>NC_134484.1:159385817-159750817 GCF_040206685.1 Ascaphus truei
TGCAAGATGGACATAACTTCGTCTGTATTTTTCCTAACTTACAGCCAGAATACCAGTATGTGGATGAAAACAACGAAGCTTTGTACCTACCTCCGCCCGTCTTGTTTGAACAACCCACTGCGGATCCATATGATGTTGTCACGGAGATGTATCTTCATCAATATACCACGATTGACTCAACCGTAGCTGATGTGGCTGTGCCTTGCTGGAGCGGTGTTTATGAGCAAATGGATGTCTACAATAATGGTAAGAAAAATTTGTTACATGCTTTTACATTCATAATATATGTTAAAAATATGACAGCATCATCTGCATAATATACACAATGTTATAGCCAAATTACTGCATAAAGCCTAAAATACCTTACATGCTTACTGTACATATATACATAATTTTAAACAAAAAAGTCGTATTACATATTACTACAGGAACATCCATGACTACACATTGGTGCCGGAGTCATTATGAACTCATTATAAGTGTGTTAAATTCTAATGTTCGAACTGTGACAGTAACTGTAACACACACACACACACTTCATTGTTAAAATTCAACATATGAAAACAATGTACGTGTCGCCGACATGTGACGTAGGTACGTGATCATGTCCCAATGCGTCCTGACAACGTTTTCCAATGCACGCGCGTGCCACAGTATTGGCTTTCACCGTAGCTTATTCTTACGGTCAGTGCAGTGTGTCATGCGCGCACGATGGTAGGGCAGTGCGTGCCGAGCGCTGTAGGCCAATGGTCATTCAGTGGGAGGTGTGTTTGCGTGACTATCATGGTGCGTGAACATGACCTCACACATTTTGTTTACTCTGATTGTGTGAGCGTCCCATTTGTGCGTGGACACACGTCACTTGCCAACGTTAATATATATATGTCTTTATAAGTGCTTTTGTTTATCTATCCTTATATGTATCTTACGCGATCATATGCTTACTGCTAGCAGCAGCATCAGCATGGAGGAACATGTCTTGTACGCACAGCTTACACATCGTCTTGCGCATGCGCTAATACTTAGTCCACACATTACTGAGGTGCGCGCGCAACACACGTTGTGCGCACACATTATATTCAGGACCCGGAAGTCACATATCAGTAGTACTGCGAAGAACGTCATTTTATACATTAAAATCTTCTGTCAGTTTAGATTTATCATTGCTGTTTCAACATATATGTCACAGAATTGTTTATCTCGACAATCATAATAATATGTGTTAAGCGTTATGATGATGAAACATACATCAATGTGCAATGTTAAAAACGACTGTCTGCTTTATTTCACAGATGTCGGTTATGAATACATGGGACAAATGTATGATTAGAGATGGAACAAAGAACATATTACCTCAGTGTGACGAGTGTACACAATCAATGATAATAAATCTGTATCAATGCTTTAGACGAGTTTAGCGCTGATTATGAATAAAAATTTGAACTAGCTTTGGGAGTATTTGTTAAGTCAGCACTAAATGTAGATTACAATTTTGATTCACAATAAACAATATCAGTACATTTACATATGTCTTTAATATTTCATAACATAATACGTATTGTGATATGTGAAAGCAACATAATCACTATTATAACACAATTAGTTACTATATAGTTTAATCTGTTATGTTAAATGTCAAATCATATACATAAAATTTAGAACATGTTAGACATTCTAGATTTCTAAGTACACAAAACAATAGTTATCTTCATTTGTTAAAAATGTTCAGAAATTTAAATATATTGACATACATTGTTGTGTACACATAACATGCATTAGGTCATTAATGTTACGTATACATGAATAACACTTTAACATTTGAGTTTTATGTGACAAACCGTTGCAATATTTGAGTGTTATTACTACACGTTAAACACATACCGAGCTACATGAAGGGTACGATGTTTTAACTCAATAATGTATGCAAATATGGTTCCGTTAACAAATACATGCATTACACCAACAATGATAACAAAATACACAAGCACATTACAATGTGATGCCATGTGTGCGTAACAACATTTGTAAGTCATTTATGTTACTACACTTGTTATAAAGGATGAGGATCAACATTCATAAGTACAATTGATCACATAAACATGTTGTGGATAAGATTATCATTGTGTTTATGAAGCAATGCACATTTGTTAAGAGAGAATAGAATTATTTGGAATGTTGCAATCATTGTAAACAAACTTACATGTACGCCAAATCAACACACATCTTTAATTTGTACATATACATGTGACAAGGTCTTCAGGAAGATGAAGATGAAGAGAGAGAAGAACTAATGACATCAATTGCAATGGTTAGGAGGTTTAGCACGTTGTTTCTTGGATAAAAACATGCTTTGAGTGTTACCATCGCTCATGTGCATGATGTTATGTTGTAAACTCATGATCATTACACGTTCTGTAATGTAGTTAATAACATTTGAACACAGTATCCAATAACATTGAAGTAAAAACAAGCAGACGGACACAATATACGAAGAACATATTGCCAAGATCACAACATTTTCATCAACTTATGGTTACACATCCTATCACAATACCTGTCGCCATGTTTGAGCCTCTTATTCCATATGTTACATCTCAATAATGCAATGACTAGTCATTGGAGTAATCTGAGTTAAAAATAACATGGAGAATAAAAAGATATTTTCTTTAAATCACATGTTAATTCAGCTTATTGAACAACATATGTGATACTTAACTATGTGATATAAAAAACAACAACATATCTGAACAATGTGATCTCAAATAAACAATATGCTACACATCATTGTCACACACATGTGACACTCCAAGTGAACATTTCTATCTACAAATATAGCAGTAAGTATTGGTTAGCAACATATTGTAAAGGTAGTTCATGCTTAAACCACAAACCTTATTACAGACAATATATATATATATATATATATATGTGAGCCATTTTTGGCTGAGGTAAACACACAACAGTTTAGTGGTTACAATTTGTATCCAACCTGTTTAAGAATCACATACCGGTGTCACATGTAATTGTCCACACAGCCGAGAAGAGGAAGGTGCGAGTAGGAGATGCATCCGTTTTCTATGTGAATGATATTTGGAGACATGTATTTGTCAGAAACATGAATGAATGCATATATGTAGTACTATGAACATATAGGTAGTTGCTTACATGTAAAATATGTGTTGATCACATTACGACGTGTCTCAACACCACAGGCAGTTTGCTCACTGTCAGCTGCTACATTGACGGGATGCTCCTCCTCCAAGTCCTGACGTATTTCGCTAGACATATTACAGTATGCCGGAGTGCCAGATTGTGCAGAATGCAGCAAGCTATAACTATATCAGACACTTTCTCAGGCTTATATTGTAGTGCCCCGCCAGTTCTATCTAAGCACCTGAAGCGTGTTTTTAGGAGGCCAAATGTCCGCTCAATGACCGATCGTGTCGCTATGTGGGCTACATTATAGCGGTCCTCAGCTTCAGATTGCGGGTTAGGCATCGGTGTCAGAAGCCAAGGCCGAATTCTGTATCCTGAGTCACCTATAATCCATCGTGCAGAAAGAGTACACAATGTGTAAACATTCTTTCATGCCACATTTAACAAAAACACAATTGTAGTTTGTTAACACTTAATAATATGTACTCACCCACCAGCCAATCAGCTACAAAATAGCCTTATTCAAAAGCATGGAAAACTGATGAGTTTCTCAGGATAGAGGAATCCTGATGGAACCAGGGAATTTGGCTACTACTGTACATGCATAATCTTCATCGTGGCATCGCATACCACCTGTACATTCAGGGAATGGTAGTGCTTATGATTGCGGTAAGCATGCTCACTCTGACTAGGCGGGATCAAGGCAACGTGGGTGCAATCGATTGCACCCATCACACATGGTATCCCGGCTATGGAATAAAAGCCATTTCTCACTTCCAGCCACTCTGTGTGCTCTGTAGGAAAATTTATATAATTCCTAGCGCATCTATTCAGTGCACAGAGAAACTGGGTAAAGGCCCGCAAGAATGCCGATTGCGAGACCCCGCCCAATATGCCCACAGTTGTCTGAAATGACACGGAAGCAAGATAATGTAATGAGCACAGCATTATAACAAGCCCAGGGACTGCACGACCTCTGGCTGTTACAGTCTCTAAATCTACGCATATCTCTTGATAAAGAGATAAGATTGCTGCTGAACTCAAACAATAACGACTGATGATCTCCTCCTCAGTCATCCCATCTAAAATAGTACACACCCTGTACACACGTGGACGAGGCACCACTTCTCTCCTCTCTCTTCTCCTCCTGTCTCCTTGTCCTCTCCCTCTCTCTCTCCCTCTCCTCTCCACTCCGCTCCCCTGTCCCTGTCCCTGTCTCAGTCCCTGTCTCTGTCCCTGTCTCTGTCCCTGTCCTCTCCTGGCCCTGTGACATCCACCCCCTCTGCTATCCTCTCCTCCAATAGAATTCTGTGCCTTCTCATGAACAAGTGTATCATCTTCTGGTCTGTAGCTGTCAAGCCGCAGGTAATTGGCCTCGTTGAAATACCTATGTGATGATGTTACGTGACTTAATTACGTGCAAGCTGTCAAATAAACATATAGCACTTATAATAATAATACTTGTGAACTCGCAAAGTGTATACATTACAAATAATACGGATTCATTGTGTGTGTTCAGCAGGCAATGTTCAAATTAGACTATGATGTGACCTTAAGCTTTATAATACTACTTTTCCCTAAGTCCTTATGTAATGTTAAATGCACATACCACTTTTTTACGCAACACTCAGTAATGTCATTTGTATTATACCTTGAAATAAATGTTTACAAACAACGTTTCAACATGTTGCAGTTTGCATGCTATTGTCCCATGTTCACATAAACTAAGTAGAACGTGCATTGCATCATTCAAAAGCATGTGGACATTAGCAATTGATTATGTATATAACAGTATATCAAGAGGGATCAAAAAAGTATCCCCATAGCACACGGCACTCAATGCTAGAGAAAATTGTACTGGACAACAATAATCCGACAGGAAAAAATACCTGTATAATCAATTGTATAGTAACCCTTATAATACCACAAAGTCCAAATAAAATAATAAAGTTTTATTAGTCTAAATACTCATTAAAAACACATACATATCATTCAAACCTATTAAAATACCTCATCCAGAGGTGGCTAGTACAATCAGTATTAGTTCAGGAACTCAGCTGATTATTGTATATTCATATCAGTGATTCATGCAATGTTATGATTCAATAGAGAGTCATAGGTTATGATAGGTTAGTTAATATCATATTCTATTTATTCAGGCTTATTGGTGTAGCGTATCCTTGCATGGATAAATATCCTATTTGTAGGCATATTAGAATTGGGATAGCCATTTACACATGCTGGATCCTATGCAAATACATGTAGTTAAATTGCATCATACCCTAGTGTTTGCTGTTTAGCGTTCCCTCTAACGATTGTACCATAGGGGTTAAAATTGCTATAAACAAACTGCGTGGCATATCATGCCTAGAGTATGTATAGGGGCGCCCAGGTAGTATGACGCAGCCCTAAAATGTAGCGTGATCACAGCGGATCGTATGCCAAGTCTGTGATGGGACTCAGGAGTGAATACAAGCCTGTCTTCTCTCAATGCGGTTCATCACTGTATGCTGCCACCTCTGATGACGTCATCGAGTGACGTCTATTCCCGACGACCATTTCACGTAAGGCTATGCTCCTTCCAGGTGGGAGGGAAACGCGTTAGGCAGTGCACGTGGTGACGTCATCGGACGCAGGCGCGTGGTGACGCCATCGTTGGGGGAGTGCCAGACTCCGTGTATCGACACTGTGGCAGTTTGCAGCATGCAAGGTTGTATCAGGCTGAGAGAAAGCACCGCCGAGTGCTAGCTTACTATGAATTCCTACCACTGGCTTAGTTGTGTGCATTAAGTGAGACTGTATCACCATTTTTTTGAGCAACAAATGACTTCCCAGTGTTGGTAAAATTGCATGATTAGGGGGTCATAGAAACGGAATCAATCCACTTACTTCTCACTATTTACTGTGTAGTGCATTGCACCATATCTCATGCACTGATTACTCCTACTAATATTATTGTGTAATTATTGTATTGCTATTAGTTAAGGGTAAAATTATACAGTGATGTTGGAACTGTGTCATATAGATTGTGACATTTATATATAGTGAGGGACATTAGATCTGAATCATCAGCAGTTTCATTAAGGTGTTTATGCACTAATTACATGGTCTATGGTGAGCTATTAGGTAAGCTGTATCTCTGACCCACCTCCCTTTACATAGCAATAAGTCATATATCAATTAGGACTACCAATGTGTTCAATTCCTTATGCATAGATATTTCTTTTCCTGTGGTAGGGAGATATACAGACAAATGTCTGAAAATTGATGTCAGCATTACCACTTTAACTGTATCCAGAATTATACACCGATCCATCATTGGAGGATTATTATATCATAAATATCCTATGACTATATAATGATGGTTTTGGATTAACAACAGAGTCTCCAATTGGCACACCCATTGAATTATTTTTAATAACACGATACACACAGTTTAATTTTTTGACATTAGGTTTATTAATATAGATGTGTACCATTATTTTATTCAAGCAAAATAAATGTTAAGTTTTTACAGCCTAGGTGTGCACCGTGAATGTGCTCCTTGTTGGAGAAAGTCTTTACAATATGAAGCCTTCCTCCTTCTTTGTAAATACTATTGTAATAAATGTTTCAACTTTGTGTTGTGGGCTCCCTGGGCGTGATAGACTGGTAATACAAAAACACTTACTAAGCCTGGGATCCGGGTGCAGAGGGTCCCACAAGGAGAATGTGGACAATGGGTGTTTGGGGTGGGCAGTCATCTTGGTGGGAGCCTTTGCCCTATTTAACAGGAACATTGTCTACCCAGCAAGGGAGGAGCCTATTTCATCAAGAGGTACTGTAGCGAGTCGGCTTTGGGAACAGGAGGAGGTAGGTTCTCTTCCATCAGTTGGTTCGCAATTGTTGTCCTCCTTGCATCGGTCTCTCTCCATCACACCCCTTTGCCCTGATTCGCCAACACAGACATGCCCTCGTCCTTTGATTGGTCCACCACCTAGCATCCGTGTAGTGATTGGTTGCTGATCCATTCCTCAGGTTTTTCTATGGAGACGTGACAGCTGTAAGAAATATACCCGATTTCAGTACCATGGTGGAATGACTAAGTGCATTTCTCCGAGGTTGTTCTGGAGCGACCCGAAAGCGAGGCTGATTGTTCTGCTACAGCGGGAAATTTAGATTTCTTCTCATTGTTAGAGTTGAAGGGGAGAGATCTTGGAAAATCTGCATCTTTGCTCCTTGGAAGGTGCAGAAAGGGGTGCATCTTGTTATTTGGCACACTACTTCTTTTATTTTGTAATAATGGAACCTTAGGATGACATCTCTCGGGGGGTTCCCAGCTAGTGGCCTGGCTTGAAGTGCTCTGTGGCATCTGTCCATCTGAAGCTCTGCTTCAGATTTTCGGGAGGGGATAGACGTCAGCCATTTTGAGATGTGGTCTTCTATGTCTATAATCTCGTCTGGTATTCCCCTTATCCTTATATTATTTCTTTGATCTCTATTTTCAGAGTCTTCTTGCTTCTCTGATAGGTCCTTGATTCTTGCTTTCAGGTAAGCCGTTGTTTTTTTTCCGGGTTTCTTTTAGAGTTTTAATAGTGGTGTCCAGATTCCTCTCCAATGCATAATTCCGGTCACCGATACCACTGATATCCCTCCTGAGCTCATTCATTTCATTTTGAAGCAGAGATTTTAAATCATTTAACAGTTTTGTTATGTCACTTTTTATTACTAGCTGACTTTGAGGGTTCTCACTTCTGCCCCCCTCACTTTCCCGCTCTGACTCTGCGCCATTGTTAGATGTGGCTTCAGCCACCGCTGTCTTCTCACTGCATGCCATTGCAAACCTCTGAAGTATTCTTTAATATTCAGTGAGTTTCTCATAGATTGGATGGGTGTTGGCATCCTGCTTGTCTCCTGCAGCTATCTCTGTATTGTGATCACGGATCTATGCGATTATTGCGCTGATTTATTTCATAAATGTGCCGGGTGTTAGTGGAGCTCCACACTTAGACCGCCATACCCCTGGCAGCCGCACATGCGCCTACAGCGGGAAATTTAAACTGCTCCTAGGATTCTCCTTGTATGGGCCAGGGACTATTAGGGTAGCTCTATTGGGATTTTGTGTTCGGTCTGCTGCCTCTCACCAGAATAGAAATACTTGTATTTGGCTTTGGTGTATTGTCTGATGCTTGATCCCATGGAATAGTCCTAGTCTCCCGTAACAATAACATTAAATTACTTTTGAAAAATACAATAAAAATGTCTTCGCTTTTCTTCCAAATGAACAATCTTCTTCATGTGAATTTGAATTTCTGTGCATGCAAGTTTCTATAGAACCTGGGTGAAATGCATATGTAAAAATAAAACTAATGTAGATGCATGAATTACAGTACTGTACATTACCTGACAGTCTTGTTTGATATGTGCACGAACACAGTATTTTCATCAGCCCGCTAAACCTGCAAAACATGAATTAACACAAGAATTAAACAATAACTACAATTATTTTTTTTGTATTTTTGAAATAGAAGAATAAGACAATAATACAATCCTCTTCAATTGCCAACATACATCTTATTGATGTATTTTACATGTTCAAATGTTAAATAATTGTGAGATTGCTTGATAGAGATGAAAATACTATAGGGCATGATTAACAGTACAGTACATTACCTGGTAGTATTGATGGATATGTTTGCTGCATGAACACAGTGTTGTCATCAGTCCGCCAAACCTGCAAAACAAGAATGAAAAAATAATTAAACAATAACTACAATAAATTCCTCAAGTAAATTTTTTTTATGTAAAACTTTATTTTTTTAGTTTAGAAAGTCATCTTCTTCACTGGGAGCACTCCAGCATGAGCCCTCTGATGCCACAAAAGTACATTGATGGTATCTTTGATGGTTTTTAAATGTGCAGTGGTAATTTTAAACTGCCTCTTTAGTTCATCTATTATGGCTCTCCTCAAATTGGTGGGAATCTTCCTCTTCCCCCTCAAACCATGAAAGTTAACTTGTTGACACGACTGGGAAAACAATTCAAAACTGACATGGTGCTTGAAAATTAACACTGTATATCGATGAGGTAGTCCTCCGCAGTTGTTCACATATCTGGACAGAGTGTTCGTTGGTATAATGGAAAGCGGGATGTCACTTAATGAAATTCCATGGATCACCTGTTGTCTTTGCTTCTGTTGTGCTGTAGGTGTGCTTTGGAAAGCAGGCATTGCTAACTTCTCTTGCATGATGTATTCTTGTAGGTTTCTCCCTCCATGCATTGAGTCTTGTAGCTAAAATGTACTACTATTTGGGATGTTTTACGACATCAGGATATAGCATAGAGACACAGGGGGTGGGCAAGATACCTCCAGTGTTGGAGAGGGTGCCCCCAGGGTTATTGAAGGTGCCTCCAGTCTAGCTCCCTGCTGATACTGTGGGCACAGGATAGAATAGAGAACCACCATTTCTATCTAAACCCTTTCCATTCTTTCCTAAATATGGTCCAACTTGGCTTCCACTCTATCCCTGTATTGCTGCATTGGGACAGGTGTTCCACATCCACCCAACAGTTTCAACAAGGGCATAACCTAGCTGGATCTGTTCTGAGGTGGAATGTGGCTTGTGGAACTAGCTTGGGCACAGTTGTATCCAGGGCGAGGTGAGCAAGGTTGGTCTGTTTGGGATGTGCTGGATGCTGGGTGAGGTGAGCAGAAGGGGGTCTGGTTGGGATGTGTTGGATCCAGGGTCAGTTGAGCAGCGTCAGGAGCTTAGAGTGAAGGCATTGTCAAGTGCAGTATCAGGTACCCTACCCCCAAAATAATTGAGTAGAAATGCATTTGTCCATCTTCTTTATTCTCCACGTTGATCCCAGATTCTTGACCTTAGGAGGTTTAGGTGCTTTTTTGTTTTCTTTCTCCACTCTAAAAAAAAATTGTGGGTGTCTCGGGTACAACTTTCGCTGTTTCAGGTTTTTTGCTGGAATGGCAGCAGCACGCGGGTTCTTACATCCATAGAAGCTGGATCGATCCATTGCACAATATAAAGTATCTGAAAGCACAAGAGAACAAGAGTTATTTCCGATCAAGATCAGTGTGTGTGGCTAAGCAATTTCTTTGAGCTTTTATGTACATTATTGCTGCTCTCACAAGGGCAGCATTACGTTTAGGGTGGGTCTACATTTTTAAGGTGTTAATAATAGGTGTATAGCTGTACCTGTCGCTTTACCTTTTAAATACAGCATAATGTATAACGAAGATGCAATTCACATTGAAAACACATTCATTAGAGGTCCAGTCCTTCTGAAAACAGTAATGCCAAAAATAATTTCCAAGAAATATAGCATGGCGGTAATGTGCATCTACTAGCAGGCCCCACAAAAATACGGAGGGAGCAGGGTTACACAAAAAGTGAGAAAAGCAAATGTAATGTACACTGTTGTATAGGTGAGGGATTTATAGCTAAAATCTTGGCTCATATGTCAGCCCACTAACAGGAAGATGAAAATTATATAGCCTCCTCCAAACAGTGGCTTAGCAGCTCCTTTCATGTGAAGATAAATGTAGATATTCTCTCAGAGTAAAAAAGAGAAAGAGACATAGTGCAAACCAATAGTAACACTTTTGTAATTGGGACATGTACTCAGCTACTCACACTTTGTACAAGTAAATCGGGCTTTAAAAAGAGGAGGATACTGAGCATTAATCATTGGTGCAGGGTTCCTGGGCTCCTGAGTCCTGGCTGCAGTCCTTAGGTGGTATAGAGGTATCCCTTCTGGAGCTGTTCCCACGGGCTCCCTCGGCATCTGACGTCACCGCCGGTCTCTGCTCACGTCATGTCACTTCCGGTCGCAGGCGTCACTTCCATCTCTCATCATCATCATCATCATCCTCATATCTCCCCCAGAACCCCTCTCTATCAACCTTTACGATACTCCCCATCTATCTCTCATACCCCCATCTCTCCCCCTCACCCACACAATACCCCCCTCCACATCAAACACACAATACCCCCTCCACATCCCCCCAGCCCATTCCATGTCAGCAGCACCCCCCCAAGTCAGCATCCTATGTCAGCATCCCCCCTCACAAGTCAGCATCCCCCCATGTCTCTCTTCCCTCAATATAACACTCTCTCCCCCTCCCCTAAATCACACCCTCTCCCCCTCCTCTCAATATGACTCTCTCCCCCTCCCCTCAATGACACACTCTACCCCTCCCATCAATATGACACACTCTCCCCTCCCCTCAATATGACACACTCTCCCCTCCCCTCAATATGACACTCTCTCCCCCGCCGGTCTCTGCTCACGTCATGTCACTTCCGGTCGCAGGCGTCACTTCCAGTTGGCACTCGTGGAACAGCTTCAGATACACTATGATCAGAATGTCAGCCTCTGTCCTCTCTCCTCACAATCTCAATGCATCTCAAAGCTCAAACTGAATATCCATATCTCCTGAGGAAGCAGTGTTAAGATGTGAAATGTGTTGAGATTGTGAGGAGAGAAACCAGAGGTTTTTGAGCAACTCTCAACCAAATATCTTTCACTTTATTCACCCCGAATTATTTGTAGTCAGTGTGAGAGCGCCGCACAATATCACGTTTGGTACATCTACAAGAAGGGACATAGAATAGCCCACATCCAATTGTGGCTAGTGGAAGTTGACTTCCATGTGTCACTGCACTGTGCTCAGTATCATGCCTGTGGGAAGAATAAGGGGCCTATTCTAGTAGATTTGATAACAAACTCATCAAATATGTTGCGCAGTTCTTGCCACGTGGTATATCTCACAATCTCATTGGTTCCAGTACCATATGAAAGCAGCCTTTTTTTAAAGGATGTGATCACCCTAAAAGATGACGTAAAATCCTAAAACAAAAATATAGAACATGTCACATGTTCCGATTGGCTGTAGTACCATGTGATGGCAGCCAATTTGGGTGTGACATACCTTCCTTGGAGATGCCTTCACGTGCAAAAAAAACCTGTCACATGGAACAGCATCCAATCTAATTGGAGCTGTACCATCTGACTGTAAAATTTGACATCACATGCCTTACTGCACCGACACACTTTATTCGAGCAAATACCCAGTATGTACCTGGAAGATACCTGGAATGCGCCGCTCCTCACCTCTGACAAGCCCCGTTGTGTTTGCCTTCCCAGCCTGGGTTCATGCCTGGCTGACGGGCGGCTGATCTGTTAAATGATAATGATTAGGATTTAATAGGCTGCAATGCTTCGCGTGTCTACCAGATGGCATAAATTCATGAATTGTAATGCAGTATATATATATATATACTGTGCAGTATTGCAGCCAGCGGGAATAAAATGCTTCAATCCCTGCCTGGAAAATACCTCAATGCACTCGGGCAGAAAACAGTCACAAACCTCAATACACCCGGGTATACCCGAATTCGTGGGACTAGCCGAGCTCGAATAAAGTGTGTCGCCAGTGTATATAAGGCCTGTCCCATCTCATTTTAGCTTAAGAAGATGACAAGACAACATCTCCCTATGGATTACAATGGATTACAAGTAAAGAAGATTGAAGAAAGAAGCAAAGAAGAAGAACAGAAGAACAGAAGTTACCTGAAGCTCAGGATCACTGTGTCGCAGATGGTGAGCTTCCAGATACATCGGGAATCAGAGGGTGAAGACGTCTAAAGGTAAGAAAAACATTGAATGTATGTAATTTTGTTTTTTCAGATTTTTATTGTATTTTTTCATTTGTATTCTTTTGCTTGCCCATTGACTGCCAATGTATTTATCTGTGCCCCTTTAGGGTATAGATAAATACAGTGACAGGCAATGCATTTTTAGGCAAATGGTTGTTTTTAATTAATTGTTATGTTTTGTATTTGTGTTTCTTGTTTTGAGTTCATTGGTATGTATTTGTAGGTCTTATTTTTATTTAATTTTTGTATTGTTTAGGCATTTGAGTTCTTTGATTGTTGTATTGTTTTGGTAATTGATTTCTTTTATTGTTGTGGTGTTTAGGTGTTGGATTTTTTTTATTGCTGTGGGGTTTAGGTGAATTTGTATTGTTGTTTTGTTTAGGTGCTATTTTTTTTTTAGGTTGCCCATTGACTGCTATAGTGGCTAATCATGCCCACATTATATGGACATGGTGTACCACTGTGCCAATCAATGGGTAGAGGGTGGGGGATAGTTGCCCTGGGGAGGGTGGTTAGGTCTCCCGGGTGGGTAGCAGGGGAGGGTGGTTAGGTCTCCCGGGTGGGTAGCAGGGGAGGGGTTTATCCCCATAATTACTATACCGGTTACTAATCGCTAATGTGATAAAGGGGGTTGGGCTCTTAGTTTGTATTTTTATTGTACTGTTGCTGCCCATGGAGCCCGCAGAGGATGGTGATAAGGACAGCCTTCATCCTGGCAGGGGTAAATAGAAGTTTTATTTACTTTATGCTGGCTGGATAATGTTTTATTTTGAATGTTTTATCCATATCTAGATCCAATCTGGATCAATTTCTGGTTAACTCCTCCCACTAACCCATCGCAAGGCCTAAAAACCCACCACGTGCCAAATTCTACCTTTACCCACCCTTACTACCAACAATAAATTGGACATTGGTAGTTAACCCCTTCATTGGCCTTAGCGGTTAGCCGCTAAGGTAATGAAGATGCCTTTAAATGTATATTTATTGCATCGGATTGAAGACAGGGGTCTCTGGAGCTGATATTAATGTGCATCAGCTCCAGAGACTCCTGGCTTCTATCCAATGCAGGAAAAATGCATTTTTTCTAAGCCCTGCTCTCAGATCCCATCTTGCTACCCTAAGGTTGGCGAGATGAGATCTTCGATAAACTCACAATTCCAGATCTCCAATTATCTCATCGGAGCTACTAGAATAGTAGCATTTTATCAAAATTGTGCTATTTGGATTTTTGCAGCTCCTGCTCAATGTGTTTGAGCAGGAGCGAGAAATCATGAAAAAATGCCATCCCCATATGATTTGGCCAACTCATCAAGACTTTCTGAATAGCAACCTTGTAATTTTTGCGAGAATTGCTCAAAATCCTCGATGAGTTGGTTTTACCATAGCTACTAGAATAGGCCCCATAGTATTTAACTATATAATTTGTCAGATTGGATGTATCATTTCTTTTGTATAATTTAAGTCCCTAACCCAGTAACACTCCATTTGACACATATCTATATAGTGTAGTGGGTTTGGGGTTTGAGTTTTCTAGGATTATGTGCATTTCTACATCATGAAATTAAAAATCAAAAAATGAAAATTGATTATATCCTAGCAAACACATAATTGAAGACTGCACAGTCCTTAACAGTTTTGGAACTAGAAGTGGTCACCGATTGGTTCGCTGCAAATTACATCTGAATGTAGATTTAGCTTCTTTAAATCGTTCATCAAAGACAGATGTAGTAAAATGTACTGCCTCTATGGCTGCAGACCAACAGGCTGAAATCTGTAGATTTTGTGCCCCGGGAGGATTAAAGCAGTGTTAATTGTTTCAGGCCAGACAGTCTAATAGATGTGCAGAAGAGACCCAGAGAGAAACAGTCTCCCTGTGTGTCTCTTTAGCAATTCTTACAGCAATCCAATGTTTTTATTTTTGTATGCTGTATGCAGGGGGTCTCTGGAGGTGAACTTTGTTCATTTAAACTCTGGGGACCAGCTGCTTCTGGAGATATAGACCTCAATAGGGGTTGCAATTAGCCGCTCTGGCTGGGGTGTAAAGCTACCCCGCCATGCCACTTGGGCCCAGATGGAGACTCTACCGGCCCCCCTATGGAGGTCTGTAGCTCTGGAAGCAAAGATTCCACAGAGATTAAATTAATGGGTTTCATCTCCAGAAACTCCGTTACTATACACTATAGTATAACAAAAAGTTAAAAAACACATTAATACATTTACCATTAATACTGTACATTAACCATACATACATTACCCCACTTCATTACTTTAATGCAGGCCTGCCAAACTCGTAAAGTGAGAAGGGCCGAACTGCTCCAAGGAAAAAAAAATTGGGCCGCACGGGTTAAATCACCATCATCATCATCATCATCATCATCATCATCATCATCATCATCATCATCATCATCATCATCATCATCATCATCATCATCATCATCATCATCATCATCATCATCATCATCATCATCATCATCATCATCATCATCATCATCATCATCTCTCCTCCAGCACCTCTCATCATCATCATCATCCTCATATCTCCCCCAGAACCCCTCTCTATCAACCTTTACGATACTCCCCATCTATCTCTCATACCCCCATCTCTCCCCCTCACCCACACAATACCCCCTCTACATCAAACACACAATACCCCCTCCACATCCCCCCAGCCCATTCCATGTCAGCAGCCCCCCCCCAAGTCAGCATCCCATGTCAGCATCCCCCCCACAAGTCAGCATCCCCCCATGTCTCTCTTCCCTCAATATAACACTCTCTCCCCCTCCCCTAATTCACACCCTCTCCCCCTCCTCTCAATATGACTCTCTCCCCCTCCCCTCAATGACACACTCTACCCCTCCCATCAATATGACACACTCTCCCCTCCCCTCAATATGACACACTCTCCCCCCCCCCTCAATATAACACACTCTCCCCCTCCCCTCAATATGACACTCTCTCCCGCTCCCCTCAATATGACACTCTCTCCCCCACCGGTCTCTGCTCACGTCATGTCACTTCCGGTCGCAGGCGTCACTTCCAGTTGGCACTCGTGGAACAGCTTCAGATACACTATGATCAGAATGTCAGCCTCTGTCCTCTCTCCTCACAATCTCAATGCATCTCAAAGCTCAAACTGAATATCCATTACTCCTGAGGAAGCAGTGTTAAGATGTGAAATGTGTTGAGATTGTGAGGAGAGAAACCAGAGGTTTTTGAGCAACTCTCACCCAAATATCTTTCACTTTATTCACCCCGAATTATTTGTAGTCAGTGTGAGAGCGCCGCACAATATCACGTTTGGTACATCTACAAGAAGGGACATAGAATAGCCCACATCCAATTGTGGCTAGTGGACGTTGACTTCCATGTGTCACTGCACTGTGCTAAGTATCATGCCTGTGGGAAGAATAAGGGGCCTATTCTAGTAGATTTGATAACAAACTCATCAAATATGTTGCGCAGTTCTTGCCACGTGGTATACCTCACAATCTCATTGGTTCCAGTACCATATGAAAGCAGCCTTTTTTTAAAGGATGTGATCACCCTAAAAGATGACGTAAAATCCTAAAACAAAAATATAGAACATGTCACATGTTCCGATTGGCTGTAGTACCATGTGATGGCAGCAAATTTGCCCATTGACTGCTAAATCGCCGCCATTTTTTTAAACTTTTTTTTTTAAATTTATTTAATTAATTAACTGGCACCCGGCCAGAGTCATCGCGGGCTGCACAGTGAGGCCAGGCGGGCTGCATGCGGCCTGCGGGCAGTATGTTTTGCAGGCCTGCTTTAATGGATAACAGCTAAGTTAATCAAGGGATAAACTGCTCCATTACCCCACCACCCAAAAGCCTAACCTCCTATCCCCTTCAACCACCCCCTCTGTCATTGTAGACCAGGCAGTTTACACCTTTTTACCGGGATCATTCATTGAGCAAAACAAGATAAAGAAATAAATTGTAGTTTATTCACTTAAAATAGGCATACACACAATGGAACACAAACTACATAAGAAATACACACTTACTTGGGACAAAGGGGCAAAAATCTAGACTTTCCTTGCTGAATTGAACGTAAAACATGAGTCTGACCGGGACTTAGCCCGAACTGACTTGAAACTCAAATTGTCTTGAAGTTCCTGATGCCACCACTCTCTTTCCTCTGGAGGACTTGAAATTACTTCACCGGGAGTTAGCTGCAAACATCCTGGAACTAAATTTGGCTTGCAATACTATCGGCGACCGCTACGTTCCTTTTTGAGAACTTTGCCGCCAAAAGCTGGACAGAAAATATTTTGCTTCGAAATTTCTGAAGCCTGTCTCTTGTTATTTCACGAGAGCATATTTTGGTACATTCAAATTTGCTGCTGCTTTTCTGGCGCTTAGAATTTGATGACCGGATTGGCTGACGGATTCTTATAGTATTTTGGAAGTCATTCACAAATACTACAGCCAATCCCAGCGTGGGAACTTTCTCACAAGCCAATCAGAGTAATTGCAGTCTTCTGAAGCCGGGCAAGAGGGACTTCTGAATCAGCCAAGGGCATGGCCAAATTTGCCAATTTAGCACTTGCTATTCAGAATCCACCCGCTGGGTTAGGGGTTAGGCTCCTCACAGTCCTCCTCACAGAAGAGGGTTAAAATATTAAACTTTAATGATCATGGCATAAAGGGAACATGTGGTAAACACTCTGACGCGTTTCAGGCTGTCGCCCTTTATCAAAGAGTATGTTCACGTCTCGATCATACTCACACTATATAGAGGATCCCCCACCTCCAATGACGGAGTAAAGTGTCGCAAATTGGCGCAAAACTGGAGAGGCAAATCCCTTTGGCAGGACTCATCTCCCAATCAGCTGCCACTGATGGAAGGTGCGTCACCAGTAAGTGGAGGATCATGCATAAAAGTAACAGAGCAGATCTGTTTGTGTTAACAAAAATAAAGACAATTATAAATAAAGTTTATACAAATTGACAAAATGTAAACAAAGAAAAAAATTAAAAACAACGAACTAGTCTTCGAGAAACGCATCAGAGTGTTTACCACATGTTCCCTTTATGCCACGATCATTAAAGTTTAATATTTTAACCCTCTTTTGTTGGTGTTTGCCCCTATATTTTATAGCTGTGCTTCGTCCTTATCCCTGGATGCCTTTCTTTAAAATGGGGGGGGGGGAGTTTATGAAACAGTCACTGTAAGGGAGTTATTCTTCACGGGGATGGGGTAAACAGTAATGGGGGCGAGCAATTACTTCTTACCCCTCAATGTGAACCCCTCTTTATTCCCCTCCTCCTCCGTTGGGATAGTGGACACTGATCTTAGCGGGACGACTGATACTCCTGGGCTACGAGAGTAAGGAAATCACTGCTCCCGTCTTGAGTGCTCAGGCTGCATCACACGTCTGCACGCTCCTGACTTCTGCAATCAAGCTGCACGGCACATCCGCATTGGAAACTCCTCCTATTTCCCCTCCTAGGGTGCCGCCGTAGTCGGGGTATACACTCCAGGGCTCCAGGGCACACACATTCAATCCAGGTGATCCTCTAGCTTGTAAAAAAGACTAGGGTCCCAAAAAGTAGTGAAAAATAATCAATTTTAATAAAGCATACAAAAAAGATGAACAGATAAATCCTCCCACGCATTTCACGCAAAGTCTGTGCTTTCTCAAGGAGTAACAAACTGAAGAAAATAAGCACTCTTATAGGTGCTGGGTAATTAAAAGATTGCAAGAAGATAAATTGAATTGCAACACCAGAAATACATAATAATGCATAATACAATGTAAAAATGAAAGAAAACATATAGAGATGGAGATCAATATACATAGCAACATTCACATATGGATAGAGTAACAAAAGATTGATATTTGAGAAAATATGTATCCCATTGTTTGATTCCAATACAAGAATCTAACATTAATTGTAATTAGAAACTCAAATCCATGGGCATGTGACTGAACTAGGAAATATCAAATAATGATATAAAATCATAAATTACACTCTAATGCCACATGCCTGTTGACACACTCCTGACGAAGCCGACAACAGCTACAGCAAGCTGGGCGAAACGCGTAGAGTGTACCAATTTTGGACTCAAACGCGACCCGTAGCTGACCAACTCTGCAGCCGTGACGTCATCTTCCTGGACGGGCGCCGTGAGGGAGGCTCTGAATCGGCACACAGATCCGTGAGAGAAAGCCAGCCAAACACCCGAGGGAGGCGGTGAGCAGTTCGGGGAGCTTCTATTTTCTCCATTTGTGAGATACATGCATGATTTTTACTGGCACATTGTAAGTGCGCATTTTATTGACCCGTTTTTTTAAATTATAAAGTTGTACCTTTTTGATCGCACTATGTAGTTCTCTCTCTATTATATATACATCATCCTGCTGACGGTATCTTAAACAAGGGGGGTCCAGATACAGATGGGTGGCAACCCAATTTGCCAATTGCCTGATTAACTCATACATCTTGTGAGTAATACATTTATACGAGCCAAGACTATATCATTCTACTTTATAGAAACGTCTGCACTTAAATTTTTATTTCTTTCCCCATATGCTCCCCCTGGATGTTTGAGAAAAATACTTGAATCCTTGGAACCCGTGAAACAGGTCCCACCAGTGAGGTTTGAGCTGGGTGGTTGGACTTTAATCATCACACTTCCCTTTATATAGATTTATTCACTATTGTTACTTTTTAATAGTTGTTTGCGCCTTATATCACTTATTCCACAATATACATGCCTGTGGACCCACATTTAATACATGAATCCACAAACATGTGACATACATGCGATAACCACACCTTGCAAACAATATTTGAGAAGAACTGAAATAAATACATAATATATATGAATAGATAAACTCCAAGATATTCAGAAAACAGACTTCATAATTCAAGATATCCCAGACTTAATTCCAGAATGGAAAATAGGGAAAGAGAAGAAGAAAAATTGCTAGCCCATAATATGGTCTCCATTAGCCACTTCGCATGCAGAAAAAAGGAAACATATAGTCGTGATCCTCATATCATGATCATCAATTTCAAATTAGATAACCAAGGTATCACCTAATGTATCCATGAAAAATCTCAGGCAAATGAAACCTCCATATGAATCTCAGCAAGATCAAAGCGATATTAAACAAACATGTTAAGTCTGCAGAGATTTAAATAAATGGACGAGAACTAGAAATTGAAGACTACTGCTGCGGCTCATTTTATTCTAACACATCGCCGGTTTTTCCCTGGCTTTTTCCTGGAATGCGACGCACTTCACCGGGAGCATGCCGCATTCCTTTTGCGTTCTCAGCCACGGGTCATGCGCGGGTCATGCGCGGTTGATGCGCGGTTGATGCGTTTATTGAGAATTGTTCGGATTTAATAGGTTGCAATTCTTAGCGTGTCAGTCAGATGGCAGATATTCATGAATTGTAATGCGCATGCGCTTCAGTAATGTGTCGACTTGCAGGTGTTTCATTTAAAAAAGATACCACAGTGTGCTATTGTAACTTGGCCTTGATGCTGAAGGAAGAGGTTGCAAAAATTTATCAATTTAGGCTTTTCATATTAAAGAAAGACAAAGACCAGTTTCTGTTATTCTCCAGAGACCCGCCGCCATGAGTGTTCAAGTGCAACCCGTTTTCCAAAAACCCGACAGAAGTTACGCGTATTTGATATGGGCCGCGATTAATGCAACAGATGATAAGATGGCAACAGTTGTTCAAATTTATCAGTATTTTATCGAGAACTATGACTTTTACAAATTTTCGCCACCTCCTCATACGTGGAGGCGTGCAATAAGGAAAAGGTTATGTAGCGATCCCTGTTTTTATTGTATTGAGCCACAATTTATTGGAGGGTATTGGTGTGCATCACCGGCTTTTTCCTGTATCTATGATCGTGCAGACGGAAAAAGGCAAAAGGTCATGTTAAAACCAACTAAGAAACGACAGTCGCTGCCAAGCAATGCACCAGCACCAGCACCGGCTTCCAATAACGGTCCCACCGTCAGTGACAACCCTTGCTGTCTATCCAGAAAGCCTGAGCCGGATTTCGCGTGCAGTTTCGATCAAGCTTGCATGTACCTAAGCGATTTCCAGCCTCATCAGCTGACTACAGGTGGACTAGTCCCGCTGCAAACTATCGACGTGGATGATCAAGAACACTGGACTGGCAGTGGCCCAGCGCCGGCGCCAGATGAATGGGAAATTCTATGGTGAGTATTGTTGACGTATTATTTTATGTGTTTTTTTTATTTTGACAATACAGTATCAATGTCGGAGCGATTCAAAAGTCAAGCGATTTTCCTGTAAGCTATATTATTGGCTGAGCGGCTTCTCCAGTACTGTGCTGCAGATACTGAACAATTGGCGGAATGCTAGGTGCATGCGCATTGGAACCTTCTTGAAACGCATATGCGTGTCATTACACGGTAGGCGCATGCGCATGTGAACAGGAGACGCCCCCCGAGAAAATTATTGGTGGAACTTGCTGGGAACTTCTTTAGGGGGCTGACCATTACAGTAAAACTTTTCTTTTTGTTTTTCCTCAGAAAAAAAAACGGCTAATGGAGGGATTTCGATGGATAATATCGCTTTGTGTAACAATGCCTGCACATTGCTGAATCGGATTTAAAAACCCACGTACCGGAGTCTACAGTTTAGTGGCCGTTGTTATTGATTAGGATAGAATACTGTACCTGAAACAGTATGCTGATATTTTCCGGCCGTACAGTATACAATACTTTTTTATATACAGTATACTGTGTAATAAACCCGAAAAAATAAAAACTATGCATTTATTATACATGTATTACAGTACTGTACATACAGTATTTGTCTTCTATACAGTGCCAGTACGTACAGTACAGTATGTGTCCTCTATTTTTTTTAATACTCTTATACTGAGCATGCCTACAGTATACAGTACAGTATGCCTGGACAGTAGTGTACATTCTAGAAACACTGTATGTTGTTACAGTAGCAAAGTAGCCAATGGAACAATGTAAAACAAATCAACATGTTCTTTTATTGGTGTAGTAAGTACAAAAACATTTATTTACAAATACTGTACAATGTAGAAACATTTTAAGTGCACAGCAATTCAAAACATCAACAGGTATATGGTTTGCTGCTAGTGAAAACATTTATGTACAGAAAGTAAAAACATTTTCAGTCAGTCAGTATGGTTTACAGTCACATGTTATAAAAACAAATTCTTTATTCATAAAATATACAAAACGCAACATCTCCTTTATTAAAGAACGGCAAGTCAAAACATACAGAATACAGTGGGATGGTGTGCAAAACAGTCAGTCAAGCTTACAAACATTTTTTTATTAATACCTGTTACAGTAAAACACACAACAAAAAAACTTTATTCATAAAATACAGTTTACAAAACGCAAAATCTCCTTTATTGAAGTAACATACAGTATACAGTACAGTACAGTGGGATGGTGTGCAAAACAGTCAGTCAAGCCTGCACCAGTACAGTCCTCGAGGGCAGCAAACAGGCCCGGTTTTCAGGGTAACCTTTGAAAACCGTGCCTGTTCGCGGCCCTCTGGGACTGGAATTGTGCATGTCCTGTGTGTGTGTACAAGCAAGTTAAAAAATTTCTGTAAAAATCCTTTATTTAAGTACAGCAGGTCAAAACATGTACAGTTCAGCACAACAGTATGGTCTTACAGTACAGTACCCGTGATTAAACCAGAGTCCACATTGTCCGTCCATGGCCGATTCCTTGCATGGCGCAAAACACCATTAATGCAGTCTCGAGCGCCTTTCATTACAGGATCTGTAATTGTATAAAAGCACCACAATTCCTCCTGAATGGTCTTTCTTAAATTGGCAGCCTTTTTTACACGATTTCCTTCGTAGTTCACTCTGAAGGCCCAGTCGCAGTACAATGAGTAGGGCACATGGTGCTTAAAAAGTAACAAGGCATACTTGTGGGGTGCACCAGCACTCATCACCCTATACTTCTCCCTGAGCGCCGGTGGCAGATCTCACAGGGTGATGTCGGCACCGTATCGATGCGAGCGACTGTAGATCTTCTGGGAGTGGGTATGCTTGAGGCGACGGGCGATGGTAGGTTGTCTGGGAGCTTTCCCCCGGTCTTGGTCGCCGTGTTGTCTCCTGGCGTGGTCTTGATGGGGTTGTCATGTCCTCCTGCATCTTCTGGTGGAGGGGGTGCACTTGGAGATGGAAGGGGGTCGATGCTCCCATTCATCACATCCATGTCACCCTCCTGCTCCGGCGTCGGGAAAACAGGGCCATGAACACCGAGCAAATGATGTATACCCGCTATGTCAGCCTCTATCTTCTCCATCCGTCGATCCATTCGTTGATCCATATGTTGCATCCGTTAATCCATATCTAGCATCCGTTGATCCATACGTAGCATCCGTTGCTCCACATTTAGCATGGTCTCCAGAAGCAGATCTATCTTTGCCAGCACAATAGAGTTCCCGGGGATATCCACACATCCCATTCAGCATCCGGTCTAACGAGCTGCTTCTTGTGCATGGCGTGTGGACATCTGGGTGGATAGGTGCAACGGAGGATGAGATGGGGGTTCCATGGAGAGAAGCGGCGGCGGCGTCGAAGAAGGGTGGAGGAGGTGACCTGTGGATATCCGGTAGAGGAGAAGCGGCAGCATTGTCGAAGAAGGATGGAGAAAGTGACCTTTGGATTTCCTGGCGAGAAGCAGAGTCGTCTAAGAGCAAAGGAGAAAGTGACTCGTGGATTTCAGAGGCGGTAGCGTCGAGGACGAGGGGTGGAGAAGCCGGGCTGAAGATTTCCGGGACAGCGGCGGCAGAGTCGTCGAAGCGTATGTGAGATATTGGTCTGCGGATTCGATGGGTTAGCTGCCTATCATTTTGCGTCGAAAGTACATCACCGTATATCTTCTTGACATAATAAGGCTGACGTCTATGAAAACCCTTAGCCTTTGGGGTCAGCAGAAGGTTTTCTTTATTGGCCTTAGCCTGTCGCTTTTGCCTTGTCGTGGAAACGGCAACCGCCTTTCGCTTTTTCTGCATGACAGGCACGGCAGAGGCGAATGGGTTCCTGCGTCCGTAGAATCAGGGTTGATCCATGGAACAGATGGCACAATGCAGTACAGTCTCTGGACAAGGGCAAGTTCAGATAATGATCATCGTGTGGTGGGCTACAGTATGCAAAGTGTGTAACCTTTTATGCATGGCGACCAGGTACAGGTGTTGAAAGTGGGCGCACTCTAATGTGAATCATTAACGTATAAATACACCATCCATTTTGTGTATTCACTGCACATTGAATACACATCGACTAAACATCGAATATACATTCTTGTGTTTGTATTTCTTTCTACTCGCAGAAATGCCTGTTAAAAAGATTTCCAAGGATCTCAGCATGCGAATTAAGGAGATGTACACGAGCGGACACCGAATTGCTGCTATCCAATGCTTTTTAGCTACTTCTGGCCTCGTTGTGCCAGCAACCACGGTGAGCTATCATGCACACGGAAAAAACAGAGAACGCAAAAGGGCACCAAGGGTAATTAATGCGTAAGTATATTTATACAACTTAAAAAAAAATTTAAATAAAAAAATGTACTGTAGATCTACAGTACTGTATCTAATATCTTTGTTATTTCTCTAGATTTATATTACAAAAATATATATATTTTTTATATTTATATTTATATTACAACAGTATATATTTATTTTTTATTTCTATTTCTATTACAACAGTATATATATTTTGTATACTTATATTTTTATTACAACAGTATATATATTTTTTATATTAATATTTAAATTACAACAGTACAGTATATATTTTTTTTATTTTTATATTACAACAGTATATATTTTTTTTATATTTATATTATAACAGTATATATATATTTTTATATTTATATTACAACAGTATATATTTTTTTTATATTTATATTACAACAGTATATATAATTTTATATTGCTGCATATTAATAGAACAATATATTTTCTTTACATTGTAGGGAGACAACTCTTCTGGTGGACAAAATAAGTGAGGAGAATGACGAGAAGAGTGCATTAAGGGTCAAATACACTCTGCAGGAAAAGCACAATCTGATGATGATGAGACGCAGCATTGGATGGAAATATGGACGTGTGAGGTTAGTACTGGACAGTACAGGAGGTAAAAGTGTTGTTTAGGAAACTGTACTGTACCGCTAAAATTATTTATTCCTTGTCATTACAGAGCGTACCCCATGATAAGGGACGTAAACAAAATAAAAAGAGTGGTCCAGGCCCAGGCATGGATCGACAGTTGGGAAACTTTCCAGGATTGCATCTTCACTGACGGGTCTACTGTGTCGCTTTGCATTCCACAAAAAAGGCTGCATATCTTTGAAGCCGCGGCCAAAACACCCCGTGAAGCTGCATGTGTGGGGTGCCATCTCTAGGTTTGGACCAGGATGCATTGTCATCTTTGAAGGTAAAATATCTCAAATATAATGTAGCCTTATGCACGGTACTTTACTAGTGTAGCCTTTCTGTATGCACTGTACTGTACTATTGTGCAGTTTTTTGAGCACTTTTCTTTTCTTGCTATAGGAATCATGAATAAAGCTTTCTTCTTAGACAACATTGTCCCTGAGATAGTGCAATACATCACACGCGAGTTCCCCAATGGTCACTGCTTCTACCAGGACAACGATCCGAAGCACACCGCGTCAACAGCGCATATCCTTGAGCGCGGTGTCAACTGGGTGAAGACGCCAGCGGAGTAAGTGCGGTAACCGTGTCTCATTTTTTTTCCCACTGTATTTAAACTGTATCTCTTAAACTAATTGTCCTTTTTTTCCAATGACAGATCGCCAGACTTCAATCCGATCGAAATGGTCTGGCATCAGCAGAAAGACCATATCCGGAAAGTGGTGAAACCATCAAAAAAGGACGGGTTGTTGAAAGGCATAATGAGTTTTTGGAACGATGTACTCACCGTGGAACGCTGCAATAAATATATAGACCATATTGCGACTGTGTTGCCCATTGTGATCGCGCGTAATGGGCAAGCATCAGGAAAGTAGTACTGTAGTATTGTAAGTACAGTATGATACAGGTAAGTATGACACAGATTTTTTCGTTCCTAATAGTCAGAGTATACAGTAGTTACAGTTTTTTCTTTACAGAGAGAGCAGCACCAGCCATCTGGTTACATAGTATTTAACAGTAGTCAGAGTATACAGTAGTTCCAGTATAGACTAGTTTGACAATAGTACAGTCACTGCCTACTAACTGCTCAATTTTTTTCTTTCCAGAGAAAGCAGCACCAGCCATCTACTGTAGAACTACACATCACACAATGCCATAATACAGTACGCACATAACTGCACTAATTTTTTTTTGTCGTTTCAGGAAAAAAGGGTGGCCTGGGGGGAGGTGGGGGGTTGTATCCAGTCTAATCTGTTTGTACAGTCAAATGTACAGTATATAAACAGCAGTAATGATGTACACAAAACCTCTCCTCTCTCAATGAACTACTGTACTGTACACAGAATGAGGAACAAGATAAAGACGGAAAAAATAATATTAATATATATATATATATATATATATGTAACGGGTATTCCCCCACCCAATAGCATATAGTATGTGTGTGCAGGGAACTTAATGTTACCAGGTGTGGTGCTTTACCTGTTAGGCTCACAGGAGGGCTGAGCTTCCGCCACGGGGAACATGGGCCAAGTATAGTATGAGTAACCCTGTACTCGGTGCAACGCCTCCACCTGCGACGGCTCCCACCAGAGGGGGAGTGGTCCCTCGCAGGACAATATATATATATCACTCAACACACAGTATGGATAACAACTAATGCCTTTACTAGTGTGACCGTACTCATGCATCACAATCAACAAATCAACAGATGTCCCTCCCTAGAGGAGACACTAAATAATGCGTCTCGACACTACCTCCACCTGCACCTCCACCGGATGATCCCACATAGTGTCCAGTACCCCCACACAGTATCACCCCACCCTCAAGTGAGATAGTTATGTGTGACTGCGCAGCCACTATGTCCCGTGTGAATGTGATATGACTCGTTGGTGCACTTGTTGATTGTTAACTGCCGGGCACTCCGGTGCTCAGGCCTGCCACGGAACTTCACAAAGGATCCTGATGTCTGCTGAACACAGGAACTGCCATCCAGGGCGATCCCACCCGGATGACTGCTGCAGCAACAATGAAGGTCTGCGCCCATACCTCTGGATGGACGCGCAGCGTCTGCTGAGTCCCTAACTGACTTTGAATAGTAAGGGACAGGGTCCCTAACCTGGGGCCTGTCCCTGACACAACTTACACTACTGGGTGGCTCAGGGCTATCTCGGGCCTTGGGGGCTGCTGGCCTAGTGCAGGGAATCACTGAATCCTGCACCCTACCTCCTCCCCTGGCTGCTCCTGGCACTGACTGACTAGCGTGCTCCAAGCCCGCGAAATGTATCTATTCTCCCCTGCAGGGAGATGCTGTAGCCCTATTGGCTCCCTGGGGTCATGTGGGGCGCGGCTGAGGCTCATGGGACTTGTAGTCCCTTCCAAGAGCCTTCCCTGGTAGGCTAGCGTTCACGCGGTTATCACTGCGCATGCGCGAGCTGTTTGTGGGCCTTCCGGCGCTTGGCTCTCACTGCGCATGCACAAGGCAATGCGAAATGGCGGCGCCCTGCTTCGGGAACCGCCGGGAGCCTCGCAACGTGATCGCGTCCCCGGCAACCGCCCGCACGCATCCCCGGAAACCGGCCGCGTCGGAGGATAGCGCGCTGCTCGTGCACATACACCCACACCGCCCCGCGAATGGCCGCAGTGAGTACGAGGAGGGGGGGGGGGGTCCGCAACGGAAGGGGTGACCTGGCTACATCTATATATATATATATATATTATACATTACAGTATATATAATTAAATAATATTCTTATAAATGTGCATTATTCATGTTTCTCCATGTTTTACAAATGTTTTCTAAATGTTTATCCAATTTCAATCTGCCAGAAGAACTTAATAAAGACTGCATCATGTATTATTTATGATTATTTTTATATTTGTATTTTTTGGTTCCTGATAAAATAAAATAAATATTTATTCAAATTCCTGCTAATCATAATCATTGACAACAACCCCCCCCCCACCCCTACAGTACACCAATGAATAAGAATGAATGACAAAACAACATGAATCAGTTAATGGGTTTTTTTTACTCTCAATTCTCACAATGCTGTGCAAATCAGATTTACATTTCAAAATCGAGAAGGGATTTTCCAAAGCGTTACCGTAAACAAAGCCTCAAAGGGTTGGGGGGTGGGGTGAGTCATGTGCAGCAATCAGCTAGCACCCATCTCAAAGAGGATTACACGCAGGCGCACTGAGGCTTTGTAGCTCGGCTATGGACAGATTAAGAACACAATAGCAATATTCAGAAAATTAACGACTCTGTGGAGAGGGGGGGTTGGTTGACTCATGCGCAGTAAGCAGCAAGCTCCCATCTCTAAAAGGATTAGAGTACACGCAGGCACAGTGAGGCGATTGACGCTCGGCTAGGGACGGATTAAAAACACAATGACTAACTAACTTCAGAAAATTAATGACTCTGTGGAGGTGTCTGTCGATAAGAGTTTGTATGTGCGTGGGGGAGGGATGAAGGATTAGTTGTGCAGCAGTTCAAAGAAATTACATAGAGTACAGTAATTTCAAACGGCAGTTCATTATAATACTGTAATTTGATCCCTACACCCCCCAAATACAGTACATAAAAAGCACACAAATCAACCATGTGCAGGCAAACGCACAGATTTAATATTGCAATATCAAGATTGTTTTTGCAGGCTTGTGGATAAAATAACAGTTAAAAAATCATAATTAAAAAAATTTGGGGGGGGCACTCAAGCAAGCAGTGGTGGGTGAAGTTACAGGCACATGAGCAGGAATCAACTAGCTCCCATCCAAAAGAGGAGTACACACAGGCGCATAGACAGGTGATGCTCTGTGCAAATCAAATTCAAGAAGGGATTTTCCAAAGCGTTGCCGTAAACAAAGCCTCAAAATTCCCATCTCAAAGAGAATTACACGCAGGCGCAGTGAGGCTTTGTAGCTCGGCTATGGACGGATTCAGAACACAATGGCAAGATTCAGAAAATTAACGACTCTGTGGAGAGAGGGGGTTGGGTGAATCATGCGCAGTAAGCAGCTCCCATCTCAAAGAGAATTACACGCAGGTGCAGTGAGGCTTTGTAGCTCGGCTATGGATGGATTCAGAAAACAATGGTAAGATTCAGTAAATTAACGACTCTGTGGAGAGGGGGGGGTTGGGTGACTCATGCGCAGTAAGCAGCTCCTATCTCAAAAAGGATTACACGCACGTGCAGTGAGGCTTTGTAGCTCGGCTATGGACGGATTAAGAACACAATGGCAAGATTCAGAAAATTAACGACTCCGTGGAATTTCAAATCCTTGAGCTAGCATTCGTGGGAGAGGGGGCTACAGGGTACAGCTGCATGAAGTTCAAAGCTAAAGACATACTTTAATTTCAAAGGCAGTTCATCATAATAATACACCCCCAAATATACTGCTGCGACACACTTTATTCGAGCAAATACCCAGTATGTACCTGGCAGATACCTGGAATGCGCCGCTCCTCACCTCAGACAAGCCTCGTTGCGTTTGCCTTCCCAGCCATGGTTCATGCCTGGCTGACGGGCGGCTGATCTGTTAAATGATAATGATTAGGATTTAATAGGCTGCAATGCTTCGCGTGTCTACCAGATGGCATAAATTCATGAATTGTAATGCAGTATATATATATATATACTGTGCAGTATTGCAGCCAGCGGGAATAAAATGCTTCAATCCCTGCCTGGAAAATAATGCAATGCACTCGGGCAGAAAACAGTCACAAACCTCAATACATCCGAGTATACCCGAATTTGTGGGACTAGCCGAGCTCAAATAAAGTGTGTCGCCAGTGTAGTAAGTAAAAAACACACAAATCAACCATGTGCAGTCAAACGCACAGGGTCGCAGTAAAAAGCTACAGCACAGATTGTGAAAATAAAAATAAAAAAATTACAAAAAATTTTTATTATTTTTTTGGTCACTCACTCAAGCAAGCAAGCAGTGGTGGGCGAAGTAACAGGCGCATGCGTAGTAATCACCTGCTGTCAAGCAGGAATGTGATTGAAACCAGAAACCAGACACACGTTCAAAGGAATGTTTTGGGAGAGATGTACTGCATTGTAGAGAAGATAAGAAGTTGAAATACCCTGCAGTGCAGTTAATTATCCTGAGAGGAGAGCGCTGTATATGCAAAAATGTGACACAGTTACAGTACAGTACACGCCTATGCGTTTCAACAATTTCCAAATGAGACATACTGAGACATACTGTACTGCAGAACAGCACTGCAAATGCATGTATACTTTAAATATGCAAATTTAGAATTTCTGCGTGCGCACACATAGACTGTGTACTGACGTAGGTTGAACCGCGAAGGTATTAACTTCCAAGACAACAGCTCGCAAACGCCCCCGAGTTTTTACACGGCATTGCAGTATTGCAGACAGCGAGAATAAAATGCTAATATCACGAGCGCGAAACTAACGCAGTTCACTCGGGGCAAAAACCACAAAAACCGGCAATTGGCCAGGATAATCTCAGAACCGCGGATCTAGCCGACTTAGACTCAGGTCGGCCGCCACTGTAAAAATTCCCGCAGCTCCGAAGTTGTCTTTTTTTTACAAAAACAGAATATAAAGCTATACAGTACATATCTGCTATCAGTGTACTCATGGCAATACATTTTAGACCACTGTCTTCAACAAAACTTCACAGTCAGATCTTTTCTTTTTGGAAGCATGTGTTATCAACATCTAAATTCCTTGAGGCATGAATTTTCCGAAAAAAATATACTGTCCTGGATTTCTATGCTAGAAGGTAGTTTTACATTCAGATTTGAAGAGCTGTACGCAGTCTTGTTAATCTGGGATACCTATTTGCCCAAACAAACGGTAAACCTACAGTATAAATATCAGTATACTCAGGACCCAAGACAATAACATGTAGTATTCCTTTTTAAGATTACTGTGTGAATTTGTGTGAGGAATGTTAATGCACATTCTGAAGTTTGTGTTAATTTATGAGAAAAATATCACTGTTATTGTTTTCAACAAAACTTCTCTGTGGAAGTATGTGTTACCCATGTATACAACAATATCCTTATTAAATGTATTTTCCAAAAATGAAAACTTTCAGACTTGGTTTTATTATGCTAATGGGTTGTTGTGCCTTACCAATGATAGTGAGTACCTTTTGCATTCAGCCCAGAAACATTCAGGCATAAAGATCCTTAAGCCGTTTTATTAACTTAGGCCCTGTATTTGACAAAACAATTTGTAAATCTATACATATCTGGTATTAATTTACTAAGGGAATCCACGGCAATAACAGTTAGTTTTTCTTTCCATGATTACACTAAGCTGGTATGAGAAATGTTGATGCAAAGTCTGAAGTTAAAGGTCTTAATATTTTTTTTAACTATTCTATTGGAGCTTTTAATTATTATTTTTTCAGCTCTTTGCCTCACTTCTCCCACATAAATACTCTTTCAGGGTAAGGATGGGAGTTAGCATCATTAAACAAAAAATTTTGGCGAATCACTTGCAAATTCTTTCTGACTGAGCTGTGATGCATTGTTGAAACAACGAATTGTTGCTGGAAATGTGTGATTTCTGAAGATTTGTTTTAGCTGTGCTACCTGTGTGCTACCTGGCACTACCACAGTTTAATGAATAACCTCCAATGAGTTTAGAAAACCAATACTAACTTCAATTTTCCTTGATTGACAAATTGAGACAGCAAGCATTCCTTAGTGGTGACAAATCTCTCATGTGGAAGATTAAATGAGCTTCCCTTGAGCACTTATGCCCATAGAAAGGGCAAGTAAATAAATCAAAACTCACATGTCAATTTAAGAAGGGCAGGAGGATGAACGTTATAAGACCTGAGGTCTTGTGTTCCCTCACGGCTTTCCATTTGTCAATGGAGCATTAAGACTGACAATATTGTAAATGTCATGCCTATTAGTCTAACTAAAAAAGAAGGAAATGACAAGACATTGTTTAATTCTCTTAAGTACTATTACCTGAAAAATATTGGCAAAAATAAATAAATAGGATATCTCAGTTGTTACATCACATTTGCAGAAGTTATAAAAGTGATATTATTAGTAAATATTTTTCCAGAACAAAACCTGATAATTCTTTATATTATGTTTTCCAAATCTTTTAAAAATGACAGCCATAGCAGGGTTGAAAAATATATTTAATGTAGTATGAACAAAAAGCGATTATCTGTCATATCCTGGATCAATCAATATATAGCAATTGCATTTCAGTACAAATCAATACTGTAGCTCACATAGTGAATTATTTCAAAATGAAAATACTATATCTCTACAACCAATGCACTGTAATCTACGAAAATTACACACATTTACTGTGAGATGCTACAGATCAAACTATAACTATGATAGGCTGATATTCAATTAGATAATGATTTCTTATTGAAGGTGTGTGTCTATGTTTGTTAACTTTTTTTTAAATGTTTTTAGCCATCTTGAAGAGATGGACCAAACGTTTAATGCAAGTTTGCAGATTGGATGAATTGTGCACATTTGCTGGGATAAACTCTATTAAATTTAATAGGCTTAAAGCATACATATTTAGTTAATATCTTTGGTGATTTTTGCCACATGTCCTGGTGAATATTGGTGAATTTTTAGAAAGTCACTAATATTTACATACATAAATTGAGAAAATAAATATTGGATTAAGAGTGTTCATTTGTACACTGGCGACACACTTTATTCGAGCTTGGCTAGTCCCACGAATTCGGGTATACCCGGGTGTATTGAGGTTTGTGACTGTTTTCTGCCCGAGTACATTGAGTTATTTTCCAAGCAGGGATTGAAGCATTTTATTCCCGCTGGCTGCAATACTGCACAGTATATATATATAAACTGCATTACAATTCATGAATTTATGCCATCTGGTAGACACGCGAAGCATTGCAGCCTATTAAATCCTAATCATTATCATTTAACAGATCAGCCGCCCATCAGCCAGGCATGAACCCAGGCTGGGAAGGCAAATGCAACGGGGCTTGTCAGAGGTTAGGAGCGGCACATTCCAGGTATCTGCCAGGTACATACCGGGTATTTGCTCGAATAAAGTGTGTCGGTGCAGTATATGCTCCACTAGTTAATGAAATAAAAACCTAACTTTTATTAAATTATTAAAACATTTACAAAAATAACACTTAAATGCCACCCCTAAATTATAATTCACATGCATGCCAGGACTTGCAAGTGAGTGGGAAAATAGTGCAATAATAGAAATATTATACAAAGTGCAGATAGTTTATAGTTATAGTTTTTTGCGTATATTTAGGAACACATACTGTAGCACCAATCTGCATGTACAATTTTGGTACAGTACTCTGAAATTGTCAGTGTGCCCAATATGAAAATACAGTAGACGTAGCTGTTACAATGGAAGCAGTTATAATGAAACAAGGTGTTCAACTTCAAAGGGTAATGTATCAACCAATGACACTGTAACATTGACTCTATTGTTTTTTTTTATTAAATACAAAAAAAAGGCTGGAGTAATGATTCTTAGAGAAACATAATCATTAAGTGAATCACTGCCTTGATCTTTATTCCAGTCACTCAGCGATCTTCGAGTGCAGTACCAACAATTAGTCTTAAAAAAGATAGATGGAAATGTCTTAATAGTGAGACCAAATTCAGACCCTCAGAGAATGAGTAACTTGTATTGAAATCAGTCAGTGTTTATGTAGCAGCCATTCCTGATTGACCTACTGTATATTCCAGCACTAGTAATAACATTTATCTTAAGGGGTTGCTGCAAGTACATATGCAAAGGACCATCTGAACTACAGCAGCAGCAACAGATAAGTTTTTTTATTTCAGTCGATCAGTGCTGTGTAATCCAATGTAAAAATTTGAACATTAGGACTGGGGGGGGGGGGAATTGGGAGGAGGGAAGAGAGAGGATAAGGTGGGGAGATATATCCCCTCAAACCCCCTTTCAAACAGCACATAGAGAAACACGTGCACAAAAATGAGCACACCTGAGATACCAGGGAGATATACTAATGGGATAAGCAAAGTATATTTAAATGAAAGGACCAAAGAAAAAGAACCCAGTTATCAGAAGCACTCAAATACAATAGTATGATATGTAAAGTTGATATCTTAAAATAATTATATTGATATTATAATTAAAATAAAGGGGTATAAACAGAACCCCATCAGGCCCCAACCTGATACCACCAGGGAGTGTCCCCCTCTGTACATAGGGTGCTTGACACCAATACCCTGGTCCATTTCCCCCAATGTCAGGGCCTACCCAAAAGTGTAGAAGATAAGGCTATCCCGTGGAGTGTTGGTGCACTTAATACCATGGAAGACAACAGTGGTGAATGATCATAGGATCCTTTCCATGTTAAAGAAAAATCCCTTCACAACATCCAGCCAGGTGAAGAACACTCTCCAGGAGGTACGCATATCATTATCCAAGTCTACCATAAAGAGAAGACTTTACGAGAGCAAATACAGAGGGTTCACCACAAGGTGCAAACCATTCATAAGCCTCAAGAATAGAAAGGCCAGATTAGACTTTGTCAAACAATATCTAAAAAAAAGCCATCCCAGTTCTAGAACAGCATTCCTTGGAATGATGAAACTAAGATCTACTTGTATCAGAATGATGGGAAGAAAAAAGTATGGAGAAGGCTTTGAACGGCTCATGATCTGAAGCATACCAAATCATCTCTAAAACACGGTGGAGGCAGTGTGATGGCATCTTTGTTGGCCCTAATTTGGTGAAGCGTAAGGTTATTATTACCAATGGCACTGGGTCACTAGTGTTTCTTGATGATGTGACAGAAGACAGAAGCAGCCGGATGAATTCTGAAGTGTATAGGGATATAATGTCTGCTCAGATTCAGCCAAATTCAGCAAAGTGGATTGGACGGCGCTTCACTTTACAGATGGACAATGGCCCAAAACATACTGCGAAAGCAACCCAGGAGTTTTTTAAGGCAAAGAAGTGGAATATTCTGCAATGGCAGAGTCAATCACCTGATCTCAACCCGATCGAGCATGCATTTCACTTGGTGAAGACAAAACTTTAGGCAGAAAGACCCACGGACAAACAACTGAAGACAGGTGCAATAAAGGCCTGGCAAAGCATCACAAAAGAGCAAACCCAGCGTTTGGTGATGTACATGCGTTCCAGACTTCAAGCAGTCATTGCCTGCAAAGGATTCTCGACAAAGTATTAAAAATGACCATTTAATTTATGATTGTGTTAACTTGTCCAATTACATTTGAGCCCCTTAAATAAAGGGACTGTGTATGAAAATGGTTGAAATTCCTAAACATTTCATACGATATTTTTGTTCAACCCCTTGAATTAAAGCTGAAAGTCTGCACTTCAATTGCATCTCGGTTGTTTCATTTCAAATCAATTGTGGTGGCGTACAGAGCTAAAATTATGAAAATTGTGTCAGTGCCCAATTATTTCCGGACCTAACTGTAAGTGGATTCCCTGCAGCAACTATAAGCTACTGTGAGTCTGGGCCTAACTGGGGCCTAAGGGGGGATATACTAGGCCTAGTCTCAGAGCCACTGGCTCTGAGACACTACCTGCTGGATCCATCTCCCTCTTCCGAGTGGCGTGGTCTCCTGAGCGCACCAAATGTATCCTTCTGCCTGCCAAGATCCTAGCAGCCCTATTGGCTGTGCTTGCCCATGTGTTGTGCAGCCCCTGGGGCTGCTGGGAATTGTAGTTCCCCTGCTGAGCTTTGAGTGTAATGGCCATCGCTATACTGGCTCCTGCACTTACGCGGGCAATTCAACATGGCGGACCCCGCTGTCGGGTGCGCTGCGAACCTCCCGGCGACCCGGTCACCCAGCGCAACCTCCTGCACTTCCCTGCCTAGCCACACTCTCCCCTGCTGCAGCGAAGGTAAGGGGAAAGCCGGTGGGGATGGTGGCCACAGGAGGACCTGGCTTCAACCTCCCCATGGTGGAAACTCCAATGAGCCCGATTGGAACAACATATAAACATAACATAGAGAAGTTACTGTATATACTGTAATGAAAAATACTGTACATGTATATAACCTAATGAATACAGACTCCAAACAATGTTATACATTTCAATGAACATGTTGATAACTGAGGCCAGCTTGCTCTTAGCCAGCTGCTGAGACTCATAGTGGGGTGCCCCCAACTGATCGTAAGCCACTCTAGTGGGAGGGCATCTTTCTTGCTGACTTCTGCAAGGCTCTTCTTCTGTGGTTCCCACTGGGGAAAGTCTATCATAGTCCTGGGGCCTTGCCCAATGTGTGAGTGGCCATTTGGTCTCATTAAAGTCTCTATTGGGCACAAAACTTGGGCTTCTTTGATTTAATGGGTGGCTTGTTGAACCACGGGTGTAGGTACATGAGGGGCAGGCCCATTACCTGGTGCTACTTTGGGAGGTGCCCACCAGTCTCCATTGGAACCAGCAGAGGTTCCTTCCATAGGATCCTGATCTGATTCAGCTAATGGATCCAATTGCTCTTCAGACCCCTCTGGCTCACTGGCCCTTACTATTGTCTCTGATTCATGGTCAATGTCTCCTACTTGGGGAATGGGCAACAGGTGATTTCTGTGCCAGGCCTTTACCCAAGCATTCACGTCTCGTATGCGGTAGACCGGGAGGCCTGGCATCTGGGACTCAACTTCAAAGGCTCTGTCGCGCCAGCAGTCTGCCAGCTTGTGCTTGCCGGGTATGCCTAGATTGCATAGGAGAAAAGCATCTACATGCTTTAGTTCCCGATAACGGACCTTGTGGTCATACCGGTGCTTGTTGACGGCATCTTGTTGACGGCATCTTGTTGACGGCATTCAACTGGGCTGCATCTTTCTCCGTGTGAGGATTCAGGAATCACGCCGCCTACAGTGCGCTCCCACAATTCGGTTCACGTGCGGGACTACCTCCAGGGAAGCATCTGCAGGCCGCAAAGCGCACACCGCACAGCACACAAGTGCGCACAGGTGAGTCACCAGGTACTGTGAGGGTAGATCCTGCCTCCGGTTTGCGCCGCGCATCGAAGGGGCGTGGCGCACACACGTGACACGTGTGCAGCGCGCCCAAGCTCCATGGCAACACTGATCACATTACTCACTCCCACCTGTCTCCTGCACCACTCTAAACAAATCATGGCTTCCACTGAGGCCGCACCTCTGCTCCGTCCCCAGTCTCATTGGCTACTCAGGCCTATATATGATCAGCAGTGCCACTGGCCCTTTAGCTGAGCATAGATCCATGTATCGTTGTGTTTCACCTCTCCTTTGCCTTTTGCAGTCTTGTCTTGCCTTGTCTTGCTATATCTTGCTTCGTGTACCAACCCGGCTTTACACTTGGACTCCGCACCTCTGACTTACTGACCCCGGCTTACCTCTGACCCTCTGCATCTCTCCAACCTTGACCTCGGCACTTGGACAACAACTATTCTACTATCTCCAATCCCAACCTTGGCTAATAGTACCTTCTACGATCCAGAACTCTCCTACTCTGACCTCGGCAAGTATTACGACAACTCTGAGCTCTCCAACCTCAACCCAGCTACCTTGACCAACCCACTCTCCAGACGTGCCCCCGTGTCTGTGGGTTGCGTTACTACCAATTCCCACCTCAGTCCTGTGGTCCCACCTTGTTTGTGGTGAACACAGCGTTACACTCCACTTGCTGATAAAAGTCTTGCAGGCTGGCTTTAAGTCATTGCACATATTTGAAAAAAGCAGTATTCGGTACCCCATCGGTAGATACCTGTAAGCAGATGTCCACAGGCAGCCATGCCTCTTACCCAAGCATCATAATGTACGGGGTAAACCATGTGGACTCATGATGGGTGCAATTATAGGCATGCATTCCACGTGCTTGCTCCATTCGCTCTTTTGTGAGCCCATCAGGGTGCCTAGCATGTCGAGTAGCATCCGATTGAACCTCTCTGGCAAAACGTCTCCCTCTGGATGATACAGAGTGGTTCTAGACTTCCTTGATGAGCTAATTCTTGAAGTCTCTGCCCTGGTCAGAGTGCATCCGATTCGGGAGGCCGTAGTGGAGGAAGTATTTCTAGCACAGGACTTTAGCCACCGTTATTGCCTTTTGATTTTTGGTAGGGAAGGCCTGGTGTACCGCGTATAGTGGTCAGTCACCACCAACACATTCCTGATGCCTCTTGAATCAGGTTAGAAAAATTCGATACACACGAGGTTCACAAGACCCAAACTTTTTAGATGGCCCATTGGAGCTCCGCGAATGGGCAGTGTCTATCGCCAGCAATGCTGCTCTACTGACTCCCGCATTTTGGGCCGAAGGTCTTGTCTATACCCAAATGTCTGTGTTCATCATATAGAGATCTTAGCACATGACCCACCAGGTGTTGGGATAGGACCAGTTGTCTCCTGTCAGGGTGATTGTGATAAGGAACAATCCTGTAAAGGAGACAGTGTTCTATGTGGAACTTGTCCCATTCTCTCATAATGACTGGAAAGGCACCGGTAGGGGCCCGCCTCATCAAGGAGGGATTGTTTTGTTAGATGGCCTAGCGTATATAGCCTTAGTCACCGGATCCATCTCCTGGTAGATCACCGGTTATTTCCAAGTGAGGATATAATCTGGGGGAACAGACATGCCTTCTGGATGACAGTAATCAGCAGGAAGGACCGACGCCTGGCATCCCAGGGAATCTGCGACCCTCAATTCAGGGAACGTAATCTTGTCTTGAACTACGGCAGCCGTGGAGCACATTGCCCGCATTCCAGAGCCAGTGATTTCCTCCCACAGATCGTTGTCTTGGGTGGTACTCAATCCCGGTCTTCTTGAGAGAGCATCGGCTCCAATGTTTAGAGGCCCTGGTTTATATTTTAAGGTGAGCTGATAATTGGACAGTGCTGCTAGCCATCAGTGGCCAGTGGCATCCAGCTTGAATGAAGTTAGAATATCCGTCCTAACCTCAAAGGGGACCCAGTATAGGTAATCGTGGAGCTTTTTGACCACTGCCCACTTGAGGGGGAGTTTGTGGACTGGGTACTTGTGCTGGAGTTCAAGCTGCATCTCACGTATGCTACAGGTCGAAGTCCAGCATGGTACTTCTGGTGCAGTACAGAAGTACTTCTGGTGCTGTACTTCTAGTGCAGTACTTCTGGTGCAGTACTTCTGGTGCAGTACAGTACATTGAAACTTGTATCTACGTGCAGTACATACGGCAGTTCAGGGTCAGCATAAGCCAAGACGTGTGCTTGGGTAAGACCTTTCTTGAGGTTAATGAACGCTTTCTTGAATTCGGACGTCCACTTGTCTCCGAGGGGAAGCCGGGTGGGGATGCACTTCGGGTGAGATTCTTCTGGGTATATCCTCAGGAGGTTGTTGTGGACCTTGGCTTTACTAGAGTAGCCCTTCATGAAGCGGCGATAGTACCCGCAGAATCCTAAGAAGGAGCATAGCTCCATTAAGTTCTCTGGTCTCGTCCAGTTCACCACGGCTTCGACCTTAGCAGGGTCAGTGGCTATTCTGGTGGCGGACACTATGTTTCCCGTGTAGGTCACTGAGGTGCGGCAGAACCGTCATTTGTCCAGCAACAACTTCAGTCCTTCTTTCCCCAGCTGGTCTAGCACTTTCATTAAACGTCTCTTGTGTTCCTCCAGAGTCTTACCGAAGACAATGATATCATCCAGGTAGACAAAGCATTCCCAGGGATTCATGTCTCCGATGGTCTTCTCCATCAACCGCTGGAATGTCGCTGGGGCACCGCAAATGCTTTGAGGCATTTGGGTGAACTGATTAAAGCCCAGGGGGCAGCCAAACGCCATCTTCACCTTGTCTTCAGAGCCCATGGGTACCTGGTAGTACCCAGACCTCAGATCTAGCACGCTGAACCATTGGTTTCCTGACCGCGCATTTAGGAGCTCTTCTATTCTCGGCAGGGTGTATTGATTGGGGATGGAGTGTTTGTTCAGGGTCCGGTGGTCCATGCACAGGTGAACGGATCCATTCTTTTTGCACACCACTTCAAATGGAGAGGTGTAGGGGCTATGGGATTCGATCACAAAGCCTGTTGTCTCCATCTCTTTCAGGACATCCCTCACGTCCTCCACATCTGGGGGTGCGATACATCTGGAATGCTCCCGGAATGGGTAGTATCTTTCAAATGGATCATGTGCTGGGCACTCTGGATGCAGCCCACATCCATTTCGCTGATGGACAACACTTCCCGGCGTTCCTCCAACTTGGCTCGTAGCCGTTTCTTCCACGCTTCTGAAAGGAGCGAGTCCCTAAAATCAAATGGTAACTTGGCCAGCTGTCCTTTCACTGTTGCGATATTCACCCGAGCCAGTGTCTTGATGGGCGTAACGGGATATATGCAACCCAGTCTTTGATGTGGTCGAACGGAATGATACGTGGCGAGAAGTTCCAGATAAGCACTTTAATCCTATCCGGGATCAAAGATGTCAGGCTCTTAATCGGGCACTATATTCTACCCTCTACGGATGTTGTCATCGGCCGTGTTTTCTAGGGAGAAGCACCAGTCTTGTATCGCCCTGGATAGCAGCACTCCGCTACCATGTATCTCGCTTTCCCTGGTGGGATCTCGGTCAATCTTTCCACACAATTGAAGAGCTCCCCATGTTCCTCTTGAGCAGCGATCTTATAGTACGCTTCCTTTAGTACCGGATGGATCCATATTGAGAATAGGGGTGTTTCGCCAGTCTCACTCAGATAATTCCGGATCACCACCCGCACCACTGTGCTGTGCGTACCCCATACTGTGGGGAAGTCGTACCGGACTGTGTGTCTGTGGTAACGTGACCCCCAGTTTGCTAATGCTGTGTTCTGTATTGGGGGCTCCCTGAAGGGAATATTGTTCTGGGAGTGTGTACCCCAATTTCTGACTGCTAAAAAGGGACAGGCTCTGTTGTATGTGGCAGGGATCCTGTGTACTTTATGTGTAAGCTAAAATGGCTGCCATGGCATGGTGGTCACACACTTAAAGACATCCAAAATGGCGCTCCTGCCAGAGCAGTAGACCGCATGAGCTTGCAATTGCAAAACCTTGCAAAAGTTGCAAAGCTCAGTTGCATCCTTTCAGCGCCAAAGATTGGCCCTGCCCCAAAACGTGCTTGGCATAGTTAGAGTAGGTCACACTCTGTTCCAGCCCTGCCTCTAATTCCACCCAGAGGAGGAGTTATCAGCAAGTGCTTCAGCCAATCCTAGAGATGCTAGAGCTGGGAGGAGTTAGCCCTGCCTCTGCAGGATCATTCATCAGTGAGCAGTGAAAGTGAGAAGAGCTGCTAAACTTGTGCGAGAAATCCCTGTACAATGGCTGCCTCTCATGAGTCAGTGTATTTAGAAGTTTCCAACTACTCCCTCCCAGGTGGCTACCCGATAGTGAGGGTTGGAGAGCAGATCCACCTACGCTGTGTGTGTCTACACTGTCGCCGGCCTGGTAGCCCTGTAAGACTAAATGTGCGGTGCCAACACTGTGGCACCTATTACTTGCGGCCTGCCAGCCCTGTGCCTACCTCGTGAGCCATCACCCCAATGGGGGGGTTCCATTTCTGTTTCCTGCCACAGATGCTGTGGGCTTGAGCACACTTATAGATGTGTGCGGAAGCGCTAGTGGTTCTGTGTCACTTAATCCTAACTCAGCTGTGATTGCAGACCCTGCGGTGGGCCCGTGTACCCTGCCACGGCCAGTCCGGCCTACCATGATGCTACCGATGGCCCCAGGCATGGGACCGGTACCTCTCTACACCGACCAGGATACATTGACTGCCCCAGGGGTGTCGGATGTGAGTCCCCGGGTGACCACGGAGAATGGTAGCTCCATAAGCCTGGTCGACTGGGCGATTGGCTAGCCCCGTCATTGCGTCCTGGCGGAGGTGTCCCCCCTAGATGAAGACCTATACCTGGTGGACCCTGCAGAGGAGATATCTGCACGTACCTGTCCATCCCTGATGAGTTCCGGTCCAGAGGCATCTGTCCACGAGGCTGCGGAGAATCCAGAGCGTCCAACGAGATCTGCCATCCCAGATGACGTCGGAGCTATCCATAAACTGCATGTGGAGGAACTGGTGGACGTCCATCTCTTACCTTTCAGCTGTTCCTCTTGCCTAAGGCGCCGGTTGTGGCCTCGTCCGGTGCGCAGCTCGATGACGAACTTCCGGTCTCACCGGAAGTGATGTTATCAATGGCGCCGGGCTTGAGCTGCTCTGCTGGTCTTGCGAGACTGTCACTCACCAATGATGTCATGAATATGGCATTCGCGGAGCTGGTCGCACCACCGCTGGGTCCAGAAGCGGTGAGTGTGGGCCTGCCCATGAGTGAAGTCACCAGCCTGGTGAAGGCTGACTGTGCCACAGAGGAGAAGTGTGTCCCTACACTGATGCCGCCCCCTTCAGGGCGGGGAAGGGGTCAATGAGTGATCGCATCCACGGCCAAGTCCCCAGTTGAAGGAAGGGGGAAGCCCCTTTCCATACCCCAGTTGCTGGTTGTGTTTAATCCCCATTCTCCGGCCCTAGTAATAAATGCTCTGTCTGTCACTACCCCTGTGCTGGACATTCAGGACTGTGCTGAGGCCCATTCTGCTTCTCCCACTGTCCCATCATCACCTTGTGTTTCACAAAGTGCAATACATGTAGATCCTACTGTACAGCCTTTTGTATTAACCACGTTTCCAGAGGATGTGGAGGAGGGGAGATGGTTGAGTGAAAGCTCTGAGGAGAAATACCTATATCCCAATGTATTAAGAGGCCAAGGAGTAGAGGATCCTATCATTCATTTAGGAGGTCCTCGGAATCTCCGTCAGAGGTGTCTGTAACAATATTTTCACCCTCTGTATCATGTAATGAATGCCCTTTCACCTGTGCATACCAGATCTGATAGTGCAGGATCTGAACTCCTATCACCTGACCAAGGTAATTGGTGGTACCCTCTGTTCCAGGGGTATGCCCCTGAGTTAAAGTATACGAGGTTCAACCTGTGGAGTGGGTGAAAGGCAACTGCATCTATATGGACAGGGTAGAAGTCCGCCAGCAAGCTGGTGTACCTAAGGTCTACTCAGTCCGGGTAGAGGATTACGATGGGTGGCCAATTAAAAAGCCGGACCCTTGCCATTACCATTAAGGGTAATATAGTTACCATATCATTAGTGAGTATGTGATAAGACGTGTAACCCTGTTGTACCAAATTTGTCATCTTGTAGTCTCAGGATGAAGGATGGTGCAGCAAATTTAGACACAAGCGAGGCCGTTGGAAATTCACCCAGGGAGAGTGTAACATGATAAGTCCATTCTACCTATCTCTTCCACTGTTACGTAAGCCCCTAGTAAGTGCAGGGCAGTAACAGGTTAATTCTGTGGGTATTACACACTCCCTGTATCCTTCTCTGTGATGGACAGAAGTGAGGTGGTGACTCATGACCTTTGTAGGCCTATCAGGATGGGTACAGCAGATAATGAGCCTGCCCATTCTGGAATAATCCTAATCAGAGGAGTGTCCCAAATCTAGGCTAGCGCTGCCCTTTGAGGTGAGAGCATTGGCTGTCAGACTCTCCCATTGCGTGGGTGAGCTGGCACACTTTAGGCCTAAGGGCTTAAAGAACATCTAGACTCCAGGCCCCATAATATCGGGGCAGCACCATCTGAAGTCCTGGGATGTTGGAGTAGCATCTTATGCTGTAAGAAGAGCTGTGCAGCATGTCCAATAAACTACCTGTTTAACTAAACCTCTGTCTGGGTGTCAGTTCCTGGGCAGGAGAGGTAAGGAGTGCAGTGGTGTGGACTGACATCCATACACCAAGGATCCCATCACTGCTGGAGGCGCTGAAACCATGAGCAGAACCCACAGACAACCCAAAAGCCTGTCCTGTTGCCCTTTACCACTGCGGCAGACTCAGCTCTTCTGTACTAGCAGGTATGCCACAGCACCATACCACACTAGACAGTAATTCAGTCCTTCTCCCAGGGAAGGGGGAGGGGGGGGGAAGGGACATGGGTTACAAATACAAGAGTAAAAGATTGTTAGTTACAGTATCTCAGTATATGAGCCAATTTTACTAAATGTTTTATTATACCAGCATACACAATATATATTTTTCAGTTTCATATAGGGACATTCTAAATTGTAGTGCTATTCTTAACATATGATGTGACATAGTAAGGTCACTATCAATGAAATGTAGTCAAGGCAAACTTATGTGTATATGAGTATATAATGCACACACCTTAGGGCTGGGACCCGCTGCGCCCGTGTGCGCGGGCGGCGGCGTGAGCTCAACTTACCATTCCTGTTTGAACTCACGATCGGGTCCCAGTCCCTCCTCACTTCTAACTTGCTACATGCTGTGACGCGGTAGCCAGCAGGAGACACGAGAGAATGGTGTTCTCTTGCGGCAACGCGTCACATGGTACGCGAAGGGGCCAATCATAGACTGGCTCCCTTCAACGAATGGCAAGCCAGCTATTGTGTGCTTGTGTGTGGAGCTGCTGCAGTGCTGTGAGCCCTGCTTTGTTTTGGACCCCGCCCCCCTCCGTCATGGCCGCGCCCCCTCCCATCATGGCCGCGCCCCCCCGACCCGTTTGGCCACGCCCCCCCCGCTCCGAGAAAAGCAGCCTGTAGACCGCAGATCGCGGTACAGCGAGTTGCACGCGCCGCCGGCAAGCAAGCCAGCCGTGCGGACGCGTGCAACGGGACCTCAGCCTTAACATCAACATTATTTATATTTATGTGCATATACACACCTTACCATCAACACATGCATCCATACATACACACACTAATATTGTATTTTTTGGATGAGAGTCCCTACCCAAAACGTTTTTGTGCTAAATCTACACTGGGCACACATGTCCGTATAGCTGGTTTGTAATTATTCATGTAGCCACAGATATACCTACAAGTGTACATCCAGTCTAACAGCACATTTATTTAAGTGCTAACAATTGTATATGTGTATCAGTTAAATAATAACCAGGAATGTACAAAAGTCAACATAATGACCTGTAAAATTATTAGATTAGTTGATACTGTAGCAACATAGAAACTTCAGTGATTTTTTTCTGTATGTCTAAATGATTGCCTTCGAATGACTGTATTTATGCCTTAATAATTAAACATTTATTTAACATTATAGTACTCACCTCTGAGCCTGGGAAACACTATGCCTTACAGTATGTCCCTGTCCCCTCCAATACTAAACACTAATTGGTGGTCCATTATACTGTACATTTTCTCTTCATGCCAGTATAGATGCAGAGATGCAGGAGGACATTTTTTTTTCAGTCAAAGCTTGATATCTCCAAACCTCTTCTTGCAGGTCTCTGGTGTTCTTCTTTTTTGTCCACATGCACACACAGATGTACAGGTGTAGGACCACAGCTTGGTTTTGTGACTGCTTTTAGTTTTAGCTGTGTATATATATAAAAATGTATAAATACATGGCTATAGATTTCTGTACATTTAACTACTGTGATTTCATAATTTATGCTAATATATTAACTATTGGAGCATAGGAAAGGGATGTTGTAATACACAGTATGAGTAGTTGTCAGAACCAAACTTTGCATGTACAGTACTGTAGTTACAGACCCCCATTAGTGTGTTTATTGTGTTCATTCGTTGCAAATAAAATGTGTGCATACATCAGCACCACACCTCAGTTATAGCATATGTGGTTAACATATCAATGGTACATTAATACATTTGATTTTTTTTTAAATGTTTAGATACATTAAATTATTCATGAGTACCCTTAACTTATATGATTTATGTTCTTACATGCCAAAGGCACATAGAGTTATTAAACAAAGCCATGGCACCATCAACCGGGATATAATTTTCTCTATGCGAAAAGCGGACGTTTCTTGTGCCTTGGTCCAACTGCTTGCGGGCAGGAGGCTGCTGTTCACTTGTATCATCCTGGTCGTCCTCAGTGGTTGGATGCTCTAAAATGGCCCTCTCTCCCTGTCCAATCCTCTGGATACACTTTAGTTGTCCATGAGTCATAATTCTCCTGCTGAACTCCCCCACCTGCATTAGCAGCACAGCCCACAACTAATATATATTTTCTTTAACAGTGCATGCAATGTCTTGTATATAATGTATACCCTGTTCACTTATGTAACTGTATTTGTAACCATGTATTATTTGTCTTAACTCTATGCCCAGGACATACTTGAAAACGAGAGGTAACTCTCAATGTATTACTTCCTGGTAAAATATTTTATAAATAAATAATAAATAAACTGCATGGCCCGTACCTGCACATGCCACTCCTCTTCCACACTCCAACACTGGTCCAGCCACTGCCACTCCTCCAGCCACCGCCACTCATCCAGCCACTGCTACTCCAACACTCCACCTCTCCTCCAGCCACTACCGCTCCACCACTCCTCCAGCCACCGCCATGCCTCACCCCTCCACTACTTCCATGCCTCACCCCTCTCACACCTCACCACTCCACCACTCCCACGCTCCACCACTCTTCCAGACTCTGCCACTCCACCATGGCCATGCTCCACCACTCCTCCAGCTACTACAACTCCACCACTCCCACGCTTCACAACTCCGCCACTCACCACTCCCATGCCTCACCACTCCACCACTCCCACGCTCCATCACTCCTCCAGTCACCACCACTCCACCTCTCCCACGCCTCACCACTCCACCACTCCCACGCCTCACCACTCCCACACCTCACCACTCCACCACTCCCACGCCTCACCACTCCACCACTCCCATGCTCCACCACTCCCACAGCTCCTCTCCATTTCACTAACTCACTCACTGACACACTAACAAAGAACTTTCTCACTAACAAGACAATAAAATTTGAAAACAAATAAAATAACAAAAGACCAATCACTCACTAATCACCAACAAGTCACTCACAAATCACCAAATCTCTCCTCCTGCCACCAAGCCCACCAAATCTCTCCTCCTGTCTCACTCCCAACAGCACCGACACACGCTGAAGCAAATGGCAGCTTGACATGAGATTGGAAAATCTGTCATGTGCCTTGCTCATTTAAAGCTGCAGTTCAGTCTTTTTTTTTTTTTTTAATTTATTTTTTTACTTCAATAGTTTCATGTGGGCAATCTCTACTTACCTAAAGAACTGCATAGCTGCCGGTCAATTCGTTCTCCATCTATTGATCGGCAAAGTTTGGCGACATCTCTAAAAATGGGGCATGTAAATCGTTGCTATAGGAACAAGCATGCTTGTTAAAATAGAATACAAGAAAATTGGTCTTTCAAAGTTGTTTTTTTTAAAACAGAAAATGCTACAAGTATTTTTTCTTACTACAGAACTGATTTATTAAAAAAAACACACATGCAGGATATTGACTGAACTGCAGCTTTAATATAGTATTTAAACATTTTAAACTATAAAAAAACGTTTACAACATCATAAGGAGGTTGACCAGTCATGATGATTGTGGATATCCATGGCCATACTGTAGACATGGATAAACAGTGTTAAAAAGAATGGCTTAATTGATAAATACAAGATTTATAGAAAACTAGAAATAGGAAAATAATATTTTTGGTGTGCCCATTATTTGTGATAGTTGCAATCCATGCACATATTGTGGGTATTTGTAACCACAGTGACAATGAATGTGTACAATGGTTTTACTTGCTCTAAGGTGGATGCTTAGCTCTCCTGGGTTGGTAGTGGAAGCAATTAACCCCTACAGTAACATAGCAATGATCTAATAAATGTATTATGTAATAAAGTTATTAAAAACGCTATTATTGTGAAGGGGTTCAATACTTCCATGGTCTCTCCCACAGATACCCCCAGGAACCTACGGGGACAGACATCTAAAACCACGGACCTCAGGGGACACTATTTTAAAACTTTAGTTGCCTTAGTGGTTATATTCAAAATATACTCAGTCCCTTCGATCTGCAGATGAAGGACTCCTAACAGTTCTCAGACTCTCCTTGACTTCCTTAGGTGACAAACTTATATCTACATTGCTCCCACTCTTTGGAACGTTCTGCCTTGTACAGTTTAAGAGCCCCCCTTCTTTGGAAATCTATTAAAACAGATTAAGACCTACAGTATTTGATTACCAAAGCATTTAGTTAATGAACCACACCTGTCCGGTATTTAATAGCTACAGTACCGTCCCACCCTGCATTGAATGTTTCCTTGTGTTTGGTCTCTTTTGTAACCTTAATGTTTTCTCTTTTTTTTCACTGTGCTGAAATAAAAATAGAAAAATAGTAATACTAAAGAACACATTAGACCAAAAAGGGGCCCCACAACATGAGGGGGATCCCATGGACTAGACAAAAAAAGAGGGAAAATAAACACACAAAAAAGTAAAAAAGATACAAAAAATGTTTAAGGCAACAAAAAATGTCCGCTATGCATAAGCAGATTTATAGAAACATGATGGAAACATAGTAATAATACCACAAAGAAAATGCAAAAAATGAAAAATATATAATCAAAAATAAATATTTAAGAATTAATGACATGAATGAATATGAAAACAAAGGGAAAAAAAGGAATAAAAAAACAAAAGTATCCTGAACCAATTTTTTTTATAAAAAATAAGTCGATTCAAAATCATTGTTTAGTCCCTGAGGCTTGAGGCTCTTTAGTGAAAAAATCCAGAATACCTCACGTTGTATTAACTGATAAAATAAAATGTACATCTCATTGACCGGATTCCTGATACAAAACATTAAATGTATATATTGCAATGTGTACTAATTTTTCTGTCAATTTTCTTGAACCATTTCAGATTAAATATTTAAAATTAAATTGGCAACCATGGTAACAAACAATACTATACCTTTAAATAGGTACATAAATGTAGATGTACACAAATGCTCAGACTCCATGATTAGTTTTTTGGATATGTATATACTTATACATTTTCCACTTCGGTCATTTTAATTCCGCCTTTTTTTTTTCCTATACTGTAGCTGTAGAAACATTTTTTTTTTTCAAATTTACTTTTCTCTGTAATTTCCTGAGGATGTTCATGATCTTTCTATACTGTAGTGATAGTCAATTTGGGCAGCAAGGAGTTCGCTGTTGGGATCAGCTTCGTGGTGCTCTCTCTTGTGAGAACTCTAGATTACATTATGCTCTCTCTTTCTTTCCCTTTTGATAGAGTTAGTTTTCTGCGAATATCAAGTAGCCTTCACCTTACGGCACTGTTATTGCATGAAGAGTGAACACTGAGCCTTACCCTTCACAAAAATGCAAAAACTTATCAATGTATGTGTAGCAATGCCATCTGTGGCTACTAGTTTGCTTCCCTCCTGGCAGTAAGTCCTGGTCTAACCAGGAATGTGTGCCAACCAAGTCTCCTGGCAGAGATTTATAGATGATATTCTGTTCATTTGGCGAGACAGCATAGAAAAACTCGAGACTTTTTTTGAGTACTGTATATGGGAGACAATGATCTCAACCTTAAATGTACCACTAATTGGAGGAGGGAAGAACTGGAGTTCTTGGATTTAGCTATGTTGAAAATAAGGTACTTAAAACTAAAACCTTCTTTAAGAAGGTGGAAAGCAATAATTTCATTATGGAAATGGATTCGGAATATTCCATATGGGCAGTTACGTAGATTAAAGAAAAGCTGTACCGAGGAACATGTTTATCGTCAGCAATCAGAGGTTTTAATGAATACGTTTAAGGAGAGACACTATAGCCCAACCACAATAGAAAAAGCTATCAATAGAGCTGATGGTTTAGAAAGGAAAGATATATTGAGCGATAAGGATAAAAATATTAAACAGAATATTTAATATTTATATTTAATATTTATATTTAATATTTATATTACAATTACGACACAATTATATTACACTATTGTGCGCTCTCTCTTTCTTTCACACCTTGGGAGGAATATATAAGAAATTGACCTGATTAACTACTCAGCAAGCACACTATCTAAAGACCACCATCCATAAGGCTTCCACCTCTTGAGGGTTCACACAAGGGCTCCTATCAGAGAGAGATGGATCTCTGATACGCCTGTGTTTATCTGAAGAAATCTGTGAGTGAAACTGACACAGACATTTTTTGAACATCACTATTTTTATTACAATCTGCACGATTATCTGTATATTTTCTTATTTTTCACATATCACCTTGAGAACTACAGTGCTCCGCTTACCTGGAAGACAACGCCTGGTATAAGCAGGCCTTGCCAGTAGTTGCTATGGAGTTTTCCCCTTTACCTTTGGTACTGCACTTAAGTGACAGAAGGGGGTGGTACATCCTGTTATAGCTGGGACAACGGGGTGCCCGCCATCTGGCTGTACTTAAGGGCAGGACCGCCCTAAATTAGTGAAGGTGAACCCATACCTCTGCCTCCTCTAGGGAGGTGGGGAAAAGCTAGGCCAGCTGCGGGTGCCTTTGGCCTATAGTGACGATCCAGGAACCATCTCCAGTGAGAGCTGATCTAAAGAGACCGACAGGAGACTGCAGAGTAGCTGTTGTGTTACTGCAAAGTGTGTAGTAATAAACCATTCCTGTTTGCAATATATCTCCGGGCTGGTGTGTGATCTAACTGGGGGAGAGGTACAAGTTCTACCATGGGAGATCATCTCCATACATCCCTGGAGCCTACAGCAGATGGAGGCGCTGCACTGCTAATTATTATGTGGGGTATGGACCCTAGAAGCCTGTTCCTGTGTCCCAAAATCATCGCGAATGACTCAGCCCTCTTGTTACCAGCAGGTATGCACCACACCCACCCTGTAATGGCCCCTATCCGCGATTGGGGGGAGGGGGAGAAACACTGTTACATGTATGCTGGAGGTAGGTGGCGTTACTCGATTGCAGCTACATCCTCATTATGAGTCCTGGTTACTGGAAACCGTAATTATATAATCAGTTGATTGAGTATAATTATTTCTGCAAATCATGGAATACAAGAAAATGGTGGAGGAAAAATTGTATTAAACTTATTGTGTTTCGGCGCATGCGCGAAGGATCGGAGTATGGAAGCATAAGAGAATAGCTCCGTCCCGCGCTATTAAAAGATAACGAATAAAACTACCTAATTCATAAAACCAAGTTCCCACACATATATCCTGAGTAGTATAAACAACCCAGGATGGCTCCGAAGAAGCCGGTGGGGCAAAAAAAGCAGAAAATATCCGATGTGCGGACATACTTCGGAGGAGCAGCAGAAAGTGCCCCAACCAGAGAAATGGCGGACACAGACACAGAAATAGAAGGAGATGATGAGGACACAAACAGTCAATCCCAACTCCCAGTCAGCTGTTGCGACTTCGCACGACTGTACACTGACTTGAAAAAGCTTTTACAAGCAGATATCAAAGAGGTCAAGAGGGAGATTACCAAACTGGGCACACGAACTGATGACCTAGAAACTAAAGTTGATCTCACGATTAAAGCGGGGAAGAAAACAGATAAAAAAACAGCAGACCTACAAAAACAAATAGATGACCTAAAAGAGCGGCAGGAGGACGCGGAAAACCGCGATAGACAAAATAACATCAGGATACGCGGAGTCTCAGAAGAGATCGGAGACTGTGAGGCCTTCACCGCAAGATGGCTGGAGTCCCTAATGCCAGACAGCCCAAAAGAAACACTCACGATGGACCGCTGTCATCGGGCCCTACGCTCCCGACCAACCCAGAATGAACAACCGAGAGACATCATTCTCCGGTTGCACTATTACACAACCCGGGAAGCGGTATTACGACTAACAAGAGCGTTACTGACGGTGGAATTCGAGGCCAATAAACTAGAAATCTTCCAAGACCTGTCCCACTTACCTTGGCGAGACGTCGCTCCCTGTTCCCTGTGACTAAAGTACTCCGGGACAATAATACTAGATATCGCTGGACCTTCCCGTTCAGACTCCAAGTCACGAAAAACGGGAGATCCCTTACACTGAAGGATATTGGAGTAGGTCCAGGGTTCCTGAAGGCACTGGGTCTGCAAAGCCTCCTGACTGAAGCGGCGGAGGAAGAGCCAGTCCTGGAACCAGAATGGAACGGAGGGCCAACCTCACCAAAACCCAAGCGAATAAAATGAACATCGCAATAAAGATCTTTTATTGACACTTAAAACAAGTTGTTTTCGGTTACTTGAGTTATTAAGTTATAGGCCAAACTGGGCCATGTTGTGATCTGAACCGGAGCTGACCCGCGCCTCTATTCCGTCCTTTAATCTCAATCTGAACACCCTCAGAATCCCTCTGAATGGAGCCTAAGTCCCATCGCTGAATCCGGTCAAAGTATCCAAGTCCTAGTGAAAGAAATGAAGAAACTCACTTTTTGACGTTCACCACGAGGAAGATGGAAGATGGCCGACATCCTGGAGCTTCTTGGGCCTCATCGTGAGGCGCAGATCCAGGAAATGGTTAGCGAGCGGGAACGAAGAGCAGCACATCCTCCGCGAGACATCAGGAGATCCAAAATGGCCACCGCCGGAAACCGGAAGTTGCCGTCATCAGACAGCGCTAGAGACACTGGCGCCATCTTGGAGGTGGCAAATATGCCCAGAGCGACTGCGAGCCACGAAGGCCCCACGGGCAGGCAGAGACAGCTATTAATAAAGACACTGCCAGGTCACAAGCAACGGAGGCCTGACAGGGCCAAGATGGCGGTAACGGGCAAGACACTGGGACAAAAGGATAAGGACAAAAGGAGGGAAACACAAAAAAGCACACACACAAATGTGGGAGGCGGCAAAGGGGGTCAATAAGGGAAACCCATAGTACAGTGGAAGGCCACATCAGAGGGGGCACACGTAGACGACAACAGGGGGAAGGGAGAATATGGGATAAATGGCCACGGAGAGGAAGGCAATAATTCTGAAAAGAGACATTAAGAGCATAGCTGTGGTCTCAGCACGCATAGTAATTACTAGATGCACAACACAAGTTAAAGTTAAAGTTTTAGGAATTAAGGAGACCCTAAATAAGGGTTCAGGTTTAAGAGTAGTTTAACTCAGCAGGTTAATAAGGAGTAAAGGGGTCAAGTACGTATACTTGAAGGAGGTAGTTAAATGGAGAGAGCGGGCCGGAGGGTAAAGGAGAGCTTCATACCCCGAGGTCGGCATGTACTGTAGACGAGATCTGGGAAGGAGGGTCTCCCAGATGCCCGTCAAAGTCCTTTGGGGAGGGAGAGAGGGTAATGATCCAGAGGGTGCGGGGCCACACTCCCCGAAGGCGCTGCTCTCTACTTCAGGACAGGGGAGTCCTGAAAAGGAGAACATATTGTTTACACATGTTTATTTACATGGTGTTTTTTCTTTTATGTCATTTTTGTACCTATCCTCTTGTGCCTTACCCCCCCCCCCCTCCCACCTGTCCCTCCGGCGATTGAGGTCACCAACACCGCAGCAGTCACAGCCTTACCAGATCGAATATGGAGAAGGACTCCAAAGAGCGAACCCAGTCCGGTGATAGCAGATACCGCAGATACTATAAAAGACACAAAGCAGACATCCTCTTCCTTCAAGAGACCCACTTTTCGAAAAAAATCTTCCCCAAATACATTGACAATGATTTTAACACAATTTACCTTGCCTCCGCTGCAGTGAAGAAACGAGGGGTGACCATTGTATTCCACAAAAATTTACTATTCGAGCTAGAAAAAAAGGTGATAGACGCCGAAGGTAGAGACATAATTTTAGTGGGATTCATACAAGGTCAAGCTCTCACACTGGTTTTGCTATATGCCCCTTGTGAACAGGCAGCAGATTTCTTTGCCCTTTTCTTCCGGCGCTTGCAACGGGAGGCAAAGGGCCAAATAATTCTGGCAGGAGACCTAAATAGGACGTTAAACCCAAAGCTAGACAGATGTACAGCCCCTAATCCACCCAGCAGACGAGACATACTAACAATCTTACACGGACTCTGAGACTGTCAGCTAGTGGAGATTTGGAGGGAGCAACATCCACAGACCAAAGACTATACTTTTTACTCCCACCCTCATAACCGATATAGCCGGATAGATTACTTCCTTGTGTCCAACAGACTGGTTCCAATGGTCTCCCATACGGGCATACACGATATTTCGTGGTCAGACCACGCACCTATAGAGCTGCGGTGCGAGCTAAATTTGCTAGATAGACCGGGAGCAAACTGGAGATTAAATGAACTACTGTTAAAAATCCCTAAATTTGACTCAGAGATTGCAGACAAAATCAGAGAATATTTCGAAGAGAACGAGGGGAGTGTATCTTCACCTGCCACACTGTGGGAGGCCCATAAGGCTACCCTCCGAGGATCTCTTATGTGCCTAGCTGCTAGACGCAAAAGAGAACAAGAGAGTCAGATAAAGGATCTGAAGGGGAAATTGGCATCCTTGACCGCAATGCACAAAAGCTCCAAAAAGGAGGCAATCTTGGAACAGATTCAAGATACCAAAAAGCAACTAAATCTAAAACTGACATCTCAAGCTGAAATAGAAATGAGCTGGACTAAACGCCGATTCTTCGAGAAGGCGAACAAGCCGGACACTCTTCTAGCGACTAGATTTAGAAATAAGAAACCACATTTTCAAATTCAATCAATACGCACGCAGGGAGGGGAGCTTACCTCTAATCCTAAGCGAATCGTAGAAGAATTCAAGAGTTACTACGAGTCGCTCTACGATGGGGGTAAAGTTATCCATAATCAGAAAACGAACAATAATCTCCGAGAATTTCTGAAAGAGGCAAATTTGCCCACATTGAGTCGAGTGGAAAGAGAGGCACTACAGAAGGACTTCTCTTTAGAAGAGTTGACAAATGTTGTAAAGTCTCTTAAGCCAGCCAAGGCGCCCGGACCAGATGGCTACTCAAACCTCTACTATAAAAAATACTTAAAACTTCTAGCCCCACATTTATTGAAACTCTTTAATTCGGTACTACAGGGAGCTTCGTTCCCAGCACAGATGCTCCAGGCGTCTATATCTTTGATCTATAAAGCAGGAAAGGACCCGGCAGACTGTAAGAGCTACCGGCCCATCTCTTTAATCAACACAGACATAAAAAAAAATTCAAAACTCATAGCCAAAAGAGTGGGTATCGTCCTTCCCAGACTGATACATCCAGATCAGGTGGGGTTCATCAGTGGCAGGCAGGCGGCAGACAACACCAGACGAATAATTGATGTAATTGATCTGGCCCAAAAGCAAAATATCCCTTCGATGGTGCTTAGTCTAGACGCCGAAAAAGCATTTGACCGGATTGACTGGCCCTACCTGAAAGAGACGCTGGGGGCATTTGGCTTTGGAGGAAGCTTATAGGGGGCCATTCTGGCACTGTACGAGGGGCCGGCAGCGAGGGTGAGACATCAGGGGTTCCCTTCAGAGCTCTTCCAGATCCATAGTGGCACGAGACAAGGATGCCCGCTGTCCCCCTTGCTGTTTGCCCTCTGTATTGAACTCTTGGCGGCACATATTAGGAACAGCCCGGATGTCACAGGCATAACATTCAAAGAGCAGTCACACAAAGTGGCCCTATACGCGGATGATGTGATCCTGACATTGTCCCAGCCTCTTACCTCTCTACCCAATGTGTTCTCCATCCTAGGGAGATTTAATCAAATTTCGGGTTTCAAAATGAATCAGGCCAAATCAGAAGCTCTCAATCTAAATCTGCCCAAATCAACAGAAAAACTAATTGGACTCAATTTTAACTTCAAATGGCAGCCCTCCATGATCAAATATTTAGGGGTTAATCTCACCAAAGATTATAGAACCTTATATAAGGCAAATTACCCACAATTGTTTAGGACACGGCGATGGGCAGAATATGGCATCTCGTGGATAGGCAAGATTCAAAGCGTTAAAATGAACCTTCTCCCACGGGTGCTATATCTCTTTCAGACCCTCCCGATTCCCCTGCCAAGAGAAGAGATCCTCTCTTTACAGTCTGCAATAACGAAATTTATTTGGAATAAAAAAAGCCCCAGAATTAAGAAAGATGTCTTGAGGAGCCCGACCTCGAGAGGAGGGCTGGGGGTGCCCTGCTTGTTCGCTTACTACGAAGCAGCTCAACTGACGCAGATTCTGCAGTGGCACACAGACCCGACCCGACCCTTAGGAGATGGGTGGCACTGGAGAGGGAGTGCTGCACTCCGGTGGATTTGAAAAACCTGATATGGCTGCCCAGGAGTAGCCATATACGGATGCAAACACCACTGCAGGCCATGAGAAATTCCCTGAAAATATGGGAGGCCACCAAATTTAGATGTTCTCTCACAACACAGCAGTCATTGATGACCCCCATTTGGGGTAACCCAGATTTCGCTCCAGGCCTAGATAGCGCTCATTTTGCAAATTGGATTCAGGCAGGCTATCTCCGATTATATGATCTGGAGGGCAGGGATGTAGTTAAATCCTTTGCTCATGTAAAAGAGGAAAAAAACATTCTGAACTCCGAATTGTTTAGATACTTACAGATCAGGGCTTTCTATAAAAAGACCCCTATCCGGCCGCGGAGAACAAATTTTGAGCAGATGTGTGCCAGACAAACGGACGCACGGGGACTAACCTCTCGAATGTACAGGGAAGTGATCTGTCCGGAGACAGCTGACGCGCCCAGACTTAATTACATGAGGCAATGGGAGATAGACTTGGGAGATACACTAGAGGACGACGAATGGGACAGGATCCTACAGGCAGCAGCGAAGAGCTCTATCTGTACCACACTAAAGGAGAACGCCTATAAGGTCCCGATGCGTTGGTACTATACCCCAACAAAACTCTCTAAATTTGTCAAAGGCTATTCCCCGCTCTGCCCCAAGCAGTGTGGGGAAAGAGCAGACTTGCACCACATGCTGTGGTCATGCACTAAGGTGGCCCCGATTTGGGGTGAGGTGCAAGAGTGGCTGCAACGGCTAACTGAGATCGAGATCCCCTTGGACCCGTGGCTGTTCCTGTTGGGTCGGCGGGTTCAGGGGTTCTCGAACGCAATGCACAAACTAATCGCACACTTCGCCACAGCCAACAGGTGTGAGATCGCAGCACTGTGGAAGCAACCGGAGATTCCAATTATACCCAAAATCAGAAACAGAATTTGGTTCGTCTGCCGGATGGAACAGTTGACAAGTCTGGTCAACGACACCGGCACAAATTTCCTAAAAGTTTGGTTGCCTTGGTTGGCACAGACAGACATCCCGGGGATAGATGTTACCAACATATTGCAATGATATTAAGAAAAGGCGCTCTCCGGTAGCGAAATGGATCCTAGACGTTAGGCCCTAGGTTAATTGTCTTAAAAGTGCATATTTAACCGAATCATAACTCACTACAGAGAGGGAGAGTTAGGGTAAAGTCACTCCAACAGCTGGGGTCCCGGACATAAACATAAACATGGAAGATTAATCAGAAAAAGAACAAATGCTGCCTGAGTCGCCCACCATCCCCCTCCCCTCCACCCCCTCCTCTTCCTACCCCCGGTTCCTGTGTCCGTCCTATATGTCATGTCACGTAATACATGTTGATTGGAGGAGAAAATCGGAAATAAGGTGAATCGTTGTAAGCTAATGGATTGTGTTAACATGTCTGTACTGTTTCACCCAATAAAATAAAAGTTATAAAAAAAACAACTTATTGTGTTTCGCTGACAGAGAATGTAGTATGATTTTTCCAAATTCAGAATGTTGAAAATATTGATTATATAATTTAATTTCTTGGGTGTTGAACCCTGCTTGTGATATTTAAGATAAATTAGGACACTGATCACGCACACATAATTAAAGCAATGTTTACTCGCTCATCACACAACGCAGTAAAAAAAGATAGCGTTTTCCTAGTTTAATAGAATATAGATCAATCATGAGTGATTGCTACATAAACACTGACTGGCTGCAGTACAAACTACTCACACATTAAGGTTCTGCCTTTGGTCTCACTATTGAGACATTTCCAACTATCTGCTTTAAAACTCATTGCTCTTACTGCATTAGAGGAGCACTGACTGACTAAAAGAAAGATCAGAAAGTGATTTATTTGAGGATTAAGATCCTGTAAGAATCACTACTCCAGTCTCTTTTTTGCCTTTAATAAAAATCAATAGAGGCAATGTTACAGAGTGACTTATTGGTTAACACATTAACCTTTGAGGTTTGGAACATTGCTTCAGCTTGACTACTTACATTGTACCTAATTTACACAGGCATATTGGTGCTATGAATTCCAAAATATGCACTGTAAACTGTAACTATAAACAAACCGCACTATTTGCCCATCCCTTCCTGTCATTTTACAATGTGTGTTTTCTCTTATGGGTGGTATGTCTGTGTTTTTTTGTGGGAGACCATACATATTACGCGCTCCTCCCTTTAGAAGTTTGGTGCTGGTAAAAGGATTGGCCTTACATACTGTATATAGAAAATAAAAAGAACAATTCCTGCACTCCTAACAAATTAGGCTAAAATAAACAAGAGACATGTTTACATTTAGAACCTAAATCTGTGTGACAAAGGAGTAATTTGGTTGCTTTTTTTTAAATAAAAATATTATTTATAATGATAATTAATAATGATATAATGAAATTACATATATTCAGTGTTGGTACCTGCTATACAGAGTCTACCTTGAAGTGATTGGCAGGCGTGAATCATATTTTGATCAATTTATGCAACCAAATGACATCTTTGTTATACAGTTAGGTTCTAAATGTAAATATATCACTAGAATATTTTAGCCCAATTTGGTAGGAGCGCCGGAATTGTTCTTTTATTTTTTTTGTGGATGTTTATTTTATCTTTTTGTATTGTTTTTTCCTTATATTATTTACATACATGCAACAATACAGTAATATACACCTTCAAACATTGCTTGATGTTCGTTCATACGAAAAAAAATTGTGTGTGTGCCGAGCACGCACATTTTAAGTGAAACTTCTTTGTCTTTTGTCACAGAAATTGTATTTGTGATGATGATGTTTTTAATTAAAAATCTAAAAACAATTTCAGTGCCAATTGCAAAGAAATTTGACTTAGAATGCGTGTTTTAGCTATTTGCACTTCTATATTTAAAGTAACTGTGAATTTTTTGTGTGTGTGTTTGTATCAGTCAGTGTATGTGTGTGTGTGTCAGTCAGAATGTGTGTGTCAATCACTGTGTGTATGTGTCAGTCAGTGTGTGTGTGTGTGTGTGTGTCAGTCAGTGTGTATGTGTATGTGTGTGTGTGTGTGTGTGTATGTGTGTGTGTGTCAGTCAGTGTGTGTGTGTCAGTGAGTCAGTGTGTGTGTGTGTGTGTGTGTCAGTCAGCGTGTGTGTGTGTGTGTGTGTGTGTGTGTGTGTGTGTGTGTGTGTGTGTGTGAGTGTGTGTGTGTGTGTGTGTGTGTGTGTGTGTGTGTGTGTGTGTGTGTGTCAGTCAGTGTCAGTCAATGTGTGTGTGTCAGTGTGTGTATGTGTCAGTGTGTGTGTGTCAGTCAGTGTGTGTGTGAGTCAGTGTATGTGTGTGTGTCAGTCAGTGTGTCTGTGTCTCTGCCAGTCAGTGTATGTGTGTCTGTCAGTCAGTGTGTTTCCTCTACCTCCCCCGACGTCACTGATGGCCTCTTCTGCCAGCAGTGATGTCATTTCCGTTATGGAATTTTGTTACAACACAAGGGATTTTTCCTATAAAAAATCTGTAGGTGCCAGCAAAGAAGTTTCTCTTCAAAACTTATAATACAATGTTATAACATTTCAGAATCATTTTCTACATATAACTCATAAAATTTAAATAAAAAAGTTTACATCACTGAAACCAACATTATGTGACAAACTACACTATGTTACTTGGGGCTAAATGTTAAATTTCACTTCCTGATTGGTCCATGAGCTGAATTCACACTCTGATTGGTCGCCAGCCCATCTAACATGCTTTCCCATGGCGGAGAGGAAGATAGAAAAAGGGAGCCCAATCAGCGCTCCATGGCGCACTTGAATCTTTTTATGTGGACTATCTAGCAATGTGCTCCAAGGCTGTGCTTGAGACACCTGAACGAGGATCAGAGAGCCCTAGGAAGCAGGAAATGGGAACTTGCTTTGTGCTACAGAACTGTAGCTTTGCCGGCAAAGCGGAGAGAAAGACTTTCAGCAGGAGATTTAAAAGTTCTCTGCAGCGAAATGCACCAGTTGTTAGGTCTGGATGGTCCCCACCCCATCAGAGAGTGGAAGCGAGCTCTGGGTGCCTTTAATGTGGCGCTCGGTACCAAGCCAGCTAGGATTCTCCCTGTATGCCCCGGTTATGTGGGTATAGCTCTGATTGTGTGTCTTGTGTTGTTCTTGCTGGCTCCGGCTGGAATAAAACTTCATAATCCCTGGGTTAAATTGTGGTCTACCTTGACACTGATGTATTTATCCAGTCTTTCATTATACATTTTTTTGCAATCGTAGTGATGACTATCACTATTTGTGGGATGTGATTATGTATGATGATTTTGTTTGGGTTGTTGTTGCTCAAAGTTCCCCAACAGCAAACCTTCAACAGTTTTGTTCAAATCTATTTTAAAGATATTACGTAAGAATTGTGTCACCTTGTTCCAAAATGTTGCTATTTTTCTACATTCTCATAGACAATGTTTTAGATCTGTCTTTTCCTCATTGTACTGTAAGCATTTTCGCTGTTCATCTCTGCATACATATTTCCTTTGCCAAGATTATATGGAAGCTCTGTTTAGAATTTTAATATGTGCTTCCTATAATATTTCTTCACTAAGAGCCGTTAAATTAGATTCTTAAAGTTTGAAAAACTTTTCTAATGTTGTCAGCTCTGGGAAATCTCTTTTCCAGGCTCTATAAGTGATTTCCCATATATTTTCTTTATTAGCCTTCAGAATCGGATTGTACATTACATTTTGATTAAATTGTAATGCCTTCGTTATATCTAAAGCTGAGTCGACTATATTTTTTTTCCCCAGAAATTTCTCTGTTTTTTAATTAATTCATTTGCACAATGTCTCTCCTGTAGATATGAAAATATATGTGTTACTACTGTAACGTACTGCAATGTTGGAAGACAAACATGTTTTATTTTTGTTCAAATTACTTGACCCCTTGTTTCTATTTATCAATTAAATCTTTCATTTGTATTAAAGCTTCTCACTCCATAATCTAAAATGTGGATTTGTCTGGCCTGGCATGAACTGTGAGTTGTTCTGAAAAGGTAAATATTTTGTGCAGCCAGAGTCCCCTTTCCCCTTAACCCATGCAAATTGCCCGGCTTTGTCTTTAAACATTATATTTTCTCTTTGCTCATCCAGCAATGCATTGCCTTTATTTAACATGTACAGTATCCAATACATCAAGTTATTGGGGTAAAAAAGTTATTTTTCTAATTTACAGTTTATTATGTTTATCTAGAACACATCTCCTGCGTATCTAAACAAAGCTCTTTTAGTAAATTGTTTTATGTTTGGGAATGACATTCCTCCAGATTGCTTGCTCACATATAATTTATCTATATGAATTCCTCTCGTTCCATATACATTTGGTAAAGTATTTTTTAAATAATTGAATGTCTTTATTCCTGATCATGAGGAAGCATTTGCTTGGTGTATATTATAGGGTAATTTAGGAAAAATAATAGATTTGATAATTGCACTCGTCCCTTAAAAGCGATTCCCAAACCTCTATATAATTCCAATGTTTTCCGAATCTTAGCTATTATTGGAGTGAGGTTCCAGGCATATATCTCACCGGAATCCCTTGAGAACTGTAGACCGAAATATTTAACTTTTCTGTGCTATTTTAAATGTATTTGGGGGAAGGTCTTATGTTATCTGATTCCGTGAGTAGTTTAATTGCAGAATTTCCGATGTCTCAAAATTCCCGTTATATCCTGAAAATGTACTGTACTTTTTTATTATTTCACATATTTCTATCAAGCTATCTTTGGGATTTGCTATAAATAATAGCATATCATCTGCAAAAAGTGTGACCATAACCTTCTATTTTGATCCCCTGATATTTTTTGGTTTTCCTCAATTCAATAGCCAATGGTTCTAGGACTAACACAAAAATCAGCGGCGAGAGCGTCAGTGTCTTGAACATTTAGCTATACTAAAATCCTCTGAGGCAAAACCTTGGGCAATAATCCAAGTTGTTGGGTTATCATTTTATTTAGTTCCTGGAATTTACCTTCTATTCCAAATTTTTTATAACTTCAAACAGATTATCCCAACTAACTAAATCAAAACTTTCTCATTTCCTAAACGTAATATAACTTCAGAGAGCGTCTTGCCATCATTTATTTTTTATTTTGCAGTACTGTGATTAATTTTCTGATATTGGTTGCTGGGTTGCGCCCTGGTATGAAATTTGAGTGTATTAATTGAGGAAGTACAGTATTAATTTTAGCCTCTCTGCTAATAATGAGGTTAGTAAATTGTATTTAAGGTTTAATAATGAGATAGGTCTGCAAGACGCTGGATCTAAACTATCTCTCACTGGTTTTGGAAAAACCCTTCAAAATGCGGAATTGAATTCTTTAGGAAAGTTTTACTTTCTCAGATTTTGTTACATTACTCTATTAACAGAGGGGCCACTTTATCTATCATTATTTAGAAAAAATCACTGATATCCATCAGGCCTTGGTGCCTAATTTTGTTTCAGTGATTTTATTACTCTTGTAACTTCCTCTATTGAGATGTCCTTGTTTACATTTTCTAGTTGTTTTAATTTTATTAATTGTTTTAGATTAAAAAAGTTATCATTTAATTATTGGTTTGCCGTCTTCCCTTTATATAAAATCACTATAGAATTTTCAAAATATTTTCTGTATCTTTTTTCTATTGTGCAGTTTTTTCCCACTTCACTTTTTGTTGCGTCCACCCTATTTTTTGATCTTTCTCACTATACTAAGTTACATAGCAGCTTGCCTGTTTTCTTACCATATTTATAAAATGTCTAATTTTAGTATGAGCTGTACATATCTTTTTTTTGTCAAACTCACTATTTTATCTAAATATACTGTATTTGTTTATTCGTTGTAGAGAAGAATGTCAAAAATGTTTGACATGCTATAGTTAAATTTTTATGTGAAAGAAAAAATGAAGGCGCTAATGTGAAATATCTACTATTAATATTGGTAATATATATGTAACGGCTGGACCCCCCTTGTCTGACCCACCCAATCTCACATTGGCCCGTGTGGTCTAACCGGTCCCCATTACAAGGTCGTGTGTGGTGGTGCACCTGCAAGTAACAGGACTCCTGAGTCTCCCGCTTGGTGTTATTAGAGGATATCATCAGGACAGGTAGCTGAGGTAGTGGTTACGAGTCCAACTTACTTCACGTGCAGCGCCTCCACCTCATCAGGATCTATGCTTCCGCAGGGAGATGGTCCTGGTGAGGAACTCCTTCTCGGTGGTGACTGCCACTGCTGAGTAACTTCACACTCACACAGTGGAGGTATCTTTGAACATGGCATCTTTATTTGCATGGTGGTATGGGCAAACTGCCCCTCACAGATAACAGCTCAGCCGCTCATCTCTTTGCAGCACTTCATTAGGAAGGTCCCTTGTCCCTAATAGAGCTGCTTTCCACCTTTACTCTCAAAGAGATTCCCCAGCTTCTCTGGCTGCTGTAATCTCCTCTCCTGAGCTGCTTTGTCTCTCTCAGCTCCTCTCTTGAGCTGCTCTGTCTGTCAGCTCCTCTAACTCTGCTCAATGTGCTGCGTATGCTCACTGACTCACAGCTAGCAGGAGACACTGCAACATTGTTGCAGACCTTCACGTGCCTCTCAGTGAACAGAGCAGCACAACAACAGGAAACTGAACTTCTAACTTTAGGCAGTGCTGTGTCTTATATCACCCCCCAGAGAACAAACCTGCTCTGTACCACTAAGTGGGGGCACAATGCATGTTGTCACTTCCTTTGGGGACATATGACACCTCACCAGGGTTTGAGGGCAAACCTCCATTGATTGTTGCTGGCAATCCTGCATACTTACCAGGTTTACTGCCAACATGAGAAAGAGATATGTACACCAATCTTACACATGGCTACATTTATATATATATATATATATATATATATATATATATATATATATATATATATATATATATATATATATATATATATATATTGTAGCCATGTTACCTTTTTCTCCCCTCGAGCCCCCAGGGAGCCTCCGTGGCCACGGACGCTGTCGGGTACTGCCAGAGGCAAGCGGCAGACCCGACGGCCATTCAGGAGGGTGGAGGCCGAGGAGGGAGCTCGCCGGAGTGCAGGAGATCTCCGGCGGCTCTTGCACAGGGCGCCGCCATATTGCGCCGGTTCGCTCATGCGCAGAGAGTCCCCGGCGGCCCGAGATAGTCGCGCATGCGCAGAAGATCGCGCGAGTGTAGGAGCCAGCCAGGAGAGTCGCGCGAAAGGAAGGGAGAGATTGCGGCGGCCATTAGGGGTTAGTGTAAGCACAGGGAAGGCGCGCACGCGGCACCAGTGTTATTTCAGGTGCCCCGGGACTACAATTCCCATAGGGCCTAGCGAGGGAGGCACCAGGTGCCTCTCAGGAGCCAATAGGGCTGCAGGATTGTCCTGGAGCAAGTGGATACATTTGGCGGGCTGGAGCTACGTTCAGTCAGAGTCAGGAGCCCAAGGAAGGAAGGAGGTAGGGTGCAGGAGCCGGAGACTCCCTGCACTAAGGCCCTAGTTAACCCTGTATTACCCCAGGTTAGTGAGTGTTGCCAGGGATAGTCTCAGAGAGGGACCCTGTCACTCATGGTAGTCAGAGCTGGGGAATAGTCAGGGATAAAGGGGACTGAGGTTAGTCTGCAGAGCGTTGCGACAGGCGTTTAGGTAAATTAGTGGCACGAGACAGCTGGGGGGTTCATAGCTGTAACCAGTCCGGGGAGCCATAGCCCAGGGTCCGTGTTGCGAGTGGCGAGGCCACTGGGGGGGTTCATAGCGGTAACCAATCCGGGGAGCCATTGCCCAGGGCGGCGTTGCGCGTAGTACGAGGCAACTGGGGGGGGTTCATAGCGGTAACCAGTCCGGGGACCCATGGCCCAGGGCCCGTATTATGAGTAGGGTGGGTACAAGACCTACCTATATAGGATAGGCAACCCCGAATGCCCTAGGAGATTGACCCTTAAGCCACTTAAGGATGCTGTGCTATAGGGACGGCCTATAGTGCAGGGTGTGTCACGTTGCTGTTCCCGGAAAGCGGTTGAGACTGTTAAGCGGTTGAGACTTAACACAGAGACTGTGTTACTGTCTGCAGGAGTTCGGTTGGAGGAGTCCTCATCAACGGACCCTTTTAGAAGAGTGTTGCGGGCCCGAGCATCAGAGTGCTCGGAAGGTATTTCTGCACATGTGCACCAACAGGCCTAATAGATAACTTAGTGACTGCGCAGTCACCCACGACCTCCGTAGGAGTACGGGACATGTGGGTGGGGGATTACAGGACACTGGGTGGGAACGTCAGACATTGGGCCTGAGGTGATAAGGTTATGATGTTATGTAATGTCTTATATGTTCATAAGTAAAGTCCTTAGTTATTATATAATCACTGACTGTGTGTGTGGTTTCTGATTGGGTTCCTATGTAGGGTCATTCTACACGTCCATAGAATCCTACATAGGTGGAGGCGCTGAACCAAGAAACGTTCCAGAGGATTCACCCCAGGCTCTCACTAGCGGAGGCTCAGACCTCCTGTGAGCCTGCAGGTATACGCACCACACCGGTAACACTGCATGTTCTACTCACCCACACTATATATGAGATTGGGTGGGGTGGAATACCCGTTACAATATATATATAATCAAAAAATAAATAGATGATACCGTTCTGTGGCTAACGAAATGCTTTTATTTGTGCGAGCTTTCGAGATACACTGATCTCCTCTTCCGGCGATGTTACAATGAATGAAGCAAGCAAAGGGTATACTTAAAAACAGTGTCTCTTGGAATGTTATCTGTGCTTGTCCTTGCCCCGGTGTGGATGAGATTTATGGCTAGAGGTGTTAAATGGTTCCTGAAAGTAAGTGATGTAAGAGTGTGTGTGTGTATCTGTGTGAATTTACACCAATAGGGGCCATAGGCATCCACACACACTTTAGTTATGCTACTATCTCTCACATTTCCACACCTACCCACACCATTTATATTAACTCCCACTCCACACACCCCTTTTGTAAAGCACTGTATACACTGTGGGCTCTCCATTCATTTATATTCACACAAATACACACACACACTCTTACATCACTTACTTTCAGGAACCATTTAACACCTCTAGCCATAAATCTCATCCACACCAGGGGAAGGACAAGCACAGATAACATTCCAAGAGACACTGTTTTTAAGTATACCCTTTGCTTGCTTCATTCATTGTAACATCGCCGGAAGAAGAGATCAGTGTATCTCGAAAGCTCGCACAAATAAAAGCATTTCGTTAGCCACAGAATGGTATCATCTATTTATTTTTTTGATTATTGAAGCTCGGCTAACACGGTACTGATACCTCTACATGTGTATATATATATATGTGTGTGTATATATGTGTGTATATATGTGTGTGTGTGTGTGTGTGTGTGTGTGTGTGTGTGTGTGTGTGTGTGTGTGTGTGTGTGTGTGTGTGTGTGTGTGTGTGTGTGTGTGTGTATCCTGCTAGGAGGAGATACAGTGGAAATAAATACCTTAGTACAGGAACCTAAACCAACAAAGGTGGTTGTGAGAGCAAATAGGTTCCGGAGATTCCTGAGGACAAGGCAAAGAAACTTATATACACATATAAATTGACATTTATTTAAAATACATATAAAACAAATCAAAATATAACAATTGAATGAAAATAACACATTGGTTTTGACTGAACGTGACCATTGATTAAGCTTAATATATACCTGATTGTACTATAAAAATACATGTAACATAACCTCCCGGCAGTTACTTCTGTTTCTGGGCCTTTCCTCTGTCAGTCCTGTTAGTGCAGGCAGTGGAAAGGTTAAATTCTTTATTAGGCCTGTGTGTGTATTCCAGCCTTGAATAATGTATCAGTATTCAAGGGTAGGCTTAGCAACCAGGAGGATGTCAATCGACGGGGTGGATATTGGTTGGAACGCCCCCCTGATGTTTGTGGGCCAATCTGTATCCGGCTCTGGCTTGTAATGAGTCAGAGTTAGAGACACTCCCCAAGGATATTCAAATTGAGACATGCCTCCTAAATTGTCAGTTAGTTCTGAGTCTGAGAGAAGTCAGTGATATGAAGAACTGTCTCTCCCTCCCAGCCAAGCCAGGACTGAAAGGGGAGGGAATCATGCTGCCTATATCAGGGATCTGATGTAGAGGGATTATAGTGAGAGAAGCAGATGAGGATAAGAACCATGTGAACTGTCTATTCTCTGTCCTGGAGCTGACTGCTGAATAAATAATCAAAATACATGCTGAGTGTAAGTTACTGTCTCTGGCTGAAGGAGTGTCAGTGGGGGTCCATTCCCTGAACATCCACAGGAGATCCTCGCTGCTGGAGGCACTGCACCATCAAAAGAGAGATCAAGGTAATCTGTCCCCCTGTTCCCTGTCCTGGCTCTCCCCACACCACCGCGGAGCCCTCAGCCCTCCTGTTGCCAGCAGGTCACAGCACCAAGACCCCATGAAAGTAACCAAGAAGGAGAGTACCCCCATCTCACTTAGGGGGGGGTATGATAAAAGGGTTACATTTGGAGGCGCTGCTGAGATTAACTGCTCCCCAGGACAGGACAGGTTTTATCAACGGGACAGGTTTTCAGAGACAGTGGACCATGCAGCAGTGTTTTGGAGTTTGATTGCAGCAGCAGACAGGCTCCAGAGAGGGAATCTCTCCCTGAAGCTTCCCCAGGGAGGGGGTTACCCTAAGAGGACTTTCTATATTGCGGTGACTCCTTGGTGGCTTTGTGCCAGGGAGCGTGGATACCCATCTGTATCCTCCAACGAAGATAGCATCAAGGGGACAGGGACTCTGAGGTGAGATCGGAGACCCCTGTGCACCCAGCAATAAGAGGACTATTTCAGTAAAGGTTCGTGAGGCATTCCCTGAAGCTATACCAGGGTGCGTGGTACTTAACATAAAGAAAGAATTGTGCTTTATTTGTGTGACCACTTACTGAAGAAAGGGGGAAACGCCTGTGTTCACAAGTCCTCACAAGATGGTGGTTTTGCTCTCAAGGAGACTGCATGGTGCTGGACTTTGTGCTTTAAAATGGCGGTTCCAGAGAACTGGGGATCGCATGGACTCTTATCTACCTGAAAATGGTGGTTCCCACCACTACAAGGGATGCCATGTGCTCTTTTGCAAAAGTTGCATCAACTTGCAAGCTTTTGCTGGACTTACAGTTTGCAGAAACAGCGTGAACTGCTGAAACCCCTCCCCCTTGCTTGCTCTGGATTGGCCTATACTATCCACCAGGGGGAGGAGCTGGGTGTGCCCTGCAGGAGCAACAGGATGTGAGGAGCCAGATGCACTTCCACTTCAAACACTGGTGGTTGTGTATGCCAAGCTGCCTTTAATTGATCCACTGTGAGAGAACGTGGCCTAGTATGAACTTTGGGACAGTGTGCTGAGAAGCCTGTTGGCATCTACACAAGAGTCTGGGTGAGTGCTTTCCCAACCCTTGGCAATATTACCTGGCCCCATAACTGTGTTTAGTGTGCCACATACCGATCAGCCAACCGTCTGAGCCCCGCGGAGATGCACCACCTTCACACTGCGAGGTGTGTCCCACTGCGCTCCGGTAAGCTGCTCCAGGATGGAGAAATCTGTGAGTCGGAGGTTGATGACATCACTGAGGTCCCTGCCATTACCTTCACCGTACCCGAGTATGCTGCGGAGCTGCCGTTCCAGTAATCGTTGCTGGTGCTTTCTGACAGATCCATGCTGCCCGCGCGGGTGCTACAACCCCTGAGGTACCGGTGGGGTCCTCCAGTGCTTCCGAGTTGGCGCTTATCCTACTGGTGCCTGTTCCTGAGGCTGGCACCAATCCTGATGTCCGTGATGTGACATCACTTACTGCTCCACTGCCAAGAGATGCGTGAGGCCCTGCCCGCGCTATCGAGTATGGAAGAGAGGCAGAACGCCACTATGACGTGCTGGGGCTGCTGGGAAAAGTTCTTCTGGGAGTGCCGGCCGGCACTACTCAGGATGCCAGCCCCAGTGCACTTGTTGCTGCTCCATCACCAGGAGAAGGGAAGGCCGCAAAACCGTCCAGCCGGATGGGTGTGACATCTGCTGCTACCTCCCCGATGAGTACTAAATCTTCAGACTATTTTTCCCTGCCCTGCCGGGGGATAAAAGAAGAACGGAGCTCCCATGGTGATTCTGCAGCTGCCGTTGTGGCTGAATTGAGTGCTGCCAGAGTCTCTGGCCTACAGAGCATTGCCGGGACTGTGGACACTGTTATGGCTCCACTTTGGAAGGTCTCTTAAGTCTCCCGCTCAAGTGACTATAATGTGCCGGTCCGTCCTGCCCTGTTCCAGTGCTACCTGAAGCCCTATTGTTAACTTTATGATCCCTAGGCCTTTGTCAACTGTAATGCCTTATGTCCCCATAAGTAATGGTGTTAATATACCTGTCATGCCTGTCACATCTATGATTAGGGTATCACCACAAGGGGAGGAGTGTCAGTGCAAGGCTGCAGAACAAGCCATAATACAGAGGTTATTATGGGAATGGAAAGTGTGGCGTAGCATCAATATGGGCAGGGTAGAATATATTTCTGCTGATGGGCATAAAATATGATATTCTATTAGAATGCCTGACAGTCAGGGCAGGATGGTCAGGAAGCCAGTTAGGGCAGGATGGTCAGGAAGCCTGATCCAGCCTATTATTACTGAGGTAGCTCTACTCGTGTGATAGAAATGGTACTGTTCTACCTATTGCACTGTGTTACAATGTTATGCAATGTATCTGTGTACAGTATATGCATTGGTCATTTCATTCATGTTATTCTGAAGTGTACAATGGTTGTTACATTTCAGGTTGTATTGAATTTACAGATGTTGCACAGTAAGGTAGTATTATACGTACTGTATTCCAAGTGAGGACATCCACCAGGGGGAGAATGTAACATAGCCTCCCAGCAGTTACTTCTGTTTATGGGCCTTTCCTCTGTCAGTCCTGTTAGTGCAGGCAGTGGAAAGGTTAAATTCTTTATTAGGCCTGTGTGTGTATTCCAGCCTTGAATAATGTATCAGTATTGAAGGGTAGGCTTAGCAACCAGGAGGATGTCAATCGACGGGGTGGATATTGGTTGGAACGCCCCCCTGATGTTTGTGGGCCAATCTGTATCCGGCTCTGGCTTGTAATGAGTCAGAGTTAGAGACACTCCCAAGGATGTTCAAATTGAGACATGCCTCCTAAATTGTCAGTTAGTTCTGAGTCTGAGAGAAGTCAGTGATATGAAGAACTGTCTCTCCCTCTCAGCCAAGCCAGGACTGAAAGGGGAGGGAATCATGCTGCCTATATCAGGGATCTGATGTAGAGGGATTATAGTGAGAGAAGCAGATGAGGATAAGAACCATGTGAACTGTCTATTCTCTGTCCTGGAGCTGACTGCTGAATAAATAATCAAAAGACATGCTGAGTGTGAGTTACTGTCTCTGGCTGAAGGAGTGTCAGTGGGGGTCCATTCCCTGAACATCCACAGGGGATCCTCGCTGCTGGAGCCACTGCACCATCAAAAGAGAGATCAAGGTAATCTGCCCCCCTGTTCCTTGTCCTGGCTCTCCTCACACCACTGCGGAGCCCTCAGCCCTCCTGTTGCCAGCAGGTCACAGCACCAAGACCACATGAAAGTAACCAAGAAGGAGAGTACCCCCCATCTCACTTAGGGGGGGGGTATGATAAAAGGGTTACATACAATTGAAAAAACTAAATGAGGAATGTGTAGTAGTGTTCTGTGTGATGTTGTGACTGGACTTTATTTAACCCACAAATTATGTTGATACCAATGTCTTGTTTTCAAAGAATGGACGATATTATCCTCATAAAAAGATTTCCTTTTGTGATTTTTCCTTTAGTTGAATAAAACTTGAAAACTTTTTGCCTCCTTTATAAAGAGAAAAAAAATAGCCTCTATTGAAGATAGTAGATATAATTAATACTGTGATCCTTTCCAAACAAACTAACATCAGTCTTGATGTAGCACCCTTTAGGTGATATACATAGAGAGGTGACTTTAAGTGGGTTCTTCTATTAATGACAGGTGATCGCTGGGAGATATAGGTACCTTAGACTCGGTTTTCTTGTTCCAAAAGTGGCTTTTTTAGAAAGCAGTGTCACTGGGGTGTTTGTGCTGTTATTGCTGCCGGTAGCGTATTGTACGCTGGTATAGGTACTTTACCAGTGCATTGCAGTAACTCCTCAGGATCCTCACTCCTGGCACTCCAACAGCATTTCTTTGCCAGAGGATCTCACTGGAACACCGCAACAGATCTCTCTCCGATAATTCAGACCCACAATCTCATGCAGCAGCCAAACGCCACTGCTCCGACTCCCTCTCTGCAAATACGGTCGACAGGTGATTCCATAATCGTCGATTGGCGCCAAAAGCAGGACTCACACAGGTGGATGAAAATAGTTTCTAAAGGTACTCGCAGGGTTCAGGCTCCTCACCTTACTCCTTTCATAATTCTGGCTTCCTCAGGTTTTTATGTGCTTCCATAAAATCTTTGTTAATTAATTTACCTTTTGCCTAGTAAGATATTAATGAGCCTCTAAGCAGCTTCCCATAATAACATTGTATATATTTTGTGCCTTAATTATTTGCTGCATACACATTCCAACATGGGGTCAGAAAATACTTATATTTTACTGAGTCTGCCATGACAGAGGGGAAGCGCCAGTTAATAAAATTCCCAATTTTCCTCAAGGCTAAAAATTGACAATTTTTGTTTCCTTACTTTGTGGAAGACCTTAGTTTTTAAAAGCAGATAGCCAACTATTTACATAGTTTGATGTGATCTGGATATACCTGTATAGTCTATATCTTCATGTTGTAATGCTTTAAAAGACTGTATATATTACCTGTGCTCCTCCCTTATGAGGTAGGCTGCTGTTAAAAGGATTAGCCTTACATATATGGAAAATAAAAGAATAAATCCTGCACACCTACCCATTTGGGCGATTTTACAAAGGAGTCAATTGGTTGCATCTTTTGAACAAAATATGATTCAAGCATGCCAAACTCGTCAAGGTAGACTGTGTTAAGCAGGTACCTACACTGAATATATGTAATTTCGTATTGTCCCGTGGACTAAACTTGGTGAAATATGTAAAAGTGCCTTGAAGGGGTTAAATAAATGAAGCATATGCGTTTGTGATGTAGTGCAATTAAAAGCTGGCCAAAGCCAATATCAGAGTTCCCTTATTATAAAGGTGAACTGTGGATGCACAAATACCCTAATATGAAATATTAAAAATTACACATATCTATTCTTTCTGTCAGCCATAGACACTCTCATATTCCTTGAAGAAGTCCGGTTGTACCCGGATGAAACACGTAGGGTTCTTGCTTCATCCCGTGGAAACTACCTGCCTGTAGATCCAGTGAAGTTGGTGCCGATCCTCTGTTTGGTGTTGTGCCCCCCGCCGGGTTTGCTCACCTATTCCCCGCCAGTGCCACGATCGCCGAGCTTACCTTACTCGCAGCCGCAGACATTGATAGGCGGAGATATTCCTGTGACGTAAGACGCCATCCCGAAAGCGGAAGGAGAGCCAGGGAAGACACGCCACCAGATCACACAGCATATCGGCACCCCTTACTACAGGACCCAGAGTGGTCAATCTGCTTGTTTTTATTCGTGAGCATGTGAGTGCATCTGAGCGCCTTGGCTCTTGAATTGTTTTATTAAATTGTATTACGCTATATTCTTTTTTTTCTCTCTTTTAGGATCTGAGACTCCAGCATCATGCATCATTTTGATCCATATCATACCATCGTTTACACGGAGGAGTTCTTGCGCTTATTGTGTCCTTTCTAAGCCATAGACACTCGCCTACTCTGCAGTAGAGGGTGATGTGTAGACTGACAATGAGGTGTATTATACCTTTATGCTAATTGGAGAATTGGTTGGGGCTCTGTCCTGAAGGGAGGAGCCATACACCTCAAAGGAACAGCTCAGTAAAGCAGGAACCTGTAGAGCTAAAAACCTACCCCTATGATGCAATGTATCAGTAACACTACAATTAAATGCCCTTACGCAGTATGCAGCATGGAAAAGGATTGGCCTAACATGCTTGAATCATGTTTGGATCAAAAGATGCAACCAAATGACTCCTTTGTCATACAGACTTAGGTTCTTAATGTAAACATGTCACTAGTATATTTTAGCCCAAATTAGTAGGATTGCAGGATCTGTTTTTGTATTTGTAATGCTTTAAAAACAACAACCAGATCTAGATATTTCTATAGATATGTTATTCTATTATATATACCTGTATGTTATATATCAAAAAACGGTGTGGTGCTCTAAAAAACAATGGCAGATATCATTGTGGGAAAAAATCAAAAAGCAACTATCCACAAATAAGTACCCCTCAGGTATCTATATATTGATATGCAAATAGATGAAGGTATATAGATCCACGAAACCTGACGTTATTAACTGGATAAATCCCACATACAGTAGCACAGTAGTAAGGATTTAAACACATACTAGTGTCCAGATCATGATACGTCAATTTGAATGGGTAATACCTTGATTAGCATCTGAGGGAGATAGCCAAGGACTCACGTGTACAGTATGTGATCCAGGGATTTGGACAGACTGCTTCTTACCTTCAGAGCTGCTGGGGCGGTACATGAAGATGGAACGGAGTCAGATGTGTAGCTCATCTAAAAGGTTAGAATTGGCTTCTATTCACTCCTGATGGCCCAACAAAATTAATGCTGCAGGTGCTATGCAGAAGCATGGACCCCAAGAAGAGCTAATCCTTTTAGATAACTTACTGGTTTTGGAGCTGCAATCAGCGTGGCTGCTGGATTGAGACACCAAAAACAATAAGTCTTGGTACATCTGTATGTGACAGTGGGTTAATGAGTCTGGTGCTGGGCTGTTGGAAGCACAGCACATGTGTATTGTAGTGTGGGCTGATTGACCACACTGGCATAAAAGTAAGAGCAAACAAAGCTAGTTTCTCAAACCTGGAGATACTACAGGAAGAAAGTCTGATTGACTATTTATATATCAAGTGAGGGCTGATGCCTAAAGTTAGTAGAAGCTCTGACAGAACATTAGGTGCGAACATGCAGGGGTAGCACCAGATGATACCTTTATGTGTATTTCTGCCTATGTGAGTGTTTTCATTTACAATACAACCTTTAATCCCCTCCCGCACAACACATTGACATATATGTTATTAACAAAGTGATAACAATAGTATACATCTAAATATTTTCATTACACAAGTCTATATTAGGCTTGGTGGAATCCTGTGTACAGTATATATCTTGGCTTCCTGTTGGCAAATATTTCTGTTGATCTATTATATCTGATGCTTTCAAAAATGCTGTTTAATCAATACTCAAAAGAGTACTGTACCTATCAGTATCTGTCTTTGGTGCAAAGAAAAAGTGGAAAAAAATACATCCAATCAGGCATAAAACGGCAAATGCGCCATTTTTTGCCAGTCAGCGCGATTCATTAAGCAATGATGTGATTCAAACTTTTAAAGCAAGCCAGATTTTTGCACCAACTGAAGGCTGGCACAAAAGAAATGGAACCAAGAATAAAATCATTCTTTCCATTTTTCTCACCACATAATTAATACAACAGGTTGGCGGGTGTCCTCGGGTGATCCCCGCGGGAGTCCGGGGGTCCCCACTCGCCTGCGGTACCAATCGTTTGGCCAAAAAAACATAAGACAATACTTTTAAATAAATACATCCCATTCCCTCCCCCTTACACATACAGTCATTATTTGGGAAAATTACTATTATCCAGATATGGATAATAGTGCATTTGTCCATTACAAATAAAAGATTAAGCTGCAGAAATAAAATAAATAAAACTTGCACTCACCCCTGCCACGCTACCACGATGAAGGCCGTCCTCATCCTCATCACCGTCCATGTCCTCTGTTGCAACAAACAATGCAGTACAATCAAAAATACAATCTAATGTCCCCTAACCCCTTAATCACCTTAGCGGTTATTAACTGCAATAGTAATTAAGGGGTTTACCCACCCTCTCCCACTACACACCCAGGAGGCCTAACCACCCTCCACAGGCATCAACCCCCACCCTTCACCCATTTCATTTGTTCAGTTGGTACATCATGCTCATATAATATTGGCATGATTTACCACTATAGCAAGAAATGGTGAAGGAATAAAAAAACTGGCCCACATAAAACAACATTACATTGCAAAATGAACACATTGCTAATGCCAATCAAACAATTGAATGGCACAGTGAGTACATCATGCGCGTATAAGATGGATATGATTTAACACTATGCCAGTCAATGGTCAACCTAAAAAACAATCACAAACAAGAGCCAATGCATTCAAAACAATCTCATAAATAAATAAAATAAATATCTAAATAAACTGCATAATTGAAAATCAAGTAAAAAAATAATCCAACATTAAAAAGCAAACACCAATCAAAAGCCAGAAATAAACAATTTAAAACACCAGCAAAAATTTCTGAACACTACATCAATATGCAATATAAATAGCATACAATTTTAAAAACAAAGAACCAATATACATTTAAAATACATACAAGCAAGCATTTGCCAAAACAACAATTGCTTCTTACCGTATGTATGTATAGCCCTAAAGGGCCATACATAAATACATTTGGAATGAATGTGTGGGGAAAAAAAATACATTCAATTTTATTCCTTACCTTTTAGATGTCTTCACCCTCCGATTTCCGGTTACCGCAAGCTCTCGAACCAATCCACGATCCCAAACAGCAACGGGCCACAGCTAAAAAAAATCCAAAGTCCTTTTCTTCTTTTTTCTTCATCTATAAATTGTAATCCAATTTTGGCACTTTCGGTGTCTTCTTGTGAGGATTCGCCATTCTGGCGGTTCTGTCCCCTTAACCCTTACTCGCTTGTCTGGTTTCTGTGGCACTCCAGAGAGGCAACCTAATGGTAGTACTTACGTGTGGCGCGTGGGCACTGCGTGGGTCCCATCGGTCTCTTCTGTTCTTATTTTATTTATTTATTTATAAAATATTTTACCAGGAAGTAATACATTGAGAGTTACCTCTCGTTTTCAAGTATGTCCTGGGCACAGAGTAAAACAAATAATTCATGGTTACAAGTACAGTTACATAAATGAACAGGGTATACATTATATACAAGACATTGCGTGCACAGTTAAAGAAAATATATATTATGAGCGTATGAAACAGTTACAGACCAGGTTAAAATGTGAGACAGCCTTAGATTTGAAAGAACTTAAACTGGTGGTGGATGTGAGAGTCTCTGGTAGGTTGTTCCAGTTTTGGGGTGCACGGAAGGAGAAGGAGGAACGTCCGGATACTTTGTTGAGCCTTGGGACCATGAATAGTCTTTTGGAGTCTGATCTCAGGTGATAAGTGCTGCAAGTGGTAGGGGTGAGAAGCTTGTTCAGGTAGCTGGGTAGCTTGCCCATGAAGAATTTAAAGGCAAGACAGGAAAGGTGAACTTTGCGCCTAGACTCTAGTGTTGACCAATCTAGTTCTTTGAGCATTTCGCAGTGATGTGTGTTGTAGTTGCATTGGAGAACAAAACGACAAATTGAATTGTTGAGGGTGTCAAGTTTGCTAAGGTGGGTTTGAGCAGCCAAGCCATATACTATGTCTCCATAGTCAATAATTGGCATTAGCATCTGCTGTGCGATACGCTTTCTGACCAGGAGACTTAGGGAGGATTTGTTCCTGTAAAGTACCCCTAGTTTGGCATAGGTCTTGGTTGTCAGGGTATCAATGTGCATCCCGAATGTTAAGTGGGACTCAAACCATAAGCCCAGGTATTTAAAACTAGTGACAGGTGTTAGGGTGGTGTTAGCGTTGGTTCTAATCTGGAGCTCAGTCACTGGAAGCTTTACAAATTTAGTCTTGGTCCCAAATACCATTGTTACAGTCTTGTCAGTGTTTAAAAACAGTTTGTTTTGGGAAATCCAGTTTTTGAGTCTCAAAAAGTCAGACTGAAGTATGTGTTGAAGGTCAGAGAGGCTATGGCTGTTTGCATATAGGATTGTGTCATCTGCATACATGTGTATTGAGGCTTCCATACAAGCTGTGGGAAGATCATTAATGAACACTGAGAAGAGTAGGGGCCCCAGAACAGAGCCTTGCGGGACACCACAGGTGATATCCAGGGGGTTGGAGTTAGAGCCTGAGATGGACACATGTTGGGATCTTCCTGATAGGTAGGACTGAAACCAGTTTAAAGCATGTTTCCCTATTCCAGAGCTCTGGAGTTTGTTAAGCAGGATAGCATGATCAACTGTGTCAAAAGCCTAGAAGGTAGAAAAAACAGGATATTCAGCGCTCGTGTTGTATGATGGTGTGGATGATCCCTTTGCAGCATGTACATAAAGCATCTCCCCAGAAACTCTCAAATCTAGGTGAACCCCCCTTAAAAAGGAGGGAGGGCACCCTGAAATACAAGATAATAAAAAATGCACAAATGCGCACCAGGGATTAGTGGAAGGTAATTTATTAAAAATACACACAAACTCTGAGGGGATCCAACCCCACCTCAGAACAGCTGTGCAGCTGGACGGCTAAGTACTACCAAGGAGAACACCTGATGGAGACTAAACCCTAAGCTGCACAGTATACAGATACAGTAAAATTTATATAAAAACACATGAAAGAAAAAAACAAACATGAAAACAACCTATCAACAGATTTGTATAGAAACCGCCATAAGGTTGGGCACTGGCAAGGGGAAACGGACACTCACACTGAGATAGTCAGCAGACTCGCGGTGGCTGCACAGGATCCGGATCTCGGCACCGCGGAGATGGAAAAAACCGCTGCTGTCTCCTTCAGGCTCCGTCTCAGCTTACCAGCATACACGCGCAGGATGACCTGTCGTGACCTCTACGCGTTTCGTACCAAGTACTTCGTCAGGAGGTCACGTACAGCGTCATCCGCGCGTATATATAGGCGGCAACGGATTGAATAAACCAGCCCCCTCAGAGAAACACCCTTACTTTGCCTAATTGCTACACTGATTAAAACACCTTGAAATAAGGTTACTAGGCAACAGGGTGTATGACAACTCATGTGGGGGATGTGTGCAAGTATAAATTAATCATGGCACTCACCCCTATGAAAAAATACAGGAAAAAGACCTCTAACAACATAAATGATATACTATATAAACAAATCATGCTGAAACCTGTATATAAATAAAAGAAAAAAGAACAAATGATTAAATAAAAACAAATAAATATAAAAACATACATAAATGTTAATGCAAATAAATGTTAATAAAATCATTTTATTAAAAATGGAATACCTTATCTTAAAAAAGGAGTCAATTCAATTAGTTCATTGAAACCATAGGGATGTCTAGTATGCATCTCATAAATCCAAAATTGCTCCCGTTTCAATAAATGATTATCTCTATTTCCCTGTCTACTACCTAGTGATACACTTTCAAGTCCCTTAAATTTAATACAACCAGGTTCACTATTATGCACTTCTTTAAAGTGTTTCAAAAGCGGAGTTAATGGCATACAATTTGCTATTATTTTTGGTATGTTTTTAACATTTCTCAGGTGCTCTAACATGCGCATTTTAAACGGTCTTTTTGTCTTACCAATGTACTGTAAATTACAGCTACACTGTAAGGCATAGACCACATGCGTTGTCTGACAATTAATGAAACTTGTAATATTGTAGACCTTGTTAGTAACTCCTGATGTAACTGTTTTCCCTTGACAGATATGGTTACACGCTTTACACTTTCCGCATTTGTACATGCCTTTAACTCCTAGGCGAGTTTTAATATCTCCAGATACGATGGACTCTCTGGAGACTTGACTTGGAGCCAGAATGTGTTTAAGGTTAGGTGCTCGTTTGAACACTATCCTTGGTTTGGACTTTAGTTGGGGACCCAAAATGGGATCAGCTTTTAATATCCCCCAATGTTTTTGCAGAATTTTTCTAACATTGTAATGGGTATCACTAAATTGAGTAATAAATGCTGGGATTTGATTTTGTCTCTTCTCACTTTTTTTATGATGATATTTCATCAAAGATTTCCTAGGAATCCTTTCTAGTTTTTTGAGTGAAGAGTTTACTAAATCGCTATCATATTCTTTGTCTAGGAATCTTTTCTTTAAAAAGAAAGATTGTTCTTCATAATCCACAGCCTTAGAATCATTTCTCTTTAACCTGAGAAATTGATTAAAGAGAATATTTTGGACCCATCTCTTATCGTGACAACTAAATGTGTCTAAATATGAATTTACATTTGTAGCCTTAAAATGCGTTTTAGTATGTACAGTTTTGGCCTCAATGTAAATCTCTAAATCGAGATAATGAATACTTACAGAGCTATTTTCACCACTAAATTTTAAATTAAAATCATTATTGTTCAGATTCGTGACGAACTCAAGATAGGAATCTTCTGTCCCCTCCCACACAATAATAACATCATCGATGTATCTCCTCCACAGCTTAAGCTGCGGAGGAGTACATCTAAAGATCACCAGAGACTCCCACTGTCCCATATACAAATTGGCGAATGACGGGGCAAATGTTGTGCCCATCGCCGTTCCCAAGATAATTAATGAACACTGAGAAGAGTAGGGGCCCCAGAACAGAGCCTTGCGGGACACCACAGGTGATATCCAGGGGGTTGGAGTTAGAGCCTGAGATGGACACATGTTGGGATCTTCCTGATAGGTAGGACTGAAACCAGTTTAAAGCATGTTTCCCTATTCCAGAGCTCTGGAGTTTGTTAAGCAGGATAGCATGATCAACTGTGTCAAAAGCCTTTGCAAAATCTAGGAATACTGCATCAGTGAGTTGTCCCCGTTCCATTCCACACTGGATTTCATTGCAAACTTTTAGCAGGGTAGTTACGGTGGAGTGTTTGGGACGAAACCCAGATTGGAATTGGCTAGGGAAATTTGTCTTGGTATAGAAATCGCTTAATTGGGAGTGGACATATTTTTCCATGACATTGGATAGAATTGGGTGTGAGATTGTGTGTGAGATTGGCCTGTAGTTCTCACTGTGTGTGAGATTGGCCTGTAGTTTGAGACAGTGTTTTTGTCCCCACTTTTGAAGATTGGGACAACTCTGGCAGTTTTCCAGGTCTTAGGGATATGGCCTGCAGACAGGATAGAGTTGACTATGGACGCCATTGGTTTGGCAATGGCTGGGGCACCAAGTCGTAGGAACCTAGATTGTAGTAAGTCGGGTCCACATTGGCTGCATAGTTTTAGTTTGAGGAGAGCTTGTATAATCTCCTCTTCAGGTACTGGGCCAAATTGAAAATTGTGGGCAGTGTTGGGAGGGGGTGGGACCGTAGGGGTACTCCCAGGATGAGATTCAGGTTTGTGGTTTGGGCTGCGTTTCGCTAATAAGTTAGTGGCACACCCCACAAAGTAATCATTGAATGCATTTGCAATGTCAGTGGGGTTTGTCAGAGTAATATCCCCCTTAGTGATATTACTTAGTTGTTGATGGTTAGGAGGCTGGAATATATTGTTGATAACCTTCCAGAAGTTAGCTGGGTTTGATGTATTCTGGTGGAGATTGTCAGAGTAATATTGTGCTTTTGCATGCCTTGTTTGCCTTGTGCACATGTTCCGCATGCATCTGTTGTGATTGAGATCCTTGGTAGTGCCAGTTACTTTGTAGCTTTTCCACAAGGCATCCCTAAACTGGTAGAGTGCTATAAGGTCAGGTGTAACCCATGGAAGGTGGGCCCCCCGTACCCTTATTTTGCGTAGTGGAGCATGGGTATCTCAGAGTTTTAAGAACTCTGATTGGAAATAGTCAAGTGCAGAATCAGGGTCGGGAATTAAATCGATTCTGTGCCATGGGCAGTTGGTAAGGTCATCCAGAAACTGTTGTGGGTTAAAGTTTTTAAATGTTCTAGTGAGGAGAACTTTAGGGCTTGAATGGGGCGGTTTTATTTTTCTTACACAGTACACTATTGCATGGTCACTGAAAATAACAGGAAGGATGCCAGAGGATTGGATTCTGCTGGGGTTTGAGGAGAGAATCCAGTCTAGCAAGGAATGGTTATGCGATTTCAGGTTTATTCGTGTGGGCTGGGAAATGAGTTGCGATAGGTTAAGTGACTTGAGTTGTATCTGGATTCTGTGGTTTTTAGGGTCAAGCCAATTGAAGTTGAAATCCCCAAGAACTCGCAGCTCTTGGCCCTAGGGTGCCCTCCCAGTCCTCTGGTATTGACGCGCGATGCATGTGCGGTGCGCGGTCTCCCCATCTGCGGTCCCTGCCTCTCATTCCTGCCCCTGTCCTGACGTCAGAGCTACATGGTGCAACTATACTCCGCGCTCCTCCTCTGTCCCCATGGGTCCTGCCTCCAGTCTCCACCCCCGTACTGGCGCGGGTGTTATGGCACGCACTGACGGATTGCGACCGGGTCTCCAGTGGGTGGCACTCATTGTGCGTGCACTCTCTGATGCAGTCTCAATCGGCTGTGTAATAGGACGCACCTGCGCAATCCAGCAGCCTATCAGGAACAGCCGTTCTACTTCCTGGATACCTCCCATAGGTGGCAGGCCCTTTAAATATACTCTCTGTACTCTCCTACCTCGCCGAGCATAACTTCTGTGTGTGACGCTGAACCTCGCTACTCCTTGCCTGTCTGCCTTACCCTGCTGCCAGACCTTGCTTGGAACCTTGGACCTTGTGATATTCTCCTGAACTAACCCTGGCTTTGGCTCTACGACAACTCTACTCTCTCCAATCCTGACTCCAGATACGTACCCCAACGATCCGCTACTCTACACTCCCAGAGCCGGCAAGTACCACGTTTACGCTGTCCTCTATTACCCTGATCCGGCTTGCAAGAATATCAACACTCTAGACGCGCCCTCGCGGTTGTGGTCGGCGTTCTGTACCAATCCCTACCTCAGCCCCATGGTCGCACCTCGTTTGTGGTGAGCTATGCGTTACAGTATGCTCGGCCAAACAAACTTCGACCCGCTGAGGTAGGAAGAGTCCTGAGCATGCACGCCAACGCCCTGTCAAGTCTTGAAAATAAATGGGAGTCTAATGACAATAATTTGAGTACCTCCGGGAGGACTTTAGAACCTTATCCCTCCATCTACAAGGGCCACGCACGGACCCCGTGAAATTGATCACTAGTACCCCTCTCATGCCTTCTTATCTGTCCAAACCCCGGCTTCCCATGCCCAATCGGTAGGGGGGAAATCCTCACAAGTGCAGGGGTTTCCTTAACCAATGTTTCATTCAGTTTGAGATGAATTCTTCCTCCTTCTCTTCTTCTCGTTCCAAGGTAGCCTACATAATCTCTCGCCTCATAGATGTTGCTCTTGCTTTGGCTTCTCCCATCTGGGTGCGAAGATCCGATCTCACCCAAAGCATTGGAGCTTTTACCAAGGAGTTCCACAGGGTGTTCGATACACCAGGTCGAAAGGTATCTGCAGCTTCTGCCCTATTCTTTATTTCTCAGGGTAACCGCTCTGTCGCCCGTTATGCACTCGAGTTTAGGACCATTGCCGCAGAGACGGATTGGAACGGAGAATCATTGTCTGCTGCCTTCTGTCAGGGATTGTTTGAATCCGTGAAGAATGAACTTGCGACTCACGATCGGAATACCGATCTGGAGGATCTCATTGCGGTCTGCATCAAGGTGGACCATCGCCTCCAGGAGAGAAGGACTGAGAGACGACTTAATCGCACGGCTTCTTCCAAGATAAGCCCCAACCAGGTGGGTCAGTTTGAATTACCTGTCCCAGACTCATCAGAACCTATGCAATTGGGAGTCACTACGCTCTTGCGCGCTGAGAAGCAATGCCACATAGATGCTAGACTTTGTCTGTATTGCGGGGTTCTGGACATTTCACTTTCTCTTGTCCCAACAAGGCGGGAAACGCAAGGTTCCCATGAGGCCTAGGGGAGTCTCATTGGGAACAATCGCTCTATCCCCTATAGTGACTTCTAATCCCACAAAGATCCTTTTGCCTATCTCCTTGTCCGGTAAGGGATTTTCTGTATCCACATTGGCCTTTCTTGATTCGGGTGCCCGGGGCAACTTTAATGATCAGAGTTTTTCAGAGCACCACAAGAACCCTTTAGTGTGCAAGAAGAACCCTATCTCCTTGGAGGCTATTGATGGCAGACCACTTCATCCTGCATTCATCTAGTTGGAGACCCAGATTATTCAGCTAAGGTCTGTAAATAACCATGTGGAAGATATTTCTATGAATGCCATTCACACTCCTTCTTTTGCAGTAATCTTGGGTCTTCCCTGGCTACAAGTTCATAATCCACGGATTGATTGGTTGAACAAGGAACCTATTCAGTGGAGTTCGCATTGCGTCCAAAATGGTCTTGAGGGCTCAAGTAGCATTTGTGCAACTACCGTATCAGAAGACAAGGAGAGGGTACAATTGCTAGAGGAATACATCGACTTCAAGGATGTCTTCAACAAAGTCAAGCCTGAAATACTTCTTCCACATCGCCCCTACTATTGCCCTATCGAATTAGGAGCCTCGAATAGGAGCCTCGTATCCTTTGTCTATGCCTGAAACTAAAGCCATGAAAGAATATATCGCTAAGAATCTTCTGAGGGGGTTCATCCACAAATCCACATCTCCCACTGGGGACGGATATATCTTCATAAAGAAAAAAGATGGGACCCTGTGACCTTGTATTGATTATCGAGGACTCAACAAAATTACTATCAAAAATCGCTACCCTCTTCCTCTCATATCCAAACTTTTTGATCATCTTCAAGGAGCTAAAATCTTTTCCAAATTGGATCTACTGGGTGCGTATAACCTTATCAGAATCCGTCAAGGCGACAAGTGGAAAACTGCATTCAATACCCGAGATGGACACTACAAGTACTTGGTCATGCCTTTCGGTCTCTGTAATGCCCCAACTGTGTTCCAAGATTTTGTCAATGAGATATTCAGAGACATTCTCAATTCATTTGTAATTGTTTACTTGGACAATATTCTGATTTTTTCTAAGTCTTTACAGGAACATGTAGGGCACGTCAAACAAGTATTGCGTCGTCTACGAGAGAACCATTTATTCGTTAAACTTGAAAAGTGTCACTTTCATCAATCTTCTACAGTTTTCATAGGAAACATCATTTCGGATTCCAGCCTTACGAAGGATCCTGCCAAGGTCAAAGCTGTTCTAGATTGGCCTCAACCCACCACGCTCAAGGCTGTACAGCGTTTCCTGGGGTTTTTCCATTATTATCGCAGGTTTATCTGAATTTTCTCTTCTTTAGTAGCTCCCCTGACGGCTCTTGCCAAAAAAGGAGCAGATCCCTCATCTTGGCCTTCTGCTGCAGTCAAGTCTTTTGATCTCTTAAAGAAAGCGTTTGTATCTGCCCCGGTTCTGGTTCATCCTGATCCTAAGTTCCCCTTTACCCTGACGTCGGTGTAGGCGCTGTTCTTTCCCAGAGGAAAAACCCTCAGACCAGGTTGCATAAATGCATAGAAACGGAAAGCATAAATGTATAAATATATTCAACTTAAAGCTTAACTCTTAGAAAAATGCAAATATTTTCAAAGTAAGACGCCAAGCTCAATATCCACATTTAACCCAACAGGGACTAATGTTTTAATTGAAAAAATCCAATAAGTTTCCCGTTTTGTCAATAATATATTTCTATCTCCTCCCCTCCAATGGGGTACTACATGTTCCAGGACAGTAAAAACTAGTCCTGCAGTATTACTTTGGTGATGTGTTAGAAAGTGCTCTGATAGAAGATGGGTAGTGACCCCTCTTCTGATGTTACTCAGATGTTCTAATATTCTTACTTTTACACATCTTGTGGTTTTTCCAATGTACTGCATTCCACATGGACAAGTTATCATGTATATAACATGATCACTTCTACAAGGGATATGTTGTTTAATGGAATTATTTTCCTTTGTCACATGTGATGAAAATGTCAACTGGTTGACATCAAGTTGACATTTTCATCACATGACAAAGGAAAAGTAAGAACCCCATTGGAGGGGAGGAGATAGAAATATATTATTGGGTTAAATGTGGATATTGAGCTTGGCGTCTTTCTTTGAAAATATTTGCATTTTTCTAAGAGTTAAGCTTTAAGTTTAATATATTTATACATTTATGCTTTCCGTTTCTATGCATTTATAAAATAATACAAGTTTAAGTTTTAACTTCAATATATTTATACATTTATGCTTTCCGTTTTTAATATATATTTTTGTCTCTTTGTTCTTTCCGAGATTACCTCAATCGCCGTTTTATGATTATAAATGTGTTTCAATTTTTAAATAGCGTTATGGATATTCGTTATTTGTCTTTCCTAGTGAGGAAACACTAGTATTATTTCTCATAAATTAGGGAGCCTATTTTTATTCCATACTGTATGTATAACTGATGAGTTTGCTATGAGTTAATATTAATCGATTATAGTACTGTTTGTATAAGACTGTATTATTACCATGTAGGTGTTCCTATGTATTTACATGCCTTATACCCTTGTAATTAGAGGGAGGTATTTAGTCTAAATTAGAGTTTAGACCGCCCCTGATATTTATTGGTAGCGCCGCAGAGAGCCAATCATATGTCTATTTAGTGCAGAGTTAGAGGGTATATAAACTCCAGAGATGTAGCCAATCATCACTCCTGATAAAGCCGTGTGCAACGGCGAAACGCATAGAGTGTCCTGTCAGCCAATACTCTGAGGAAAAGATCAAGAACGCATCATCACTAGCAAGTGCCGGAGTTCCATGACGCGCCGGAAGTGACGCGAACCCCTGGTAGAGGTGCGGAAGTCGGCAGAGGCAGCGGAGATCCACGCGGTACACGGAGAGATCGCGACCTTCTGTATACCTGGTATCTGTTGCCGACCACGCTGTTTTACTCCTACCTAAGTGTAAGCCTCCATTTTTATTTTGCCTTGTCAATATATTTTACAATCTACTCTACAGTGGCGGCCGAGCTGAGTCTACAGCGGCCGCCACCGCGATGTGGGGGAAATGTGCGGGCAGACGGCAGCTTGTTGTGGTTTTTCCCTGGTGCATGCCGTGCGTCACTGTGGCGCCGGTCACACGTGCCAGGGTTCTCCGGCATCCCTGAAGGCTGCAGAGGAAGCAGGGGTAAGGGGGAAGCTGCGCAAAGCTGCGCGAAGCAGAGGAGCAGCCAGGGGGTCAGAAGGAGAGGGGAACAGCATTCTAATTTTGCATGCGGGGAAGGGAAGATGCGGCTGGCGCATGGCCAAGTTTGGCGCCAGCCGGGCGCCAGCCAAAAAAAGCCCCGGTCAATTACGGGCAAATGTTAGACTCACGCTGGCCGCAGCAGTATATGTTATTTTCCTTCTTTGGAAATTGTCTGCTGGCAGTTGCTGCATCTATCACAGGGACTGAAGGAGAACCTTTTTCCTTGCCTAGGCTTCAGAACTGAGAGGAACCTTTCCTCTGCCAAGAAAGCTGAAGGCCTTGTGACAGGATTTACACACATCTGCACCGTTTGCAGCAGACTCCCCCGGGAAGCTTTCAGGCACTGCCACTCATTATCTCCGATTTTTGATAAACTTACAGGCCCGGGAATACGAAAGAAATGAAACGTAACGCAAGCCAAGTTTCAAATTCTTTGTCTCAATTTATTACTCATAATGTAATGACTTTTATACCAGAAAAAGAAGATATTGATTAGAGGCGTAACATAGGCGTAACATAGGTGTAACATAGGCGTAACCTGGGTGTGTCTTGGGCGTAGCTTTGATTAGAGGCGTGATTTAGGGGCAGGACATATTAGTGGCATGATTTTGGGACGTGTTTCTCCCAATACAAGCAATGTCTGAATACATACAGTAGTTTATTCATTGTCTGTTATCAAAAGAGACCTTGAATCTCAAGCAACTAAGTTATACTATTTTGCCTCTTTCATAGAACTAGTCTATTATATTTTAACTAAAAGAGCAGGAAACTGACAATACAAAACGTTTCTTAGCAATATCCTGAGCAGGAAGAAAGGAAATGTAATTTGGCAGAAACTGAGTGCATTAGGAATTATATTTCAGCAAAAGGCTGACAACAGAATCTTAACTGGTTATGAACAGACAACATGGATGCTTAACACAAGTGCAGATTCTGGCCTGACCTACTAGTCCTAACAATTCCCTCATTTTTGTTCTCTAAAAGAACAAATACCCTTACTTGGTACTCTTCTCTATGACTATGGCCTTGTAGTGACCAATAGAGATATATATAACATTAAATATTTCTATAGATTAGAAAATGACTTACGTCTCAATATAGCACATAATTTAAGAGTCAGCTATTTGTGAGAATTGGTGGGGGCTAATTTCTGCTAAGAGCAACTGCACAAACATTCTTCTTGCACGCATCTTTCATACTGCATTTACTCAGAATGGCAAAACGGACCAAGATGGCTGATATGGTCAAAATGGCTGACTTGTGATCCTTTCCTTGTGGTTGACTCACAGCCCTTGGTGACCTCCCACCTTCCTCATATCCAGTCTTCTCAGTCCCCCCATATCCTTAAGAGACAGTCTATTTAAAGAACAGAACAGTTAACCATTTCATAGTCCTGCTGGACCAAGATGTCCACTTTGTGCATAACTTCATTCCTTTCTTTTCCGGCCATTATATCAGCCCAGTTGATTTCTTCTTTGGTCTCTTCTTCTGGGGGACTGGCGACATCATCACCGCAGAGAGGCATAGCATCGGTGGGGGTTGCAACGCACTTCTGGATCAGAGTTTTGCTGTACTTAACACATAGAGAGCAATGATTAGGACAGACACACATACAAAAACATTTGCTAGCTTCGCTCAAAGGAAATCAATCCAACCACCAAGTCCCAATGGTTCCTGAATCCTGGATAAATACACAACATTGCGCTTTAACTAGGGCGCATACATACCCCTCCCTTTGAGGCTAAAATATAGTCTAGAGCTATTTTATTCTGCAGAGCCATTAATTTAAACTAAACCTATTCTTGGTTAAGTGAGTAAATGTCTGTGGTTGTATGATTGAGGATATCCCTGTAAACCTGTCATACAGTAACCCAACTCCAACATTTGGGAATAAATTCCCCGAAACTTGTTCTTCCTATAGACTACTTTTTAGCACTTGTGTGTTGGGTGTCTCTCTTCTGTTTTCAACTCTACCTGTGAGCAATTAACATAACTGTGTGTTTGACTGATAACACATTCTCCCACTGGGATATCATTCTGCAGGGAGATTCTATTAACCTATAAATCCAAACAAAATAAACAGAGTTAAACAAATAATACCTTATACTATTTCGTCATCCTTATGGGACGCCACTTACACGAACATAATGGAGCATACATATGTCTTTGTCTTTATTAGCTCTGTTTCTGCCGAGGCTGGCACTATTTTGACGTGCGTGATGTGTATCCATGATGATAAGCACATTTTTACTGCAATGCTGGGGATTAGTAGCATTTAAATGGCCTTTTCATCTGGGATGAAGAGCATGCTTGCGTAGAAAATGCTTGACCATTAACCCGTCTCGCGTAGGTGCACTTTTAGCTTTAACCTGTGCCTAGAAAGACTCAAAAATATATATTAGTTGCATGCAATACTTATTAATTGTTTTATTACCAATAACATGGTTCTTAATTCGTTCATTTGAACTACTGATGGTCATAACTCATCCCATAAGTGTCTCATAGGGAGAGAATTTATACCTAGAAATAAATTATTGTATTAATATGGTTACTACTATTATTAGCATCCGCATATAAACAGAGATATCCCCTATTAATGCTCCTCAAATTTTAAACTAAGCAACCAATATGGACTTGACAATCCAAGTTCCTAAAACTTGGTACCTCAGCCTGTGCCAAACCAATTGCTTCCATAATCAACTCTATCCTGTCTGCAGGCCATATCCCTAAGACCTGGAAAACTGCCCGAGTTGTCCCAATCTTCAAAAAATGGGGACAAAAACACTGTCTCGAACTACAGATCAATCTCTCTTCTCCCAATACAGACTTGCTCTCATTCATACCTAACTGCCATCTGCCATTTTCTCTGATGCAAATGGTGTCAACCTTTTAGTCATACTAACTAACCTTAAAACTCGCCCCACAAATCAAGCATCCCAACAGCCTGCACTCATGGCTATTGTCCCACACCCACAGTCACTCCTGGCTTTCACCTCAAACACTCCACTGTAACTATTCTGCTAAAAATGTGAAATGCCCTGTATATAATGTATACCCTGTTCACTTATGCAACTGCACTTGCAAGTATATATCCCCTGTCCTTTAACTCTATGTCCAGGACATACCCAAAAACGAATAAATGGTTACAAAATTTTAAATTTGGCAGATATGATGTATCCCTCAACATAGGGACGGCTTGCTACCTGCTTTGCTGTGACATCTGCAAAGGTATTATTATTATTATTTTTACCAGGGGCCTGTCAGCCCTGTTAGTATGGCAGCAACCTTAATTACTGCAAGAGCCCTTGTAGTTAACATTGCTTCAAATAAATTCTGAACCTGCTGTGCATTGTGTATTATTTACAACATATCAAGTTCTGGACCTCTATAGGGATCTCAGAGTGTCCTTCAATAACATATGTATCTCCCGTCTTTTGTTCATATATTATCTATATAATTATGTGAACAAAAATACAAAAGTAGTTATAAAAACAGGTTGCTTGATATATAGCAAAATTAAACTGGTAAATAGATTTGTATGTGTAGCGACTATAAAAATATTTACTGCTTGTGTTAAAAGAAAAAGTCTGCAGTATGTCTTTTAACAACTGTGGCATTAGCAATAGGGAACCTATAAATATAAGAAAAATCCTGAAATCCTGAACAAGAGATTTCCTTTTAAAATAGACAAATAATTTTGAACTCTTTGCAAAGTGCTTAGCACACGGCCAGCATTAACTTTTAAAGACACTCTGAATAATAAAAAAAAAATTCAAAGCGCTTTTTTTCTTTTTGGGCAAACAGCCAGTTGTTCCCGGCTTTTCCCAGAAACCTCAAAGTACGGATAGCAGATAACGGGTTTCGCTGTCTTATTCATATTAACTGCTGATTAATCCTTCGAGCAGGGGATTGGAACATTAGTTTAATGTTAAATATGAAGCTTTCCACGCTGTCCTAAAATTGCATTTTGTATGGCCTTTCAAAAATTAAATAACGGGAATATTTCAAATTACTTATAAACACCAAATCTATGCCAACAAGAGCATGCAACATTCTTCCACTCATTCCCCTGAATGCTTTCTGAAAGAAATCTCATATTCCTGCAAACTTCCATCAATACAAATTTATGCTATCCCGTTTCAACTCTGCCCTCTCTTAAACTAAACAAAATCTCTTCAAACATGCAACAATTATACCATGACTAAAAAAACAGCAAGCTTGACCCTACCTGTCTTGTAGGCTTCTACACTACTTATTTAACGGAGGCAATTCTCACTAAAATAACTGATGACCTCCATGCTGCTAAAGACATATATCATTACACTCTGCTCATATTTCTCAACCTCTCTGCAGCATTTGCCACCACGGACACCCTCCTTAGAAGCGCTATGCACATTAATGGCGTTATATACATATATAATACAATATATTAATTCAAACAGTGCTTGTGAGCTTTTACCAGCCTTTTTAAACAAAAACATTCCTAAATATATCGTATTCTTTAAACTGTAAGGGAGAGGCTGTGCCCCTCCTTTCGTTAAGATAGAAATACCGCAAACGAAAATAAATGTGTCCGGTTTAAAAAGTATCCGCCTGGCCAGGACGAATAAACCTTTCAAACTATAACCAGGGACAGAGCTGAATATACTCCCTTTTTGTTGTGAGGTATTTCTCTCTATATTCGGTGTACACCTTTTTAAAACCTTTTAAAATTTAGATTTCATCATGAGCAACTAATATTCATATTTTTTGTAATTACCTGCAAATGCATGGATGGCGACCTATACACATATGATAATCAGCATGACCCACAGTATCTTTCACACAAGAAATCATTCAGGAAAAAAATCATCAGGGTTACAAACAAACTCTTTTACTTAAGGTAGCGGTGTTTTTTTAATTTTTTTAAGAGACTTGCACTCTGAGCCCCCACGGGCGAAGCAGCACTTCCCTACTTCTGACTTTTATATCGGCACTCTCTCTGCCAATGACCAGTATTACCACAGTTAAAACAGGCACCATTATTCTGAGCTATTCTTCCTGATTGATTTCTGGGACCAGCATAAGATCTCCGTCGATTCTGCCCTCTGCCTTGTAAATACATTGCCTTATTCTCTTGCCGAGAACAACCTTTTGCATAATCTACAAACGGGTCAGAATAATAATCACCAGCTGTCTGAGCAACAAATTCCTCAGGAGTCCGACTAGATTTACACTCGCATTTAAAAACTTGTACATTCCTAGGCTTCCTGCCAGAGTCATTCTTACTCATGTAAGCACCCATTAGTAGCTTATAGATTATGATAAATAATTGCAGAAAACTAATCTTAGAAAACTTATACTTACACAATATACAGAGATAACAGTCCAGTCGTGCACAAAATTTATTGGACTTAACCAAAAAAATTGTCAAGGGCCTTTAACCCAACCCACAGTCACAATTTAGGTCTTTTAAATTCCCAGATGGGGGGTTGAGACAATGTAAAAATCACATATACTCACTTGCCGCCTCTGTGAATCCCCACTTCTAGACGCCAAAACTGAAGGAAAACCTTTTTCCTTGCCTAGGCTTCAGAACTGAGAGGAACCTTTCCTCTGCCAAGAAAGCTGAAGGCCTTTGACTGGATTTACACACATCTGCACCGTTTGCAGCAGACTCCCCCGGGAAGCTTTCACGCACTGCCACTCGTTATCTCCCATTTTTGATGAACTTACAGGCCCGATAATACGAACGAAATGAAACGTAATGCAAGCCAGGTTTCAAATCCTTTGTCTCAATTTATTACTCATAATGTAATGACTTTTATACCAGAAAAAGAAGATATTGATTAGAGGCGTAAAATAGGCGTAACATAGGCGTAACATAGGCGTAACCTGGGTGTGTTTTGGGCGTAGCTTTGATTAGAGGCGTGATTTAGGGGCAGGACATATTAGTGGCATGATTTTGGATGTGTTTCTCCCAATACAAGCAATGTCTGAATACATAGCTTATTCATTGTCTGTTATCAAAAGAGACCTTGAATCTCTAGCAACTAAGTTATACTATTTTGCATCTTTCATAGAACCAGTCTATTATATTTTAACTAAAAGAGCAGGAAACTGACAATACAAAAAGTTTCTTAGCAATATCCTGAGCAGGAAGAAAGGAAATGTAATTTGGCAGAAACTGAGTGCATTAGGAATTATATTTCAGCAAAAGGCTGACTACAGAATCTTAACTGGTTATGAACAGACAACATGGATGCTTAACACAAGTGCAGATTCTGGCCTGACCTACTGGTCCTAACAGGGACATACTGGATGACTGCTCAGTTTTGGCTGCTTCAATGTGAGTAGTCCTTTGTGAGCCTTACACTATCACTGAAATCTCAATTTAAACATTGCTGTACTATGTGATGTTCTCTATTTTCATGGCTGAAAGCTGCGCTCCTCTGGTTCTTTTTGGAAAAATTGAACGTAAAGACTTCTGAAACAGTCTCCCACCAAGGGTTGAGTGTGTCTGCTAAGCCTTTCCATTGATAATCACATTGTAGATCACTATAGATTGTCACTCGTAGTTTGTTATTTATACACTGTCACTTTTTGGCACTAATTAATTTTACACATAATTATATGCACTAAGTTTGGGTTTTTGTTAGAGTGCTATTGAGCACCTTTTTTTCCGTTAAATCGTGAACATTTGGCCATGAAGCTTGCATTGGATGAATGGAGACACCTTTTAGAAGGAACAGAGATGCCTATAACAATTCTTATGGATCACAAGAATTTGTTGTATATCGAGGGAGCCCGTTGTCTGGGAGCCCGCCAAGCCAGATGGTCACTCTCCTTTTCAAGGTTCAACATCGTTATCTCCTACCTTCCTGGGACAAAAAAATGTCAAAGCAGATGCTCTGTCTCGTCAGTTTTCTCTTGAGGATAATTCTGAGGATCAACTGAAGTCTATACTTCCATCCAAACTCATTCATTCTTCCACTAACTTTGAGGCTTTAATGGATATCGTTCTTCAGCAAACCCAGATTCCTGATAACCTTACGGTTCCTGAGGGTCGTCTGTTTACTTCTCCTTCTTTGCGCAAACAGGTCCTGGATTGGTGACATTCTTCCAAATTGGCAGGTCATCCAGGGACAAAAAGGACATTGGATCTCATCTCCCAGACTTTCTGGTGGCATCGGATGCAGAAGGATGTTAAGGACTTTGTAATTGCATGCCCAACTTGTGCCAGGAATAAAACTTCTAGAAACCTCCCTGCTGGGTTACTTCAGCCATTACCTGTCCCGGTTCAGCCATGGACACACTTGTCCATGGATTTCGTGGTGAATTTACCTAATTCTAAAGGTATGAACACTATTGTTGTAGTAGTAGATTGGTTCTCCAAGCAATCACATTTGTACCGCTCAAAGGCCTGCATAGCTCTCCCAAATGTGCTGAAATATTCATCAATTAGATCTTTCATCTACACGGGGTTCCAACAGTGATTGTATCTGATAGAGGATCGCAATTTGTATCTAAATTTTGGCTCTCTTTTTGTCTCCAGTTGGGCATATCTCTTCACTTTTCTTCTGGGTATCACATGCAGACTAATGGGCAGACGTAGAGGACTAATCAGTCTTTAGAGCAATTCATTCGGTGTTTTGTGTCCGATTCCCAGGACGATTGGTCGGAGCTCCTCCCTTGGGCGGAATACGCACACAATAACCTTTGTAGTGAATCAACCACTGTATCTCTTTTTTTCATCAATTACGGGTTCCATCCAGCTACTCTTCCCCTTACAGTTTCAAACTCAGTGGTCTTAGCCGCTGACGACAGGATCAGGGAACTTCAAGATCTATGGAAAAGGACCCAAAGGAACATCAAATCAGCCGTTGAGAGACAGAAATGTCAGGCTGATCTCCATAGTAGATCAGCTCCTAAATTCAAGCCCGGTGACAAAGCTTGACTGTCTTCAAAAAATATTAGGTTAAAGGTTCCGTCAATGTAGTTTGCACCTAGATTACTAGGTCCGTTCTCTATTTCTGAAAAAATCAATCCGGTAGCTTATCGTTTGTCTTTACCTTCTTCCATGAGAGTTCCCTCAGTTTTCCATGTGTCCTTACTCAAACCAGTGATCCAGAATGCACATTTCATTCCCGTTCTCCCCACCACCTCCGTATTGGTACAGGGTCAGCCCGAATATGAAATCCAATCTATCCTTGACTCCAAATTTTCTCGAGGTTCTTTGTATTATCTCATTCATTGGAAGGGATTCAGTCCTGAGGAGAGATCTTTTTGTTCCTAGTCATCAGATTCATGCGGCAAGGATGGTCAGGAAGTTCCATTTACATTTTCCAGAGAAGCCTTCATGGAGTCGCCCGGAGGTCACTCCTAGGGGGGGTGGGGGGTACTGTGAGGATTCGCCATTCTGGTGTTTCTGTCCCCTTAACCCTTACTTGCTTGTCTGGTTCCTGTAGCACTCAAGAGAGGCAACCTAACAATTGTACTTACACAGGCGTGCGGGTCCCGTCGGTCTCTTCTGTTCCTGGACTCAGGATGCGCTCCCTGTCCTCTGGCATTGACGCACGACGTATGTAGTATATATATAAAAAAGTTGTCCATGACACTGCCATTGAAGATAATAAGAGTGATTATTTTATTTAGACCACAAAAGTACACAAAAGTACGAAATGTACTAAATCAGGTGACATTTTGGGTCCAACTGGCCCTTTGTCAAGCGTTTATTGGAGTATTCATACAAAACTCCTTTAAATGGTGAGTACTTATCATGCCGTAATTTTAGTACCAAAAGAATCCTTGATAACTTACTATGTATGTAAGCATAAGAGACCATATACTTGGGTATAGCTCTTAAGGGTAAAACTGAAGAGAATCACAATAGCTAACCAAAGGGGCACAATGCCCAAATGCATCTCAAGTATAGTCAATACAAGATATGTCATTCTGACAGGAAGGGAGGGTACCCCCGAGGGGTAAACGTGTACCCCCGCACAAACACCCAGGAGGGTCAAAAAGTATTATACAAATACAGTCAAAACTCCACTACAAAGAAAGATACAGGGGTGGTGCTGACTGGGAGTGATTAATGTAGTGAACAAAGTAAAGAGAGCTCCCTATTGTGTCGCACTAAAGAGACACCCCTTGACAACCTTAAAATTATTTTTAATAACACATTAAATTAAAATATGCATGTAGTGGAGAAAGCAAAAACATGAAACAAAAGATTTGTTACAATAATTTAAAATGAGGAGAGACGTCAGGGTGCTTGATCTGAACACTAATATTGGTTACAAAATCAGCTACTAACTTAATCTTAAATCACAATTACACGCATACCCCGGTTTAAGGACACTCACTTTAAGTACACTCGCGAGTAAGTACATATCGCTCAATAGGAAAACGGCAGCTCGCGCATGCGCCTGTCAGCATGTCCTGAACAGCAATACCAGCTCCCTACCTGTACCGAAGCTGTGCGCAAGCGTGGAGACAATAGAGCCTGTTACACATGCGTGTGTTATATATATATATATACAGTTATGCCTGTATATGACGACTGCAGTACAGTACATGCATTGATAAGTGGGGAAAAGGTAGTGCTTCACTTTAAGTACATTTTCACTATACATACATGCTCCGGTCCCATTGCGTACGTTAATGCGGGGTATGCCTGTATACTATTGAATTAATTGTGATGGTAGCTAATTTTCTGAAAAACCTTTAAACGTCACAAATCAAATTGATCCTAGATGTAACTTGAAACCCTCTCACGTGAAGGAGTTACATGTATGGAAGTGCTTAACTCGGTTGTAAGTAGCTAAATCTTAAGTAAGATAATATATCAGAGTGTTATCTTGTACCAGAGAAAGTTGTCAAGATTGTACTATTTCACTAATGTGAGTATATAGACCAATGGTATAATTGTATACAGTTAGTGTTGCCAGGTATATCACAGGCTCCCCGTTTGTTTTTTTGAAATAGGAACTTTCTCCCAGGGACACAGATAATCAGACTTCTGTTTCCCAAATTGGACTGGAGGAACAGGTGTAGAGAGCCTGTATACTTGTGTTTGTATAGTGTGTAAGATGATTCACATGCTATGGACATGAACTCTTGATGGTTATTATCAGATGTAGGATCTGCCTAAATCATACAGTTTGTCCATGCCTCTGTACATATACACATATCACCAGAGCGACAGGTGCAAAAGGTATTGAGCCTGAAGGTCTGGTCTGGTGAACAATTAAGCGCACACTAACAAAACACCCCTGTAATTGGAGTGTGCTCTTGGGTCAGTTGACTCCTAGAATTCCATACATAATAGCACAGAATAGTACATAGTCTATGTATTTGTTGGATAGTTATAACTCTGATAGTAGAAAAATAGGATCAGACAGAGCGTTGTGCTTCCCACGGTGAAGGCTCCGAAACGCTCTGACAGAACATTGCACCCGACCTCTCTGATTAGCCTGCGCACCAGGGAGTAACGCAGGGCATACCCTACATATGTTTCACCTGATAGGCTTCATCGGGGGCGGTTTGTGAGTGATTCTGCTGGGTATTTGTATTATCCAGTCGCTAGGGAAACCGAGTGATGCTGACACCTGATTGGTCCGTTAGGCCGTCGCGTCATAATGACGTGTCGCTATCACTTGCAGCTGTAATGTGTACTCCGGTTGGTTAGTTCGGGACACATGATTGCCAGCAGGATATGTGATTCGTCAAGAACATTAACAGACTACAGTAGCACATACCAAAGTATTCTGGTTACTAAGACTACCAAGGAATACTCATTTATGATTGGTCTCTGAGATCAAACGTCATGATGACATGTTGCTATTCATTGCAGTTGTGTTCTAATCCTATATGTTAATTCTAAACATGTGATCGCCAGCTTATGTTTTGATTGGACAAAACCAGTGACAGACTGGTGTATGTTTATATTATCGATACAGGGTTTGTTTACATTATTAATGTACTCATAGATATAGAGATCTACCCCTTAAAAAGTACTCAGGTTCTCCACCCTGATAGCAAGACCCAAAAGAGCATTGATCTTTGTCCAATGTGAATGTTGTAGAAAATCCTGTTTCTTTCTTATGAGATGTTTTATATAGGAGACAGTCTGTGCATCTAGATCAAAGTTGCAAAAATGTTTGTTAATGTTTGCTTCAGGGTTAGCCCATGAAATAGGATGGTATTGAACTTAGCTTTTACAGTTATTTGGGGCAGTTAATGGAGTATATAAAAACCATAGACAAAAAACGCATCAATATTCCAAAGTATAATATAGGAATGGGGTAAAAAGGAATCCCTCATTCAAACCACATGGGGACAGTGCAGATAGCTGATAAATCCATCGGGATTCTTATTGTAAAAGTTTATTATCCCAATCTCCCCCTCTCATATCATGGTTCAGACTTTCAATTCCTTGGAATAATAGGGCATTAATATCACCATTATGTTTCCCCCTAACATGGCAAGATACTGTAGTTTCCAGTTCATTCCTGATTGACCCTACGTGTTCCAGAGTGCGTCTCCGGAACTGTCGGCCCATCTTCCCCACATACTGGATCCCACACTTGCAGGTTATAAGGTAAATTGCCCTTGTTGATTTACAGTTTATGATGTTTTTCATTTGGAATGTTTTCATGTTGTTTGTGCTTCTGAAGGTCTAACTTGAATTAATATATTTACAAGCCTTGCAAGTACCGCATTTGTACTGTACAATATGTTCCAGTTGTTTTTTTGGGGAGCCATGTTTGCATTGTTTGATTATTTTGAATATGACTGTGAACCAGGGTGTCTTTAAGAATTTTTGATCTTTTCGGTACCATTATTGGAAATGGTTTTAAAACTTCACGTAGATCATTATCTTCCAAAAGCATGTGCCAATATTTTTTGTAGATATTTTTAATTTTCTCCCATTGAGCATTGTAGGTTCCTATATATCTTACTAGTTGTTTGGCACATCCTTTTGGAAGATAACGATCTACGTGAAGTTTTAAAAGCATTTCCAACAATGGAACCGAAATGATCAAAAAATCTTAGAAACCCTGGTTCACAGTCATTTTCAAAATAATCAAACACTAGTGAGCTAGCATACTTTGACTGAGTATGAGTGCAATAGGGATCTGAGACTCCACTATTTTCACTCTTTTAAATAATTTGGTAATATAAAAAGCTGACTACAGTGAAAATTAACTGAAGTCACACCATCACTCTTTTATTCATATACAGGCATACCCCGCATTAACGTACGCATGTATGTAAAGTGAAAATGTACTTAAAGTGAAGCACTCCCTTTTTCCCACTTTTGATGCATGTACTGTACTGCAATTGTCATATACGTGCATAACTGATGTAAATAACGCATGTGTAACAGGCTCTATAGTCTTCCCGCTTGTGCACAGCTTCGGTACAGATAGGGAGCTGGTATTGCTGTTCAGGACGTGCTGACAGGCGCATGCGTCAGCTGCTGTTTGCATATTGAGCGAAATGTACTTACTCGCGAGTGTACTTAAAGTGAGTGTCCTTAAAGCGGGGTATGCCTGTAGTAGTAAAGGTATTAAGGTCAGGAGTTAATTTAAAAGATTTCAAAAAGAGTAAACTACCCTAGCTGCTTCAGCAGCAATATATGGACAGGATTATGACTGCAAATTTATCACTCTTCCCACCACAATATAAATTATCACAAACATCTAGTGGTATTATTTAAGTACAATATCTCTCTATATAGAAATAAAGACACATAGTCAAGAGAATATTAGTTTATTACGATTTGACATTTACCTAGGACAACTACCTAGGCGAAAAATCATCTTTTGTTTTTTATGTATCAGTACGACTGACCGAGGATATCTAGCACTCGCCATGTTTCTATTTATACCCCATTTTTTTAAATATGATTATTAATAAAATTACTTTTAATTAATCATCTATACTTATTATATCAAGTGCTTTCAATTACCAGGTTCTTTCTCTCTTTGTCTCAGCTTTAATTTGTGAGCAAAGATCCTGAAAAGTGGTTGAGTTGTCACGATATGTATAAAACCCCTTTTTAAATTGGAATATCCTTGTGTTCAATGGGGGCGCTATGTATTGAATTTGAAGTGACAATATTCATTATTGGAATGAGATGGACATGATAATGTATAAGATGCACTGTACTGTACACAAGTGTCATTTTCATGTCTCTGGTTCTTCTCAAGGCTCATTATTCTGACTATTCACTCTCGGGAAGTTAGTGTTAAACTAAAGTGTTTTCAACTCTTGTTTTTATTCAATGTTTTGTATATCTGAATTGCATCATTATGATCATGCTATTCTTATTCTCTGTTTCATTTAACCCTCACATTCAAGAAAATACTCATTACTTGGTGGTATCTACATGATCTGATTAAAAAATCCCTTTGAACCGTTACTCTGACCTCAAGATGTATGTATACTGTATATTCTATAAACCTGTATTTGAATGACAAATCTAGTATTTAGTCCATATACAGCCACCGTTGTTATGCTCTCATACCCACTAACCTGGTTTTGACAGCGTCTATGACAACCGAGCGATAAACATGTGCATTTCCCCCCTATTTGCTTAGATTGACCCACAGTAGTTGAGACGTACAGTATTGTCATATTGTGCCTCTGGTTAGTTATTATGATTCTCTTCAGTTTTTCCATTAAAAGTCACCATACGTAAATATATGGTCTTCCCTTAATAATCCTTTTAAGCTTCCATACATAGTAAATTATCAGGGATTTTTTTGTTTACAAAAAACGCAATTAGCCCCCCTACAATACAATTTAAAGCCCTTTTATCAATACTGCAGTACGATCTTGACAAAGGACCGGCAAGGACCAAAACATTGCCTGTTTTAGAACATTTCATACTTTTGTGTACATTTTTGGATAAATAAAATAACTATACTTTTTATCTTTAACTGGAGTGCTGTGCACAGTTTATTTTTTCTTGTAAATTACCGGTCGCTCGGGAGTGTCTCTCGTGCACCCAACAAGTAAAATAATAATATAATATCACCCCATATACCTATCTGGAGTGCTTCCTGTCACTGGAATGTTTTTTATATATATATATATATATAAGGGTCAATATATATATATTTATATATATATATATATATATAAATATATATATATTGACCCTACCTGTCTTTCTAACTATCGACCTGTCTCCCTCCTGCCTTTTGCTTCCAAACTCCTTGAACGTCTTGTTTTCTCTTGCTTGCTCCACTTTCTCAACACCCATTCTCTCCTAGACACTCTACAATCTGGCTTCCTCACTGCTCACTCGACTGAAACAGCCCTCACTAAAATAACTAATGACCACCATGCTGCCAAAGACAGAGGTCATTACACGCTGCTCATATTACTTGACCTCTCTGCAGCATTTGACACCGTGGACCACCCTCTTCTCCTCCACATTCACCATACTCTTGGTATTCGTAACAAAGCTCTATCCTGGATCTCCTCTTACCTCTCCCATCGTACTTTCAGTGTCTCTTCCGCTAACACCTTCTCCTCCTCCATAGATCTCTCTGTGGGGTTGCCGCAGGGTTCTGTCCAGGGACCTCTTCTCTTTTCTCTGTACACACTTTCTCTAGGTGACCTAATCACATCCCTTGGGTCTAAATATCACCTCTATTCTGACGACACACAAATTTACTTTTCAACCCCTGACCTTACACCTGCTGTACAGACCAAACTTTCTGAATGTCTCTCATCCTGGATGGCCCTTCGCCGACTTAAACTTAACATGACAAAAACCGAACTACTCATACTTCCTCCCAAATCTGGCCTTACTACCTCCTTCCACATTACTGTTTGAAGTACCATCATTCACCAAGTAGCTCAAGAACGCTGCCTAGGGTTCACACTCGACTCCTCTCTCACATTCTCCTCTCCCATTCAAAACGTCTCTAAATCCTGTCGCTTTTTCCTCCGCAATATTACAAAGATTTGCTCTTTCCTCTGTTGCTCAACTGCTAAAACTCTGACTCAGGCCCTCATTCTCTCCCGTCTCGACTACTGTAACCTCCTGGTGTCCGGCCTTCCTGCCTCTCACCAGTCTCACCTATAATCTATCCTAAACACTGCTGCCAGAATCACTCTACTCTTTCCTAAATCTGTCCCAGTGTCTCCCCTGCTGAAATCACTCTCCTGGCTTCTTATCAAATCCCGTATCACACATGCAATTCTCCACCTCACTTTTAAAGCTTTACACTCTTCTGCCCCTACTTACATTTCATCCCTAATTTCTTGTTATGCACCATCCTGATTCTTGCGTTCTGCTCAAGGATGTCTTCTCTCTACTTCCTTTGTATCTAAAGCCCTCTCCCGCCTTAAACCTTTCTCACTGACTGCCCCACACCTCTGGAATGCCCTTCCCCTCGATACCCGACTAGCACCCACTCTATACACCTTTAAGACCCACCTTAAGACACACTTGTTTAAAGAAGCATACGAGTAGCACTGTAGATATTACTAGACACATGCTACATAAAGCTTGGCCCCCTGCAGAAGCACTTACCAAATTGCCCTCCTACTGTTTCTGTTAGTTTCTCCTACATACCAATTAGATTGTAAGCTCCTTGGAGCAGGGACTCCTCTTCCTAAATGGTACATTTATCTGAAGCCCTTATAGCCCATGATCTGTTATTTATATTTATTATTTGTTATTTATATGATTACCACGTGCATTACTACTGTGAAACGCTATATACATTGATGACGCTATACAAATAAAGACATACAATATATATATATATATATATATATATATATATATATATATATATATACATATATATATATATATATGTATGTATATATATGTATATATATATATATATATATATATATATATATATATATATATATATATAATATATATATATAATATGCTACACACATAACTCAAACCAAACTGTAATGCTCTGTTAACTCTGTATATTATAGTTCTCAATAGGGACTCCATAAGCATTTGCTGCATACCGAATCTCTATGTACAAATGTAAATTGCTGAAACAGTTAAGCCATGTAATTCACATAATTGTTTGGCACATTAAGAAGATGCCTTTTGACAATGCACCAAGCATTGCAAAGCAGTAATGTCATTACTACTGCTTGCAATGCAAGGGTGCTACACCTGTATACTAAGTTAATAAAACTCATACAGTAATCAGGGTTTTCCCCAAATTTAGAAACGAATTACAAAGCAAGACATTAAGACATCTGAAACCAATGTTTGTCGAAAGTTCTCAGTATGTACAAAAAAAAAGGTTCAGTGATTTGTTATAGGGAAAATCCTAACTGTGTCTGGCACAAATGTCCTAGACATAATACTCAAGAAATTTACACGTTTAAATTTAGATTTCTTTAATTTTTAGATGATTTTACATGGCAATAAATATAATTTAATTAGATTATTGTACAGTGCATAGGAAATAGAAAAACTATGTTTACTTCTTAGTACAGCATTTAGATACTCTGCTAAGATTTGAGTCATGTAATCAATTAAAGTGAATGCCAAATTGTAAAAACATTGAATGAGATAAGAAATAAAGTTGTTAATAATACAAATGCAACTGTCAACTTCTGTGACCATATTGAAAACTGAGCATATTAAAAATCCCCCTACCCGCCTCATTAACCGATATTTTATAATGGAAAATGAGTGATGAAAAGGCTAAGCTGTGGTCATTTGTACAATGTCTACATTTTTTCAATTTGTATGGCACATTTGAATTATATTTAACATGCATCAAACTAAAAAAACAATTTCAAAAAATATACAGCATCACTTTTTATGCCAATGCCTGTAAAGAGGCACACGTGATACATACATTGGCACGCCACAAATATTGTGAAAACTGTTTTTTTTGGGCAATTAATACATTTTCCTTTTTGGTTGATAGCATGGACATTACAAGGATATGTACTTTAAATTAAAACATTAAACTTAATCACTTGTTATTTTTTTACTTATGAATGTGGGCATTTGGTTAACAAATACAAATGTAATATATTTAGGTAGTAAGAGTGGCAATAAGGAAAGAAACTATAACTAGCATGTATTGTGGTGTCTGCAATTCAGTTCCCATACTGTATATGGATATTAGAATAGCACACCTGACCTTACCAGTCCTTTATAGCAGAACGGGGCTGCTATGAAAAGTACTGAGTGCTCATATGTACAGCCACTGATGTTGTAGCTAATACAAGAAGAGAAAATTCTGTGGTTCAACTAGTCCTCAATAAAATATGTGTTTTATGTAAGACTGTCAATATTTCAATGTTATTTTCAGACCTTTATCAGGACAAACAATTGAATAGTATGTTAGTGACATATACAGTAGACTGTCAATGCAGAATACCCGTCAAGGTAAGACTCCTCCCCGAAAACGTGGGTAGGGGCCCCTGTGGTGTCATCCTTCAGGTTTTAGTAACAATCCCCAGGGAGAGACAGTTGTGTAAAAAATTGTAAATCCCATAAACTGTGCAAAAAACAAAATGATGTAGAAAAACATTAGAAAAAAAAGAACAAAGGCTAATAATGAAATACTGCATTTACTGTAGTTGAATGTTCTAATACATTTATAGAAAATAATATAAAGTTATTATATGTAAGATTGCAGATCTCTCATGATAAAAAAGGTCTTTTGATAGAAATGTTGCAGTGCAAAATGCTACAATAGAGGCAAAATATGTTGTTACAACCTACTTGATAGAATATTACCCTAAACCAATAAAAGTGTATTCTCTTGATTAATGTTATTAAACCCACTCTTGATTATATTAGAAGAATTGGGTTAAAAAGTATAAATAATGAACCCATTACAGTCTATTGGATCTATATACTATTGTTCTTCAAATGTTTCATTCTCCTCGTCGTCATTATCTAATTATTGATTGTGTTATTTGTTTATTTCATTGCCATGTCTAGTATCTAATTTGTGCATGCATTGATGCTTATGATAACATATATGCTGTTGGGTATATAACGGTGAGAGAGAGAGATGGACTTGCATCCTGTAGACCTGTGGAAGCTGCTTTTGGGGAAAATGTATTGGGGTCAAGACGCGCCTGCAACGTCAAGAAATGCCTTTCCTGCAACAAGGGCAGATGTGATCAATAAACCCTTCTAATAAGAGGGATCTGTAATCTAACATTTATTAACCCAATATTATAGGCTATAAATGTATTCAACCATTCAACTACTGTAAGTGTAGTGTGGAATTATCAGTTTCTTGTGTTAATTTATTTTGTTTTAATGACTTTGCTTTGTTTATGTTATGTTCCTGTACATCTCTTTGATCTTTGCAATTTGAGGAGCTAACCGTTCTTACATAACTGTCTCTCCCTGGGGGGTGTTGCCAAAGCTGGAAAGGTGATGTAACCAGGGACCCCTGCTGCCAGTTGGGTGTTGAGCCTTATTTTGGCATGTACTCAGCCTTTTGTCACTATGAATACCTACCAGGAGGTCTATGTATCGCAGCAATTTTCGTATAAAACTGAGGCATCACACTCTGTCAAAGCATTTTGCACACATTATAGTGAGATGTATTATATTCTCTGTCTCTGTATGCCATTCTTTTTTCATTTCTTTTTCCCCAACAAAAATCTGTTTAAAAAGTGGTTTAAATCTAAAATTCTGCATCTGATGCGAGTTACTGTGTATCAAGACACATCTGCTTAAAGAAGCATATGAATAGCACTGGATAATCATTGACACATGATACATAAAACTTGGCCCCCTGCAGACGCACTTACTAGAATTCCCTCCTACTGTCTCTGTACGTTCTCCCTACCTACCAATTAGATTGTAAGCTCCTCGGAGCAGGGACTCCTCTTCCTTAATGTTACTTTTAAGTCTGAAGCACTTATTCCCATGATCTGTTATTTATATTATTTGTTATTTATATGATATGTATTACTACTGTGAAGCGCTATGTACATTAATGGCGCTATATAAATAAAGACATACAATACAATACTTTTCTCTAAACTTATAGGTAAGTCCCCATACTGTTAATTATTTATCCTGATGAAGCTGTGTCTACATCCCCAAAATATTGACAGACTCTCAAATATTTTATTGGTTGAGCCACAGAGTTTTCTCTATGGTAATTCATTTCCTCCAGAGCAATTTTTTAAATGCATCTAAATTTTGATTCCTAAAACTAATTTTTTTGTGTTGAAGCGGGAAACAATATCCATCTAATTGAGTATGTTTATTCTATTTACAATTTATACATATAAAATGGCCTACGCTTTGTCTTTTCAATTAACCAACTGGAATTGTTACTATCAAGATTAACCACTACTGTTTCCATTCCCATTACACATAATTGCGATGCATTTAAGTTTCAAATTTACACACAGATTTTCCTCACTTATCCAGATCCATAGTTCATTATCCAAACAACAATGTTATCCATGCACTAATCAATTTGATATATTTTTAATAAGCAAGATATATACGCAAATAGCATATACAGGTGTATGTAGAACATTTCAACAATATAAAATTAAATTTGATTCATTGTCCTAATAAAAAAAGTGGGCTTTTGCAAACTACAGTATAACAGTATTGCCCGGCTTATTGGGGCTGATTCTATATGTGCTAAAGAAGGTCATTGGGATGGTTTGGATAAAATTTCCCATTGACTTTAATGGAGAATTTCAACCGTAAACATCCAGATTAGCCGCTTCAGCACATACAGAATCCCCCACATTGGCACACTGAATCATTCTGGTCATTTTTATTTCTTGAAAATGTTGGGATGCATTGGGATAAAGCATTTCCTAGCAGTTCTCCAAGTGGTAATACTCGGTTTTTGTGTAGCAAGATTTCCAGTAATCTATGATTTAATTAACATAAAATAAATAAAATATAATTACTGATCGCAAACTAATACTGTAGTGCATGACATGTTCACGGTACCTAGTATAAATCAACAATATCCCCAGGAATCCATTTTTTTTTAAACTGATTGAATCCCCCTTAGCTGAACCATGTTACTCCAGTTTCAATGACTCACCGGTGCACAAGATATTTGTGGTGGTGGCGGGGGGGGGGGGGGGTAGGGGGGGAGGGGTTGCTGTCAATATAGCCAAAGATGGCCATGGAGTCACTATTTAAGAGACACAGCATCATGTTCCCAATTATGTAATTGATTTCATTTGGCCACCCAAATGTGGTTAACAATGGTGGCCATTTTGTTTCTCGCAGACAATAATTTTGTCTGGGAGATTTAAACCTTGAATATCTGTTTTTCTAAATGACGTTGTAGTACATATTATGCTATTTTAGAAGTTTGTAAAACACTAAATATAAATAAGTTTAATTAAGTATTTAATATATTAACACAGCCCAACTGAAAATGTGTACTCTTTGCTTTAGTCAATTTGCTTTGGTAACATATGTATTCCTCATCCATCTCTTAACATTAAAATGAATTTAGCTAACTTCCAGATAGATTAACTATGGAAATGAAATAGCGTGTAACTGCTCTAAATTTTTATTTAGTTTTCAGGATTGATTAACTCTATTAAAAAAAAGTAAATAAAAAGATCACTTAAGAACCCATGTAGGAAATACTATACATTGTTTTATGTATGAATATATAAAAAGTATAATATGCAAACAACGGACAACGAGAAATAAAATATTAATTACATAAAATGAGGAATGTGGTTTTTACAGCTTTTAAATAAAAAGTATTTTTTTCCAGTCCCACTTTTCATTTACTAGCTTGACAATGTTTCCCCAAAATGTTATTAACCATAACAAAATGTAACAACACCCATAGAATGAATGCAGACCTGAGGAAGAAAGAAAACTCTGGAAAGCTTGACATAATATCTACTGTTAGTTCAAATTAAAAAAGTTATCACCAAATACAGTACTAAAGTACTTTTTTTACTCTGCACTATCACAACTGGACTAACATGGCTATTTCTACTTAATTCATAGAATGAATGTGAAATTAAAAATATTGTACTAGATTCCAATAACACATTTCTAAATGGGGGCATCATTTAAAAAAAAAACTAAAAAGCAAGCCAAAATAAATACGATTCTCTTATTGCCATTTAGTACTTTTTACTCAATATTTTTACCACATTTGTTCAAAGATTAGCAGTTATTAAGTCCAATAATATCCATATCTAATTTTTCTCATTTTACTATTAACCTTTAAAACCAGGAACATTAATTTCAAGTAGTTAGTATGGTTAAATAATGTACATATACAGACTAACAAGGTGTTCAGGGAGAAGCCGTCCCTTCTTATTTCACAACAGATCCGTTTAATAAGACATAAAACAACGTATTGACTCGTCAAAAGCAAAATGCATTATAGAGCTGGGATACAGTATTTGCAATCAGGAACTATATTCTTCTTCAAGTATCCAATGTATTTAAAAACTAAGGAGCACTTGGTGGCCAGCAACCAAATTACAAAAAATGTCATTGAATAGCAGGGACATCATGTTGAGGGTAGAAATGTCAGTAAATCCTAAATTTGTAACAAGGCAGAAAAATGAATATAGAATAGAGTCCACTTTTTGTTTTGTGTTGAAGGTTGGTGTAACAATTCTCTAAAGAACGTACTCATTTTTTTTTCTAGTGGTGTAAAAAGAGTTCTTCTTTGAAAGCAAAATAAACAATTGAGACAATTTCATCCTAAAAAGTAAAAACAAAAAAATATGTGTATTAATAAATCTCAGTAATCATTACAATAGAATAAACTGTATAAATTAAGAACAATAAACATTTGTTTGAAACTGACGGATAATTAGACAAAAGGAATCAAAGACATGGCAACAGTGACTGGACGTGCTGTGTGTTAATGGCTACTGCAAGGTTTCTCAAATAAAATCCTCGTGACCCCCCAACAGGTCAGGGTTTCAGGATATCCATGTTCGGCTGCTCAATCAGTCTCTGCTTCAACAGAGTAGATTGAGCCACCTGTGCTGAAGCAGGGATATCCTAAATTCTGAGGTGTTGGGGAGTCTTGAGGACTGGAGTTGAGAACCCCTGGGCTACTGATATCAAGGAATAACTGTTTCAAACCCTTCAGTGATTTCTATAAACTATTACCAGTGCAATTATATAGTAAATTACAGCTTGTGTAATAATAGTACTACTGGGATATTCTTAGGTTTATGGCCCATTCTAATAACATGGTATTATGAATAATCTCATATACAGATGCAGCGGCTGTTATTCGAACACTTCACGCGTTGTATACTTCGGAATACCCATGCCATGGCTCGTGATTTCTTCCAACCTTACCGGCTTAAGACGTGAGTGCAAAAAATTGCATTTCAGTGTTCTGGTTTTTAAACACCTGAAATTGACACAGTAGCACAGTACTGTACACATTACAATTCATTCATTTCATTGCACACAAAGAAACAGAATCCATGAAATTCAAACAAAGCAACCGCGATAAAAAAGGGTGCCTGGGGCGATTGGCCGCGTTAATGCGGCGTGGAGTACAGCAGAGCACACGAAAATGGCTCGGTGATTTGTTCGCATAACGGACGCTGCATCTGTATCGATGTTATACATGCAAAACATAACTCATAATAAACCTACAGTAAGTGCAATGTGAATGAACCAGTGGGAGGAAATGTGCAGTGGCTCTCTTTATCTTTATTTGAATACAGCATTAATCAAGTAAACAGAAAAGAATAATGCGATTTATACAGTCCCTACAATAAATCTAACTAATAATCTCACTTATTTAATAGTAAACACAAAGTAAAAAGAGCACATATACATTGTCAAGTATTTTTGCTTACCTTGAGTTTGCTTTTCAGACTCTAGTTGTGTTGTATTCAGATTCTTGTTTGCTAAGAGACCCAATGAGGCAGAACCTGGAAAGTTATGGCTATTTCATTCAATATGTTTGTATAAAGAGAATTACATTGTCAAATATTCTTAGTATAAAGTTCAGCTAATATAAAAACATATTGGCATGCAAAACACTATAAAAGGAGAGGAGAGTTTTTTTTAAAGATATATAAGTGGTTTTAATGTGCAAAGAAAGTATGCAGCGCATGTAAACAAACACAAAAGCACACATATGCATGCAATACAACACACAAATACACATACAAATATTGAGTGCTAAGAAATCCAAATAATGGATTTATGGCTTTTTTTTTATCTTGAAGATGTTTAATGTGCCTGAATCACAGGTATTCAATGTGCAACACAGAGTAAAAATATTTTTTTTGCATTGAAAACTCCTGCACGTTTTACTTATTCATAAAATAGAAATCCATTTAGATTTATAATAATATTCTTGAAACATTGCCTTAAATTTTTGCTAAACCTTGGTCAGGTTCATATACTGGACGTGTTTGTGTGTTTTGACATAACAAACCATGATATACTTGCATAAAATCTGGTTGCAGATACTAAAATTTACCTTCCACAAAAGAGAAGATAACATTCTATGCATGTCTCAACTATTTTACTTTAATTTCTTATGAACTGGCTTCATGTAATAATGTTTCCATTATTTTACTGAACGCATGTTCCCTTTCATTAGAAAACTGAAAGGAAAATGTTCCTTTTGTTATAAAAGTATGTGTGCTCCTTGGACACTGAACATTTCATGTCTATTTCTGCTTGAAGGAAAGCAATAAGGAGAGAGAGTTTAGGATATGGTACACCACTATAAATAAAGATAAAAAAGAGAGGTGTGAAAAACAAATATTTAAATGTAAGAGCTTGTCCTTAGGTGATAGTCTTCATCAAAAATGTATTGATACTGACCGCTGGACAGCTTTTTCATGTCTGGATAGCCTGTGACTTGTAGTGGGAACCTCTTCAATTTCATCTATGTCACATGTATCCGCAGTATCTTGTGAGTAGCTATGCTTCATAACAAGGATGTTCCTTCTGTTCATAGGCTGTATAGTGGGCATAACAAGCTGGTTTTGTGTATCTGTTAAGATAGTAGCATCCCTTGTGCTGAGGTTACTACGGCTGCCCTTAATGCTAGACAATAGTGATCCACAGTGATGGTCATGAATGCATTTTGAAGATGATCTCCGTAATTTATGGTAATTTTCAAAGTCATCTGCAACATCTGCAAAGTCAGCTGCAGCCCCTGTACCTCTAAGAGTACATAACTCATAGTGGGGAGGCTCAAATACCTCCTGGAATACTGTTTGGTCAAAGTCTGTTTTCCTTTGGATGAATTTTTTACGAGGTTGTTTAATCTGTACTATAACTGATATAATAATGAGAATAATCACAATGCAACAGGTGACTCCAATTACTGTCCCACTTGTATTGGTAAGCTGGTCCAAAAGGTTTGATTTTCTTTTTTCTGTGTAAAAAAAAATATAAAATATGTATTGGATTATTATTTGAAAATAATCCTGATACAGGATGTTTTACTTTTTGTCATGTAACAGTCATTGCAATAAAAATATACACTCTGGCAAATTAAATTTTCTTAAATGTGTAAAGAAAAAAAACTTTATGGTGAAGAAAAAATGAAAATAACTACCTTTGTAATATAACATTTTATTTAATGATTATACTATTTTACAATAAAAACATGGATATATACGAGATTTCATTTTTACCCTCCAAGTTTTAAGACTGAGCAATGCTTTGCTGTGCACGGCAGGCAATTCCAGCACAGTATTAGTTAAACATGTAGTCAATGAAAACAATTCTATTCCGTTATATTTCGCTTTTAACAAAGACGAAGCTATATAATCCAATGCAACATTTCCCAGTACATTTGAAGTATTGTAAAACAATTTCATGATTATAATATAAGCTCTTTGCTTTCACAAGGGCCTGCAAATTAATGCCCCGCGTGTCCCTCTGGCCACAAAGGGGTTAAATAGTTATTCTATCATTTCTTGACATCCAAAATAATATACACTAACCACAAATCTTTCTGACAAGCCTAACTTTTAATTTATATTAAAATTAAAATACAGCTCCTAGACTACAGCATAGGTAGTGGCTAGCTGTCAGTTTTCTTGCCACTCACCTAGCTTTGTCTCTTTTAACTCATTTTGTGACTATTGCAGAATGTTTCCTCCTTGTCTGTGTTATAACCCCATCAAACACACTGCATTTCCAGCAAAAAGATTCAAAGGATTCACTATAAAAAAAAAATGGACTGGGTAATGGGATCAGTACTTCTTGAATTTAGCACGTAAGGGTGAATGCCTTACAGTCCATTAATGAAATATCGGAGTTGTGGAAAACATGTGACTGCCATGAGGACTATGCATTAAAGAATCCTGCCTGCAGAAATCAGAAAAATGGAGCAACAAAAAAAACTACACTCAAACTATAAAAACAACTTAGGGAGAGATGCCAGTGCTCAAAAAGGAGCACACCTGAGGAACCCTGAATAATATGCTAATAGCTATGAAAAGTATATTTTAATTAGTCAGATTTCAAACTCCTTAAAAGGTTGTCCATAACAACTATATTGAGCTGAGAAGCCTAAGGCATGTATTATGGTAAGCACGTGCGCATGATGTTGCGCGTGCATGTGGCACACAAGTTTTGTTGGTACAGGCAAAGCTATGCCGCACGTGCCTAGGAGGTGTGGCCATGACATCACACGGGCAGGCCTCCCTGTGATTTGCTCACAGTGTCACGTGGCACAGCAGCCGCTCAAAATACAAATTTCATTGTATTTCCACCAGGCTGCCGTGCCAACGCTGTCTGACGTGCGCGTCGGCAGTGGATACACTTTCATAGGGAGACACGTATCTTTCATTGCCGCGCGGGTGCTTACCATAATACATGCCTAAGACACCTAGTGACGGGAATGGTGTACTGGTGTCAGATCCAATAGGACAAGAACCCACAACCACTGCTTTGCTGAGCATCCGTTGCTGGGTAACGCCACTGTCTATTAGCATATCTCCAAGGAATATCTATTTTTTGTTGAACTTTGATGAGGATTGTAACCTTGAAAGGACATCAAGCACAAATTAATATGTACTGAGGGCTATGAGTTATTGTGACCAGGTGAGATTAAATAAAACACAGGTTTTCTGACACATGTACTGCAAAACAAGGTGAAGCACAGCAAATAAAGCAGATGTAGAGAAATTAATATCACAGTGACCTGGTGACTTCAGTTAGTAGTATGTCTAATCTTGTAAATCATAAAGATAGTTTGCCATATTTATAAAGCAGTGTTCTGCCATATGGCACCTTCGGTGCTGGAATATATTACTGCTTATTCAAATAAATGAACTGTAAGGTGTCTTTCCATGCCAGAAGGTGTCTCATGGCAGAAGACTGCTGATTAGATATGTTTCTCCATCCCACAATAGGGTAAAGTGCTTTGTATAAGTATAAGTACTAAGTGAGAAGCAGAGCTCAAACGTTTGCTGTGACAATGGTGCTATCCATCAGCTGGTTTAACTCACACTGCTAGAACTTTTGTCCTGAATAACAGAAGTTGTGTGTTCTCATCCTGTTTGGTCTGATACCATACTTCATTCCTCATAAGGTTATTCTCAACCCAATAACAATTTGCACTGTGGTCTTGCAGTGGAAAGCCAATGGAATCACTTCCTGCTGTTTGAAGAGCTGTATTTATTTTAAATTCAATTTAATATGTGTCTGGCAGATGGCAAAGTGAATATTTGTTGTCACTGCCTGCAGTGTGGCTATTGAAGGGCCCAAGTACAGTACAAATAATGTTTTACACCCATTTTTTGATAATGTTATATGGTTAACTTACTTAATGCAACTTATCTTAAGAGACACACACATGATGTTATACCGTACCCACCTTTGTGCATATCTATAATATAGCACCACTGTCACTCACAACATTCTAAAGTTTTGAAATCTACTTGTATGTCCTTCCTCCTGGCTTCCATTAAAAGCAGACCACTTCCATTTTTTTAGTGAACTGTTTAATGTTGCTTGTGGAAATACCTGTGAGATATTGTTATGGATTACAGGTATCTTATGGCATATAACGCATAATTAATACAGGTCACAGGTATATATGTATAGTATCATTATATGGCCTAGTACAGCTTAGAGCATATTGTTAAAATCCTAGCTATTTTGTCTTAGAAATAATAGGTTGATTTGCTGAGAAGTGGCAGGATATTGGGACATAGGTGCATACGCATAAAAGAGGAACTAACTCACGTAAACAGGCCGTGGTCAAACGGTAAATGCTGAAATATATCATACGTCAGTAACTGTAATTCCTACTGATAAACAACATACATCAGTAACCACAGAGTATGATATCATAACATGTACGCAGCAAACAATAAGATGCTATAAAAGTTTGCGTGACTCCATATTGAATCAGAACCGAACCAAGGTGGGAAACCACACAGATGAGACTTAGCTGAGACTGGCTGACCTATCATAATATCTTTTTGTTTGTGAGTATGACAATGCATATTAGCTATATAATCTCTGCATAGTTAGGAATGGATTGTTAGCATACTGTAACTGCTAGCCGTTAGATTACAAGCAGCTTATTGTGATATTTCTGATTATTGTTGTGATACAATAAATGACAAACCTTATCTTATACAAACTCTGAGTGACCTTTCTTTATAATAATCTCACAATACTCTTTCATATCTGAGAGTGTGGCCGAGAATCTACAAGTACGACATTGTGGTTAGTGTTCTCTGCTTAGGGCAGGATATAACTTATCACAAGGCATTACTTGGGAGAGGAAGGTAGGCATCGAGCCCAGATTATGGCGCCCAACGTGGTTAATTACTCATGAGTTGTATAAATAAGTCATAAATCTTATGTTACCCATTTAATCTTGAAAGTACACGTGTATGCTATTTCCTCTTTATAATAGAGAAGGTACAATTTTCATTATATATATATATATATATATAGTATATCATGGCTGTTATAGATTTTGCACGAGTTGCAGATCTGAATGTTTTAATGAGAAGTCAGTATCATAGAGATCTGATTAATGGTGAAACTCTGGCATTTGAAATTCAATTTGGCCCTTGGGGACCTGGGGCAATATACTGCTATCTAACAATAGACACAACAGCTGATCCAGTCACATATCAATACATACAACAGGCATATAACCCGTTGACACACACGATCATTAATTTGACACATAATGCAGCGACTGTCATTTTGGGGCAACAGCCTGTGATTGCTATAGGCGTGGACAGACATGGTCCTATTAATTCTGGTGCGAAATATGGGGAGAATCGCACACACTTATTTACACCAGTTACATTACCTGAGTTAACACAAGCTGCACGGGATGTTGCAACAGAGCGTGCTAATGCTACTGCAGAAATCAAGCTGCTAAGAGAAATTATTAATGTCCTCTTAGCAACAAGAGGAGCTCAAGCGTAATTGACGTACCAGCTCGTGTACAAGTTTGTATCCCTATGGCCAATATTAAAGCGACAATTGGTCAGTTACCAACTAATCCAAAAGACATTGCATTATGGCTTAATGAGAGAACGCACTCTTTAGATGGAGTGTATCCTACACCGACCACACATCAGAAACTTGCTTTAGTGAATTCCTTGCTACCTGCGGGTTTGTCAATCACATTGGCTGAAGCACGAGACTGGGATTCAGTCATCAGCAATGTGTATGAGAAAACCCACGGAAAAGTTAATATTTCATCATTGGCAGATACACTAGGACAGGTTAATAAGACTAGTGGGATTGTAGCAGCTTATATTTTAGGGTTACGTTTTACACAAGGCAACCATGAGATTGTTTGGGGTTGTCTTAAGGCATTGATTAAGGGCCAGGGTTTGCTGTTAGACCTTGAAAGACAAATACAAGGTTTACCAGTAGAACAAAAAACAATTATGGTTCCTGAAATTTTGAAAAATACCTATACTCTCGTTGGCAGGAGTTTAACCGGGGAGCCAGTGGGGTCACCTAAGCCACAAACCAGTGACAGGAAACCTGAGCGACCAAACACAGACAAAGGGAGAAATTTTCCTGTCCAAGACAGGAAGTGGAGACCCCCGTTCAGTCAATATCAAACTCCAGTTTATCCTAGAGACGAGCAGTGGGACAGAAGAGGTAATTTTCAAAGAGATAATAGGAGTTTTCAAACTCCTACACAGAGATAAGACACTCCTACACCACAAACTACACATTTTGAACAGCAAGCTCGTAATGAGGGTGCAGTGTCCAGATATAATCTGAGACAATACATTAAAACTCCCGACAGGTACGGACAAGGCAAAACTAGCCAAATTAGATTTCGTGACAAACGTACAGGTTTTGCTACACAGACTTCTGGTTTGAGTAACAGTCAACGCGAAGTTAAACAGCAGGCTGCAGCTACACCAGCCACCACAAAGAAGTCTGTTGGGAAGATTACGCATTTCCCTGCAGACCTTTTTGAGGAATGACTAATTTAACATTAAATATTGAATACAAGGGAAAAAATTATACCGGCCTTTTAGACACACAAGCAGACATATCCCTTGTAAGAACTGATATTTTAATTGATGAAAATTATGTACACGACATCACGATACAAACGATTGAAGGAAACGGCACTTACCCTTCATATTATTTAGAATTAAAAATTAATGATAGAAAGGTTTCTATTGAATTAGTTGAACATAATAAATTAGAATGTGATTTTCTAATAGCGTTTAAGGATGTTGCTTCCTTCATCCAAATAAAAGAGGAAGTTGCAGTAAACCACAAGCCGATATGACTGTGAAATATTAACTTGGATGTTTTTTTTTTATCACATGACACAGAAGCAGAGCATTTTAAAGTTCTGACCGAAGTATTGCTTACATTGACAGAGGCAGTTTACCTTGTTTCCCTAAAAAAAATCACAGCTTGCAAGAGAAACTGTGACATTTTTAGGCTTTGAAATAGCTGAAAATGGCCGAGGCCTCTCTACTAATTACAGAGAGAAAGTTTCCAACATCAGTGTTCCTAAAACACTGAAACAGTTAAGAAGCATTATTGGGTTACTGAATTTTTTAATGACGTTTATCCCAGATTTTAATGTACTGATTGAACCATTGCATCACGCAATATCACGCGAGATTAAGTCAGAGCAGACTAGACCGAAAACACCTTTTAAATGGTTAACAGTTGAGGATGAGGCATTGCGAAAGTTATTAGCAGCAGTTAATGATGCTTCCTACTTGGCGAAGCGCAACCCAAAAAAAACATTGTCAGCATATGTAAACATTTCACCTCTAGCTGCATACATTAGAATTTACAATGCTATGGAAACAGTACCAATTACACTTTTATCTTATGTATTCACAAATACAGAGAAGAGATATTTGCCGCTTGAAAAACTGTTATCAGCGGTTACACTTACAGTGCTGAAATCACGTGATTTGGAACAGGGACAGGATATCTATATATACACTTCAGTAGCTTCACTAGCAACATTGCAGAAACAGACCATTCCGGACAGGAAGGCGTTAAGAAGCCACTGGTTAAAGTGGTATACTATCATAGAGGATCCTCAAATACATTTTGTGCATGATAAAACATTAACTACACTAGATGACCTCCCATCCCCTTTTGAAGGAGTGACGTGGGAAAATCAAACACACCCAAATGACTTTTACACGTGCATTTTCTACACAGATGGTTCAGCTGTAGACTCCAGCAAAGAAGGAGTAAATAAATCTGCATAGTTAGGAATGGATTGTTAGCATACTGTAATTGCTAGATTATCTTACAAGTAGCTTGTTGTGATATTTCTGATTATTGTTGTGATACAATAAATGACAAACCTTATCTTATACAAACTCTGAGTGACCTTTCTTTATAATAATCTCACAATACTCTTTCATATCTGAGAGTGTGGCCGAGAATCTACAAGTACGACATTGTGGTTAGTGTTCTCTGCTTAGGGCAGGATATAACTTATCACAAGGCATTACTTGGGAGAGGAAGGTAGGCATCGAGCCCAAATCTGCAGGGTCAGGAATTGCTAAGTATGATGCAGATATGAATCTGTTGCACAGTTGGCAATTACCTATAGGAGATCACTCTGCACAGTTTGCAGAGATTCATGCATTAGCTTTTGCTATGAAAGAAGCACTTACAGTTAAGGGACATGTACTGCTGCGACACACTTTATTCGAGCAAATACCCAGTATGTACCTGGCAGATACCTGGAATGCACCGCTCCTCACCTCTGACAAGCCCCGTTGCGTTTGCCTTCCCAGCCATGGTTCATGCCTGGCTGACGGGCGGCTGATCTGTTAAATGATAATGATTAGGATTTAATAGGCTGCAATGCTTCGCGTGTCTACCAGATGGCATAAATTCATGAATTGTAATGCAGTATATATATATATATATACTGTGCAGTATTGCAGCCAGCGGGAATAAAATGCTTCAATCCCTGCCTGGAAAATACCTCAATGCACTCGGGCAGAAAACAGTCACAAACCTCAATACACCCGAGTATACCCGAATTCGTGGGACTAGCCGAGCTCGAATAAAGTGTGTCGCCAGTGTACTTATAGTTACAGATTCCACTTATTTAGCACGTTCAGCACTGCAGGACCTACCAATATGGAGATCAAATGGATTTTTGAATGCCAAAAGGAAACCACTAACGCACATTGCTAAGTGGAAGGCCATTGCGGCCTATTTTGAACAAAAGCCTGATATTGAAATTGTACATGAACCAGCGCATAGAACGCTTGGTTCATCGGTTCATACTATGGGTAACCAGTTTGCAGATAGTCTCGCGCAAACTGTAAGTCAAAAATTTGCCGTTAACAAAGTGTTAACAAGGGCACAGTCAAAGTCAGCCAGTCTCGATGCAGAGTTGTATGCTTGTCTGGATACTACCAGGCCTAATCCACCTGGTTATCCTAAGAAATACTCATTTAAACAGGTCAACAATAATTGCATGGTTGTAATTGATGCTAATGAATTCATTGTTCCCCCTGTAGCAAGCAGAATGCAGATCGCTACGCAAGCACATGACAGTGTGGGACACCCTCACCTAGGGAGAGAAAAGGTTTTGTTGACACTGAAACACAAATACTGGTGGCCGAACATGAGAAAAACGGTTAAGACAGTCTTAAGAAACTGTAAACCATGTCGGTTGGTAAACAGTCCTAATCATCAGACACCACCATTTATTATTAATGCAATACCGAGCAAACCGTTTGATTTAATATATTTAGATCATATTGGACCATTGCCTACATCACATTCCTACAAACATGTTTTGGTTTGTGTTGATGCTTGTACAAGGTTTACGTGGTTATACCCCGTTCGTAGTACGACAGCTAGCTCTATGCTTAATTGTCTCAACTCCTTAGTAAGTGTGGCTAAGCCCAAGGCCTTTAATTCCGATGGTGGACCTGCTTTCACAGCAGCAGAAACCAAGGAATGGGCCTCAATATTAGGTATTGAATGGGCTTACAGCTCACCGTCACATCCGGAGTCTTCTGGAACCGTTGAACGTAAGAATTACGAGGTGAAACGACTTTTAACCAAAATGCTATCTAATCGTCCTACACAGTGGTACCCACTTTTGGTCACGGTCCAAATTGGTCTAAATAATATTCCTAACACAACAACTGGTAAAACACCACATGGACTGTTATATGGTACTCCTATGAATACACAGTTTACTAATGATTCTATTTCTGTCCCAGGGAGACTTGAACAAATATTAATTTTACAGGAATTGAGGGATTCCTTTTCCCATACAGCCCACACACCACGTAATCCTGCAGTTTGGACGCTGCAGATTGGACATTCGGTCCAGGAGAGGGTTGCTAAGGTAAAGCCGTTGCGGCCTAAGTGGAAGAAACCAACCATGATACTGAAAAAGATAAACGAGCGTACCTTTGTTATCCGAGATACTAAAGGCAAAGAAAGGACTGTAAGTATAGACAATCTTAAACCTACAGCTCACTGCAGTGAAAAAACTGTTAAAGATGGAGGAGACTCCATATCTGTGACAGACTGCACCCTCTCGAAGCACAGACTGCACGACCACAGGATGTGGAAACTAATCACACAGGTGAGGTCCTACAAGCTGAAGCTGACTTCCCTGACCGTGACCAAAGACATATATATATGTTACCTGCCATACCGGATCAACGCAATATTTACCGGAAGGCCTATCAAACAATGGCTAAGGTAATCACGAAGAAAAGACTGTTTAAGACTATTTTGTGTCTCTCAATCTGTTTTGCTTTTCTAGCAATATCAGCCAGCGTTATTTTCAGGTTACAATGGCATTTTGTGACTCAGCAAGAAGGCGAGATCATCAACTGGCAACGTACAGCTGCACACGGTATTACCACACCAGACTCCAGAATCGTGAAACGAGGACTTCACTACGATTTGAAACCGGTGGAGGTACAGTCGGTGGGTATACCTCAAGGTGTGTATTGGAAGCCGTTTCCTAAACCTATCATCCAGAAACGAAAGACTTTGGGGATTTCACAGGTTGTGCTGTTTGAATCAACTGTGCTAGCTAAAGAAGCTGGTATAACTACACCAGAAGGAAGGAAGCTGGTGACACAACATCTGAATGCACAGATGCAACAGCTGAAATCTACAAGCCTGAAATATGATTTACCCCTTTGTCCATTGGAAGCAGCAAAGCTACCGTGAACAACGTTGTCATGCTGAATTTGGACATTGCTATTTCATTGACTTTCAAGGAACACGTAAATGGCCAATGAAGGAGCTGAAAGCTGATCATTGCCCTTGGCCTGGTGTGACCATGGACAATATAAGGTATAAGCAATACCCTATTTTCTATCTGAATACAGGTCAAAATACTCAGAAAGTATTTGTTCCCAACGGACAGACTGATCCAAGAGTGGCATTCTGGGAAGGTGCTGAAGAAGAAGAGTACAGAATACCTGGAGGGGTAAGACTTTATACTTCTGCTGTTTTTTGCTCTGACAGTATTTACTCAGAATGGTGGAACTCATCAACAACCGCTGATGACCTGTTACACAAACTTCAAGATGTGATGGAAGATGCTAAAACTGGACAGCTACAGACAGCAGCACTTCCGAAAGAATGGAATATAAAAGGTGATGGTATGTTGTTTCGTGAACCTACAGCATGGGACACTTGCACTCAACCACGCTTTGCTACATTTACCAATACTACATACTACAGCCATTCATGTAAAGGTTTCAAGAATGCGTGTGGTATCACATTGGAGAAATTGATCAATGAAGGAATCTGTGATAAGGATACAGTATTCAAATACGGGTGTAAACCCTGTTCTTTTTATTACAATCTCACGGAAAGCTATTTTAACTGGCAACCGAAAATGATTGATCAAGGATTTTTACATTTTTTCTGGGTTACGAGGTTTTTGGTGTGTGGAGCGAATAATGATTATGAAACCTAATTATAAAGTCTACTCCCTGTTCCAGAAATGTCTCAATGATAGTTTGCATATTAATGTAGACACGGTAATCAGGGCAATGAGCGATTTGATGAATGTCCAAATAGCTCCAGATGATAAACCCTGTGATTATGACACGTGCACCACACATGATATTGTGAACATGCCCTACTCAGAGGCAATGTGGGGTACGAATGCTACACTTAATGCCATAGTGTATTATGAAAATGATACATATTTCATGAATGAATGTAAGGTTTCAAGTAAAACATCTACAAGGAAATTGCTTACTAACGATGATGTTCTTATAACCACAGGATACCTGCTGAGTGATTCTGTTTCTGTTATAAGTCAAATCTCTGACTCAAATGATGAAGAATTAAGGAGAGGTATTTTGGTATTAAGAGATCACCTGATAACATTTGCTTCTTACACAACATCAGACATTACAGTGTTATCTGAAGAAATTAAAGCTTTGTTTATTCTTAATCACATTACTTCGATCAGGTTAACATTGCAAAGTCAAAAGGTTGACATATCACTTTTAAATCTCACGTGGATCACACAGAATCTTAATATAAGTCCGAAAGAATCTGAGATCCTGGCATATGTTTCACAAACCACAGTTTATGACATACGAGAAAGAAACCACAGACGGGTTCATAACCCTGATGACTCTTTATGGGAAGTGTTTCTATACTATGAATTATTTATTCCAGGAGATGTTTATACAACAAATTGGGAACTGCTTAATTTTGGACACTTAACACACACAGGTTCTTATTTCGCAAGGGTGCAGGTTGCTCAACCATTTCAATACATGTCTGTGAAATGTGATCGTGAATTTTTCATCAGCACTATACGATGTGTTGATAGAGGTTATTTAATTTGTGATGACATCATACAGCACATGCCTTGCAATGATCAAAGGCAAAGTAGCAACTGCCGGATAACTGCGACACCAATTCAAACTCCTTTTACATTAATTCACAGTCTAGATAATGGGAGTTACATAGTATTATCTACAGAAGAGGATTGCGATATACCACCTTTTCAGGCATCACTTGTCACGGTTAATAGGAGTATACAGTGTTATGGTACTACATTTATTCCACCTCTGTTACATCAGACACTTACATCTGGAGTACATTTCCAGATACCAGCTATCACACTGATCTTTCCTCACATGACAGCCTTTTTGGCTCATTTGAAGAAAATGAAGATTACAATAGGGTTCACACATGATATAGTACATACCCTTTTACAGAGAGTTCACAGTGAGTTACTACGTGTTGATTTACACCCGGGTGATTTTCCCCAGTGGTTGACTACACTAGGTGAATCATTGAAAACTTTTTGGCCAATGACAGGTAATTTTTTGTCAAAAATAGGCACCAGCCTACAAACTACTGGTAAAGGTATTTTTAGTGGTCTAGGAAATGTGTTTGGAATCCTAGGTTATTTGAAACCACTATTGTTTTTTATTTTGGGTATAATAATACATGTTATTTTGCTTCGTGTTTTCTCTTTTCTTCCGAAGATGAAGAGGCGTTCAGCTTAATCACATTTTGCTTTCTAGCATATATTCTTATGTTTTTACCTAGATAATAATATACTGTTTTAAGCACGAAGGTCAAATCTAACCTGCTGCAGTATGCTTTGTTGCAAGGACACAGACAAAAGAAAGATACTTCACAAATCTTGCGTCTACCACGGTCCTCTCAAACTTCCATGAGGATGTACTTAGATTAACTTGTTTTGCCACATCGGAAGCCACGCAAAGTGCATGCAGTTCACGACATGATGAGAGACTTTCTGTATCAGAACTTTCTTGTTTCCTCAGGACCGTTTTCAGTTTTAACTCCTAATGGGACATTGCTTCCGCGTAGCTTGCTAATGTTATGTAACTTTTGGCAAGTGAAATCTTTGCTATCTCTTGGTGATCAACCCAACTTCAAGTGTAGAGACATTCACCGTCAAATATTTCAAATGTCTTTTTATACAATTGAAGAAGGTCATATCAGCATTGTTAGCCACAGGTCATATAATTGTACCACGTTGTTTGCATGTTCAGGTAATAAACATCAACATTGTTTTGGGGCCCGGTGGAACACTACTATGTTAAGTATGTATGAACGTCAACATCAACCCGCTTTACAATTGGGTGATTTTTACAAATTGATACCTTCCCATCATGGAATAACTTGTGCACATATGCGCAGTTGTGGGTGTTTTGGCGATCAATCACATACTCCTGTGAGTTCAAGCTCATCAACATCAGAGAACGGTGACACTGTCTTCCAAAAGTACACATAATGAATATTTTCTGCTTTGATAGTTTTTCTGCATTTGCAAAAATATGATAATTATGTGTAGGAGAGGGTGTTATGGATTACAGGTATCTTATGGCATATAACGCATAATTAATACAGGTCACAGGTATATATGTATAGTATCATTATATGGCCTAGTACAGCTTAGAGCATATTGTTAAAATCCTAGCTATTTTGTCTTAGAAATAATAGGTTGTTTTGCTGAGAAGTGGCAGGATATTGGGACATAGGTGCATACGCATAAAAGAGGAACTAACTCACGTAAACAGGCCGTGGTCAAACGGTAAATGCTGAAATATATCATACATCAGTAACTGTAATTCCTACTGATAAACAACATACGTCAGTAACCACAGAGTATGATATCATAACACGTACGCAGCAAACAATAAGATGCTATAAAAGTTTGCGTGACTCCATATTGAATCAGAACCGAACCAAGGTGGGAAACCACACAGATGAGACTTAGCTGAGACTGGCTGACCTATCATAATATCTTTTTGTTTGTGAGTATGACAATGCATATTAGCTACTGTATATAATCTCTGCATAATTAGGAATGGATTGTTAGCATACTGTAACTGCTAGCCGTTAGATTACAAGCAGCTTGTTGTGATATTTCTGATTATTGTTGTGATACATTAAATGACAAACCTTATCTTATACAAACTCTGAGTAACCTTTCTTTATAATAATCTCACAATAATCTTTCATATCTGAGAGTGTGGCCGAGAATCTACAAGTACGAAATTGTGGTTAGTGTTCTCTGCTTAGGGCAGGATATAACTTATCACAAGGCATTACTTGGGAGAGGAAGGTAGGCATCGAGCCCAGATTAATATGCTAATAGCATTATTAGCTACATATGTGAATAGTGAGCAGCTCAAAAGTATGATGTGACAGCTATACTATTCTGCAGTTGGTTTTGCTCACACTGCTAGAGCTGATACCTAGGAAACAAGAGGTTGTGGGTTCTAATAATGTTGAGCCTGACAATAGTACACCATTCCAATCACTATGTGCCCTAGGCTTGTCAGTTCAGTATAGTTGTTATGGAAGGCATTTTAGGAAGTGTGGAATGAGAGTCATTTAAAAATACTTTGCATAACCGTAAGCATATCTCCCAGGGTACCTCAGGTGCTCTCCTTTTTGAGCAAACGTGTCTCTCCCTAATTTAATTGGGATGAGGTTTGAGGGGATATATATACTGTAACTAGAGACACTACTACTGTAATTTGGAAGCCTTCCTTCCTCTCACCCCCTAATCCCTTCTTGGTATTTGAATCCATTCTGCAGATTAGTAGAATCCTCAATCTGTAGAACAAAAAAAAATCAAATCTGCATTGTGAGTAATCTGTGGAGGATTGAATATCAGTAAAATTTCCTCAAGCCCCTACCTTGAAAATATGCAAAGTATATTTTAATTATTCTCTCGACCTTCAACATAAAATATTTTCATAAAACCAATAATGATAAGTCTTATGGCCTTTGTGATAAATGCGGTACTGTCAGGCCCAAAAGAGTTTGTGGGTTCTGATTCTGTTGGGCATGACACCAGTACCCTCTTGATCACAAATGCCATGTAAATATTTTATGAAGAAGGCAGTGAGACCAATTTAAATATACTTTGCATATATCATTAGAATATCTCCCAGGTATCTTCAGGTGTCTCTCTCCCTCAGCTCAGTATAGTTGTTATGGGCAGCTTTTTAGGAAGTGTGGGATGGAATTCTGTAAGGAGAATGGAGTTTGTATTGTTTCTGTTTATACTAATTAATACTGTGTGGTTAAAATAAAAGCAGTTTCATTACCATAGCGGCTAACCGCTAAGGCAATGAAGGAGTTAAGCAAGTTTATTGGGGCAGAGGGGATGAGTGAGAGGGTAATTGCTCCAGGGTGGGTGGTTAGACCTACCGGGAAGCTTGCGGGAGGGGTTAACCCCTTCATTACATTAGCGGTAGTAACCGCTATGGTAATGAAAGGGTTAACCCCTCCTATTGCCCACCAGAGAGGCCTAACCACTCACCCTGGGGCAAATACCCCCCCACTCAATCCATCGACCCCCAATAAACATTACAATACAAACATCAATAAAATGCATTGAACACCCCCCCCCCCAATACGTACAGTAATGGGCAAAATCCCTATTATCCATATCTGGATAATAGCTCATGCGCCCATTTAAAAAGAAAATATAACCAAAACATTACCCAGCCAGCATATAGTAAATTAAAGTTCTACTTACTCCTTCCAGGATGAAGGCCACCCTCATACTCCTCATCTTCCTCTTCTTCAGTGGGCACCAATAAAAAAATAAAATAACTACTGACCATTAACCCCTTAAGTGGTTATTAACCACTAAGGTAATTAAGGGTTTAAGCCCCCCTCTCGCTAATCACCCGGGAGACTGAACCACCCTCCCCAGGGCAACTACCCCCACTTCCTCTAACCATTTATTGTCACAGTTGTACACCAATGCCCTATGGGCATGAGCTGCCACTATGCCAGTCAATATGCAGCGTATATCTTTTTTTGATTAGTAGGTTGCATATTGACTGGCATAGTGGCAACTCATGCCCATAGGGCATTTGTGTGCCACTGTGCCAATCAATGGGTAGAGGAGGTGGGGTAGTTGCCCTGGGGAGGGTGGTTAGGTCTCCGGGTGGGTAGCAGGAGGGGGCTCATATTGAACCCCCAAAATAACCACAACATATATATAAGCATATAAGTGTCACAGAGGAGTGCTACTGAGCATGGCAATATATATTTAAAACCAGAGACAGAACATGAAACACAGACAGAGCTAAGTGCACATCCAGTGAAACTTATACACGGTACAGAGCCAAAACATATATGTATAGACATCTATTAAATAAAATGTTTTTTTAGTTTAACATTTTGGCCAAAGTGTGGTAAGCCCCTGAGCCACTACACGGCAGACCACATCTCAAGGGTCCCTAACACTAATATAAATTCTTAATAACCTGTGCATTACCAGGAAGAATGATTTATAATAAATCTGTCAAAATTAGTTGCATAGTTCTAAGTCTGATTGAAGCTTTTATTAACCTGTACATTACCAGGAAAAGCACTCTGTGTTAGATTTGTCACAATCATACTGCAATCAAGGAAGTTCCCCTGAGAGTGGGAGATGCTATGGAGTGAGCTTTTTATATTAGTGTTAGGGACCCTTGAGATGTGGTCTGCTGTGTAGTGGCTCAGGGGCTTACAACACTTTGGCCAAAATGTTAAACTAAAAGACCATTTTATTTAATAGATATCTATACATATATATTTAGGCACTGTACCGTGTATAAGTTTCACTGGATGTGCACTGAGCTCTGTCTGTGTTTCATGTTCTGTCTCTGGTTTTAAATGGTTAATAACCACTAAGGTGATTAAGGGGTTAGTAACCAGTAGTTATTTTTTTTATTTTTTTGTTGGTGCCCACTGAAGAAGAGGAAGATGAGGAGGACAAGGACAGCCTTCATCCTGGATGGGGTTAAGTAGAACTTTCATTTATTATATGCTGGTTATTTAATGTTTTGGTTATGTTTATTTTTTTAATGAGCTATTATCCAGATATGGATAATAGGGATTTTGCCCATTACTGTACTGTATGTGTTGGGGTGGGGCGGGTGGTTAGGCCTCTCTAGTGGGCAGTGGGATGGGTTAACCCTTTTATTACCATTGTGGTTACTACCACTAAGGTAATGAAGGGGTTAACCCCTCCCACAACCTTCGTTACGCCTAACAAACCGCCGGGTCACTAAGGCTGAAATCAATGCGGTTCGGCTCAGGAGACCCCCTGCTTGATACTAGTGTGTGGGAGCAGGGGGTCTTCAGAGCTGAACGCATTGATTTCAGCCTCGGGGTCCCCCTACTTCCCGAGATACAGGCCCCAGTATGGGGTGGCGATATCTCCCTGCAGGATTTCAATCCCCGGGTCACATGACGTGGAGGATTTTAACATTACGGGGTACCGGTACCGCTAACCGGTGTCTGGATCTGGACCTGAAATCAATGCAGTTATGCACCGGAGATACCCTGTTATAATAATGTGTGATTAAAATTAAATAAAAGCTCAGCAATCGCCTGTTAGAGGCACACAGTTAGAGTGACTGATTCAGTCTATCTCTGACTTGCGTCTCTTACAGACAGGTGAAGCCCATTAGGATTCACACAGCAGGGACCCCGCTGTGTTAGTCTGATGGGCCATTGGTCTGGCCGCTGGAACCTCGTGACATGCTAGAGGTTACTGGGCAGAACTCGCAAGGCAAATGGTCGACAACAGCTACAGTAGCTGCAGCGATTGCATTGTACTGTAATTTAAGAATTTTTAGGATTTATGCAGGCTAAAGAATTTGTTTAGTACATACTATTACATCTGTGCATCATTGGCATCCCACTTCTGTTTGCCAATATACATTACTAAAAATATATTTGATTTTTAAGGCACACATAGGAAAAAATGTTGGCACTTAGGTGCACACAAGCGCTTTATAGTTTGTGATTTACTGTACATGCATCAATTTCACACAACAAATGTAATTTTCAATTGTTAGTACACTACATACAGTAGTCCCCATAGTGTGCAAATATATATGTAAATGGCTGACTGATGGACAAAATCTAATTAATATCCTATTCAAAAAACAGAGCTATTTGAAACAGAAACAAAAAAAACTCTGATAGCAAGTCATTTAATTGACTAGATGAAATCCAAGTTACCTGTACAAAAAAAGTTGGCTATGTCAATTTACACAGCAAGGATGAGCAAATTTACAGATGTACAGAGAGAAAATAGTACACAACAGAGAAAGAACAATAGAATTAGAGGGTCTAATAAAAATAGGGAAGACAATGTAGGTAAATAATGCTAGTCCAAAGGGATCAATGGTAGAGAGTCTTGACCTCCTTGGGTCATCTGCCCATGTCTGAGATTTATGAGCCTGTGATTGACTGATGTTGTTGTATCAAATAATAACTTCACATGGAGAGCTCAAGGCAGTTAAGAGACAGCAGATTGTTGGCTGCAGTTTTATGAACTATTATTTATTTATTTATTTATTTATAAAATATTTTACCAGGAAGTGCCTGTTGGACCAAATAGGTAAAATATGAGGCATTTAAGGGGTCTGGTTATGGAGCAAATGGTGGATTGGTCCCAAGTTTAGGGGCTATGTGGGAGGAAGCATGGGTGAATGCCTTGAGGATACTCGACTTCTGAGATGTGGCTATGATTCAAGGTAACATTTTCCATTCTTGGTTTATAGCAAGAGGGAGTGGGGGTGCATTGTTATATCTAGGGCTTCCAAGATTCAGATGTTGGTATATGTATGTATGAGTATAAATATATTATGGGTGTACAGTAATAAAAGGTTTTGTGATTTGCAAATTAAAAAATGCTATGGCCTTTACTTCCAGCAAGGTTTAATGTGGTTATTTAAATTAGGTTCAACAGGAGAAGTAGGTTCAAGTTTTATAAGACATACCATGAAACACATGTAATTCCCTATTCAGAATAAAATGATAGAACCTCAAACTTAAATTGTGTAATTGCTGTTTTCCTTAATATGAGGGAACAAATAGTTGAGGCACAAAAATAAATGTTGAATATCAAATACTCATGTGAACTTCAAATGATATTACTGTAATTAAAATACATATGCATTTTAAGCAAGCTGACGGTTCTTAAATGCACACATCACTTGTCTCAAACAGCAAAATGCGGAAGGCTGAACAAAAAAAAAACATTTTACAGTGAGCATATAACCCATTAATCCAAAGAGAATTGCCAAAATGTAAAGGATTATGTGTTGGAGTCCCTTTTTATGCACAAGTGGGACTATAAGTAACAAACAACTTGGGCGAAAAATAGCACCATATTTAAAAGGAATCCAATTAAAAATAATTAGAGCTTTTCCTTTAATAACTCGGTACAATAATTTTGCATTCGTTTTCACTAACTATGTAGGTTTCATACTTTAGTACTGTACATAAACTCCAAAGATTCTTCAATCTAATAAAGATCCACTCCACTTTGTTTTTTAATACAGGAGGCATTATATTTTTGGCAGAAAATAGGTGCATCTAAAACTCAATTTAAATTGTGTTTTTGTGCACCTACAGAATGTACTAAGCTCAAATGGCTCCATCTGTTTTCAACATTTTTTGTTCATTTGATTGGTGTGCAGAAATTGACTGTAAATGGTATGTACTAAAAAATGATATTTGTGTACATCACAAAATGAATTTGATGTATCAAAATCGACTGTCAAGTTTAATTTATCGTAAATCATAAAAATCCTAAAAAGACTTAATGCAGTTTAGCACAGAATGACGTTGCTGCAATATGTAGCAAACCAAAAAAAAAAGAATTGATGCAGTATGGATATTTCATTATATTAGCCAATACATGTATTATTTACCAGTATGGCTATCATAAATAAGGTTACTGTAAATGAATCATTTATATTTACTAATACTAGTTACAAATAAAAAAATACATATAATTGAGTTTTCATTTAAATTGTATCAATCAGGTATTCTACATGAGGAATGTATCAAAAACAATTTCAAACAACAAAATGTGTCACACAGTAGGTATAGTATGAAGTCTTTATACATACTGTAGGATGCACATTTGTTTGAAGGTTTGTACTGTATTAGTTTTTAGCACAGAAATTTGGACACACAAAGGACCAAATCCACATAGCTCTGTTAAGTGATTTAACCTGTAGTGAACCTACGCTAATGTTACATAATTCCTAACTGCACATCTTTAAAGGCTAATAACATAACCTTAAGTCATGTTTTCTCCAGGAAAAACCACTGTGTTAACTATGACAGCAATTAGTTATCATGTGGAGTAGCCTCCTATGGCGCTTAGGATATGGACTGGAATGGAATCTTCTGTGATGTTTTTTCAAACAAGGAATACCTCAGAGAGGGTGACAAGAAGCAAACAAAAAACACCGCAATAGTGTATTACCTTGGGGCATAAATGACCATATGGGGCAAGATATACAGAGCATTTATTGGTTAAAACAATTGTAACCTCAATTGACATAAAACATGTATATAATTAATAAACAGTTGACTTTTCTCCTGCTAGAATAAGGAAATCGTTCTCCTGCTAGTTTAAGAATTGTGCTTCCAAGCGCTTGTGCTTTAAGAAGCTACTTTGCTCCGCCGTTGAGTAAAATTGAAATCCTACTCACCATCCATGAGTAGGACATGTACAGTGGTTCGGGGTCTTTTTGCAGGGGTAACCGCTTGCCATGGGGTGCAGGACGTCCTTTCAATGCGGGGGGAAAGTGTTACGGTCCTCGTGGTTTGCTGCCGACAGAGTAGTTTCACCGTCTCCTCCCGCTGACGTCACCGTCTGGTTTGCACAGCTACGGTGTCCCTGGAAGACCAAGAATCCTCCTACGCGTTTCGAAACTCCTCAATACTGGGTTTCTTCGTCAGGGATGTCTGATACATGGGATTATGCTTCCTTTTAAACCCTTGGTGATTCAATTGTAATGGTAAATTGATGGGAACGCCCAAATCAAGTCCAAATAAAGTCTTAATGAGTGTCCTGTATTACTTAGCCTTGTAGGACAGAAATAAAGCAATAATGCAGTAATAGATGGTAATACAAGGTTTTTGCACTTACAGGTGTTTGCTTAACATGTTTACACATAGTTGAATAAATGCATATATAGGATGTGTTTACAGAAGGGGGTATGCATGTAGACAGGATTTGTTGCATGTTATCATAATTGGTTGTGAAAGACCTAATTACACATAACGCATGTTTGTTCCATCCAAACGTCAGATGTTTATTGCCTTAATAGCAATTTCACCATAGTGGTAAATGTTTACCATATATGTCTAATAGTCCCTTTTAATGGGAAATTATTGCAGAGGGTATAATTTTAATTAATGGTTAATTATGTTAGTCAGTTTGGATGGAAACATACCATGCGTTAGTGTAAACATATAATATGCTGCATTCATTGATCCAATAACAACAGATATGCAACAAATTTTTTACAAAATTACAGATTGAAATAACACAATTTTTTATTTTATACATAATTAGACTCAGTGGTCTGAATTCTTATGTCAGACAAAGAATATATGTTCCTTTACTTAGGATCTTGGTGTGTTATTCATGTACTTAAACATCAGAATATTTAATAATTATAATATTGATTTATTCCATACCTTTAAATGGGTTTGATATTGAGCTACAGAACTTTAAATGGTCCTTTTGGAGAATTTGCTTAGGAGAGACACATTTCTTGGGGGTCAGTTATTAGTGATTTAAAATCTACAGTAATGTGAATTACGTGTTATAATTAATGTGATAATAGTGTTATTTACCAAACTAATTTATTGTGACTTAAATAATATATATTGTGCTATATGATTATAATCAAGTTGTAATAAAGTTATAATGTGATTATGAAGTGATCTATGTAAGGTAATATTATGAATATTTAGTGCATAAATTGTGCTTATTTTATGATGTTGTGCAGGCAATATCATAATGGCTGCGTTTGTCGGCGGACAAGGGACAGGGCACTCAGCCAAATCTTGCAATTTCTAAATTATTTAAGGAATGATGTCAAATCAAATTCGACATTCAAACCAAGTGGATTGAGGGTTTTTAATTCAAAAATCCAGTAGGACTCTCTTCTGGAAATTATATTTAGTTTATCTCCCCCTCTTTTGCAGAATGTTGGACACTCTATAGCATGGCATTTTAGTCCTTCGGGACTTTGTGAATGTTTTAATTTGAAGTGGAGAGACACATTGTGAGCCTCAAAGCCTCTTTTGATGTTGTAAATGTGTTCTCCCAGTCTTCGTTGCAATGTTCTGCCCGTGCGGCCTACATATTGCAGGCCACACGGGCATTCTAACAAGTATATGGCATATTGACTATGACAATTTATAAGTGATCTGATAGGGTATTCTTTCAGTGTGTTGTTGGAAATAAATGTTTTTGTTTTAATGCTGAATTGACATGCTATACATTTAGCGCATGGGAAATATCCCTTAACTGTATCCCTATTGTTTTGTGCATCTCTACTGAATGGACAGCTGGGTGACAGTTTTGTTTTCAGATTATTTGCTTTCCTGAAATAAATCTCCGGTTTATCTTTCAGAAATTCTTTCAGGATATTGTCCTGCCGTAGAAGGCCCCAGTACTTGTCAAAGGTTTTCACAATCTGTGGTGCAAGCGAACTATATTTTGTGATGAAAGCAACTGTCTCCACATTTGTATTTGTTTTTTGTTGTTTTGGTTTATATTCCAACAGGTCTGACCTTGTCATAGCCTTTACAGTCTCTATGACATTATCTAGTTGGTATTTGTTATACTCTCGATCGATGAATTTTTGTTTTAATTCCTGTGCCTGGGTGTCAAAGACTAGAGGGTCTGTGCAGTTACGTTTAATCCTGACCAGTTGTCCTTTTAGAATATTTTTAATCCAATTAGGATTATGATGACTACTGGCAAGTAGGTAGTTGTTAGCCTGAACTGGTTTGTAATAGGTTTTGGTTTTTAAGATGTTGTTATCTATGTAAATCTGCAAGTCCAAAAACTCAATGCAGCTGTTGCTTTCCTTAAACGTAAAGGTCAGGTTTCTATCATTGGTGTTGAGATATATTTTAAATGTTTCTAGTTCGCTAGCTGTACCTCTCCATATGAATACAACGTCGTCTATGTAGCGCCGCCATAGGACTAGATTCACCCCCAGTTCTCTATTGGACCAGATGGTGTCATCCTCCCACTTACCCATATAAAGGTTCGCGTAACTGGGAGCGAATTTCGTGCCCATGGCGGTGCCACATGTCTGAAGATAGAATTGTTCTTTGAATGAAAAATAGTTATGTCTTAGAATGTATTCAATTGATTCCATCAAGAATCTGACTAGAGTACTGGGCATTGATTTATCGTTCTCTAATGTTGTTCTAGTTGCTTCGCATCCTTTGTTATGTGAAATTATAGTGTACAGCGAAGTTACGTCTGCAGTGACTAGAATATAGTCCGATTGCCATTGTAGATCACTCAGGATTTGCAAGATGTGTGTGGTGTCTCGTAGATGTGAGCGCAGTTCAACTACATATTTTTGTAGGTGATGATCAATATACTCAGACAATGCTGAAGTAATTGATCCTATGCCCGATATTATAGGGCGACCGGGGGGTCTCATGAGGTCTTTGTGAATCTTCGGTATCATATAGAAGATAGGGATTCTTGGATGTAAATTATACAAAAATTCATATTCCCTATCTCCTATGACTCCGTCATTTACGGCTCCCCCCAGTAGTAGTTTTAGTGTCTCCTGATATTTTGATGTAGGATTACAATTTAAAGGGATATAGGTGTCCTGGTCATCAAGAATGCGTCTCGACTCCTCAATGTAGTAAGCCGCATCCATGACTACAATGCCCCCTCCCTTGTCCGCCGATTTTATCACTATTTGTTTGTTACTTTCTAACTGTGCTATTGCCTGCTTCTCTTCATAAATCAAATTATCTTTTTTTCTCTTCTCCTTCGAAATGTGTCTCTCCAAGTCTGCTGTGACCATTTCTGCGAATGATTCCACTAAATTGCCCCTAGCAAATTTGGGGTAGAATGTTGATGTTGGTTTAAACTTAGTGTAGTTGCTATTTGCACCCTCCTTATTATCGTCTATAGATGTTTTATTTTTTGCAAAAAACCTTTTAAGTGCTAGCTTTCTAACGAATTTTTGCACATCTATATAGATCTCAAAATTATTGGGATCACTGGTAGGTGCGAATGTCAGCCCTTTACTTAATACTTGTTTTTCATATTTTGTTAATTTGTATTGACTTATGTTAAATATATTGAGCTGTTGTTTAATCTTAATAAGTTTTCTCATTCGCTTATTGTTCTGGCTGGTTTTTTCTTTCCCACCTCTTCTACCTCTCTTCCTATTTTTCTTTTTCTTGAATTGGGTGAATCCCATTTTTTGTCTGATTTTTTTCTCTGATGTTCCTCGTCCCTTTCTCTCTTCCAATCTAAAAAGAAAACGTTGGTTTCTTTTTTAGACTGGAAGTTTGGGGGACAGGTTGTTTTATTTCTTTTGTGGGACTCACACCAATTTTATTGGTTTGTTTGTTCTTATTTATGGGGGATTTGGGGGGACTTATCTTTTTCTGATGTGTATCATCTATATGTAAACCTCTTAGTTGATGAAATGGTGCGTTAATATTGTATTTAGGTTTTCTGTTGGAATTTTCCTTTTCTTTATCTTTATTAATCTCCTTTTCTCTTCTAAGATTAGTATGGTCTATTTCATCCTTTTGCTTTCTACTGTCTCTAGAACTAGATGGGGTCCTATCACGGGACCCATCATGTGTGGACTTTTCGGGTGCCCATTTCTTATCATAACGTTTTTTACCTTTATGAAAAGTTTGGGTTTTTTCTAAATTTGAAGCTTTCTTCCAATTTCTATATTTACCTTGGGCATAATCTAACTTGTCCCTGTGGTGTTTGATTCTTTTGTTTTCTTTAATTTCTTTTTCTACCTGTTTTGTTTTTTTCTCAATTTTATCTTCATATAAGATTTTCTCTGAACTGGTAACCGTTTCTAGATATTCCTGAATTTCAACAATTTCATTGTCTAGTTTTTGAAATAATTTCCTTCTGTTCATAATCAGAAATCTCATTAACTCAAAGGAACAATTATCTAGTAGTCTATTCCATTCTACAATAAATTGATCACTTTCAAAATCTGTTGTTGGAGATTTAAAGATTCGCAGACCCCTAGGGATCATTTTTTGTTCCAAATATTTCTCTAGAGCTACTGCGTCCCATACTTGACGGGATTCATGGATTAATAATTTTTCTAGTCTGTCATAGGTAGCCTCTAGATCTTCTACTTTTTCATCTTCCTGTATCATAATGATGTCATTGTTTTGTTCTGTGGAGAATACAGAGTCTATATCTAGCCCTCTACTATTCCTATTTTGAAATAATGTGCTCATGGTTAAATGTGATTAAATAATTTAGAAATTGCAAGATTTGGCTGAGTGCCCTGTCCCTTGTCCGCCGACAAACGCAGCCATTATGATATTGCCTGCACAACATCATAAAATAAGCACAATTTATGCACTAAATATTCATAATATTACTTTACATAGATCACTTCATAATCACATTATAACTTTATTACAACTTGATTATAATCATATAGCACAATATATATTATTTAAGTCACAATAAATTAGTTTGGTAAATAACACTATTATCACATTAATTATAACACGTAATTCACGTCACTGTAGATTTTAAATCACTAATAACTGACCCCCAAGAAATGTGTCTCTCCTAAGCAAATTCTCCAAAAGGACCATTTAAAGTTCTGTAGCTCAATATCAAACCCATACGCACATTTAAAGGTATGGAATAAATCAATATTATAATTATTAAATATTCTGATGTTTAAGTACATGAATAACACACCAAGATCCTAAGTAAAGGAACATATATTCTTTGTCTGACATAAGAATTCAGACCACTGAGTCTAATTATGTATAAAATAAAAAATTGTGTTATTTCAATCTGTAATTTTGTAAAAAATTTGTTGCATATCTGTTGTTATTGGATCAATGAATACAGCATATTATATGTTTACACTAACGCATGGTATGTTTCCATCCAAACTGACTAACATAATTAACCATTAATTAAAATTATACCCTCTGCAATAATTTCCCATTAAAAGGGACTATTAGACATATATGGTAAACATTTACCACTATGGTGAAATTGCTATTAAGGCAATAAACATCTGACGTTTGGATGGAACAAACATGCGTTATGTGTAATTAGGTCTTTCACAACCAATTATGATAACATGCAACAAATCCTGTCTACATGCATACTCCCTTCTGTAAACACATCCTATATATGCATTTATTCAACTATGTGTAAACATGTTAAGCAAACACCTGTAAGTGCAAAAACCTTGTATTACCATCTATTACTGCATTATTGCTTTATTTCTGTCCTACAAGGCTAAGTAATACAGGACACTCATTAAGACTTTATTTGGACTTGATTTGGGCGTTCCCATCAATTTACCATTACAATTGAATCACCAAGGGTTTAAAAGGAAGCATAATCCCATGTATCAGACATCCCTGACGAAGAAACCCAGTATTGAGGAGTTTCGAAACGCGTAGGAGGATTCTTGGTCTTCCAGGGACACCGTAGCTGTGCAAACCAGACGGTGACGTCAGCGGGAGGAGACGGTGAAACTACTCTGTCGGCAGCAAACCACGAGGACCGTAACACTTTCCCCCCGCATTGAAAGGACGTCCTGCACCCCATGGCAAGCGGTTACCCCTGCAAAAAGACCCCGAACCACTGTACATGTCCTACTCATGGATGGTGAGTAGGATTTCAATTTTACTCAACGGCGGAGCAAAGTAGCTTCTTAAAGCACAAGCGCTTGGAAGCACAATTCTTAAACTAGCAGGAGAACGATTTCCTTATTCTAGCAGGAGAAAAGTCAACTGTTTATTAATTATATACATGTTTTATGTCAATTGAGGTTACAATTGTTTTAACCAATAAATGCTCTGTATATCTTGCCCCATATGGTCATTTATGCCCCAAGGTAATACACTATTGCGGTGTTTTTTGTTTGCTTCTTGTCACCCTCTCTGAGGTATTCCTTGTTTGAAAAAACATCACAGAAGATTCCATTCCAGTCCATATCCTAAGCGCCATAGGAGGCTACTCCACACGAATCTTCTCATCCGGTTGGAAGATACCGGACTTACCTCCCAGGCAGCTCAAGGACTACCTTCACTAACTGTATCACAGGTTTTGTTCCATTATATGTACTGTTTATAACACTGTATTATTCTGTATACACTAGCGCTTATATTGCACTTATTATTTTTCCCCAATTAGTTATCATGATGAATTGCAAAAGAGGCATTCCCCCTAATAGCGCAAATCCACTAAATGCAGTTATGGTTATTACAGGAATTTAATGTTGTTAGATAATTCATACCTACAAGGTGGCATTACTCCCAACCCCCTCCTCCCCTTGAAATATGGCTTTTGTTGGTGAGAAGAAGACACAGAAAAATATTCAAAGAATAATTTAAATTTGCATATTTACCAGGTATCTCCGGCATGTTCACATGTTACTGTATGTATATATAATCAACTATTACCGATATACATATTATATATATATACTGTGTGCTCATTTGCATGTCATTTCCCAGAATCCCTTGCTGCAGTGGAAGTGCTGTATGCTGGGTGATAATGGGGAAAGGCGGGGTTGCAGACCTGCCTAAGACATGCAGATGAGCATACAGCTATATTTGCATATTTGCTTTCCTGTGGAGGGTTTTTGTCACTTTTTTTACTCACCATAACTTAACTCAGTATTATGGTTTAGCCTATCCCATAGCCTCTCTTGCATTCCCAGTAAAATCAACCCCACACTGATGAGACCCATCAAGGTCGAAACAGCTGTCTGTGGGTGGTTTTCTGGGTATGCACCTTAACCCTGGCTGTGCTCAAAGCTGTGACCATGCAGCAAGCTTAAGCCTATAGGGAACCATGTTAAAAAAGGTTATTGAGGCAAAAAGTGACACTGTGTGCTCATTTGCATGTCATTTCCCAGAATCCCTTGCTGCAGTGGAAGTGCTGTATGCTGGGTGATAATGGGGAAAGGCGGGGTTGCAGACCTGCCTAAGACATGCAGATGAGCATACAGCTATATTTGCATATTTGCTTTCCTGTGGAGGGTTTTTGTCACTTTTTTTACTCACCATAACTTAACTCAGTATTATGGTTTAGCCTATCCCATAGCCTCTCTTGCATTCCCAGTAAAATCAACCCCACACTGATGAGACCCATCAAGGTTGAAACAGTTGTGTAGCTGAGACTGTGTCCCCTTGGCCTTGAGTCATCGTCCCTTCGGGGACTAAAGACTCCTGCTGCTTTTGGGGGGGCACGCCATCTCGAGCTGAGAGGAGTGATCCTGAGCGAGCGGTTCTGAGCGAGCAGATGCGGAAGTGAGGGGCCGGCATCTTTGCCCTGGGACATCGCCTTTACTGGCTAAAGTCCCTTGCTGCTTTTGGGGTGCCGCACCTGAGCTTGGGAGAGCAGAGATGACGTCGCAAGCTGGAATGCGCAATTCCATCCGGTTCCTGATCGAGGAGACCGAGAGATGTCGAGTAAACCTGCAGTGGATAGTGGAGAAGGTGCTGAAGCAATTGATTGGTCTGGATGCTGAGAGGATCTTCTGCCTTCAGGATTTCCCTGCACAGGGGATTTATGACCTGACCTGTCATCAAGAAGCGGATGTTTGGTGCACTTTTGAAAAGTGCAAGGAGAAGTCTGGTGATTCGGTCTTATATGGCATCAAGGTAATTCCAAGTTTTATGCTGGAGGAGAGACCACTTGTAATTCACATGTACAATCCGTATGCAAGGAAAGAGGAGATTGTGACTTTTTTGAAAAGGTATTGTGAAATGATCAGAGGAGGTGAAGAACTTAAAAACCCGTATGGCATATTTAACGGGAAGAGACGTTTCTGGGTACGGTTCAGACGGGATCCATCATGTGCAGGAGGAGTGACGCACCCACCGGCCATGTTCAATATCAGAGGGGACAGAGGTTTTTTGTTTTACCCGGGACAGCCTCTATATTGCAGGCATTGCCACACTTATGGACATACAAAGGAGGGTTGCACGAAAACGGGAATTGTGTGCCGTAATTGTGGGGAAGAGGGACATACTGCAGCCAACTGTGGAGTCCCTAAGAGATGCCATCTATGCGGAGAGGAAGGACACTTGGCAAGGCAGTGCACAAAAAGGTCATATGCCCTGGCAGCAAAAGGGGGCATTGTGCTAGAAGAAGAGGAAGAGACAGTGGAGGGTCAGGGAATTTGTGAGATGGAGAGTTCCCAAGAGGGAGGGATTGATCCGGCTATAACAGCAATGTATGAGGAGGATTTAAGAAGGGAAAAATGGTTGAGAGTGGCACAATAGAGGGGGAGGTGGAAGTGGAAATAATGGACACGACCGGACCCAAGAAAGGGGCGCAAAAACGTAGTTTACAAAGTGACAATGATGTTTGTACAGTTGAAGGGGAGGGTAAGAGTGAGCTACGGCAAGATAGGGTGGTGAAGGCAAAGGTTTGTGTTCTGGATTTGGCCAGTATTGACGGGAGTGGGGAAGAGGAAAAGACCGTGAGTAAAGGGAAAGAGGAAAATAAGAAGTTAGATAGGGAAGCGCTAGAAACAGAGGAGAAGGCAGGCCCTGGTGGTGCGAGTGGAAAAGGCAAAGAGGGAGAGAGTAAGTGTAAAGGGGTTGTTGTTAGTGAAAGTGAAAACGTGTCTTCGCAAGGGATAGAAACAAAGAAAGATAATGATAGCCAAAGTAACGTGGAGCCTAGAGAGAAGGGTGTAGGGGGTAAAGTTGGAAAAATATCAGGGAAAGTAACCCTAAAAGAGAAAATGGAAGAGTTTGAGGATGCAGTGGGAGATGTTCTATTTTGGGTGGGTATTTTCCGGAAGCAGCATGGGGGTAGTAGTGATGAACAGATTATAGAAAGATTGGAAAAAATGATGTACCAGAGAAAACAGCTGACAAAAGAGCAATATGAAGAATTAAAAAAGGAGCATGTACAGTGGGTTAAAATAAAAGAGGCTATGGGAGAGGTGAGGGAGAAGGAGAGTGTGAGTGAAGGAGAAGTAGGGAAGAGGACAGCTGTGGGTAAGAAAGAACCAAAAAAAAGGAGGACTTAGGAGGGGAGGTGAGCGAGGACCAAAAGGGGCAAAAGGCAGGCCCAAGTGGGATTGAAAAAAAAGTGGAATCAAGGGAGGAGAGGGTGGAGAGAGAGTTTTATGTAAAGGATGTATTACTTAGATTAAACAGTTGGGCAGCACACGTGGCGGAAGAGCATAAAGTAGAGTGGCTAAAGTTACAGTTTACCAAGGAAGGGCTGTCAAAAGAGGAAGTAAGTAGAGCAAAAGATCCATCTAATACGTATAATATCAAGGTTTCGTTGGAGAAGTTGCTGGATCAAAAAAGGCATTAGATGTAATGTTATCTGTTGAAAGTACGAAAAGCCTAGTGTAGGATTGGGGAAATAAGTTATGGTTAAGGAATTGTTGTGTTTTGCGGTCTTCTATGCAGTGTAAGGAATGTATAGTGTTGGTTTTCTGTTTATTACTGGTTGTAATTAATGTGAACCGTTAATAAAGCTTTAAATAATAATAAAAAAAAAAAAAAGGTCGAAACAGCTGTCTGTGGGTGGTTTTCTGGGTATGCACCTTAACCCTGGCTGTGCTCAAAGCTGTGACCATGCAGCAAGCTTAAGCCTATAGGGAACCATGTTAAAAAAGGTTATTGAGGCAAAAAGTGACACTGTGTGCTCATTTGCATGTCATTTCCCAGAATCCCTTGCTGCAGTGGAAGTGCTGTATGCTGGGTGATAATGGGGAAAGGCGGGGTTGCAGACCTGCCTAAGACATGCAGATGAGCATACAGCTATATTTGCATATATATATATATCTATATAGATCTATTCTTATATATAGATCTATATAGATATATATATATAGATATATATGCAAATATAGCTGTATGCTCATCTGCATGTCTTAGGCAGGTCTGCAACCCCACCTTTCCCCATTATCACCCAGCATACAGCACTTCCACTGCAGCAAGGGATTCTGGGAAATGACATGCAAATGAGCACACAGTGTCACTTTTTGCCTCAATAACCATTTTCAACATGGTTCCCTATAGGCTTAAGCTTGCTGCATGGTCACAGCTTTGAGCACAGCCAGGGTTAAGGTGCATACCCAGAAAACCACCCACAGACAGCTGTATATATATATATATATATATATATATATATATATATATATATAATCAAAAAATAAATAGATGATACCGTTCTGTGGCTAACGAAATGCTTTTATTTGTGCGAGCTTTCGAGATACACTGATCTCTTCTTCCGGCGATGTTACAATGAATGAAGCAAGGATTACTTAAAAACAGTGTCTCTTGGAATGTTATCTGTGCTGGTCCTTCCCCGATGTGGATGTGTTTTATGGCTAGAGGTGTCAAAGGGTTACTGAAAGCAAGTGAAGAAAGAGTGTGTTTGTGTATCAGTGTGAATAAGAATGAATGGAGAGCCCACAGTATAAACAGTGCTCTACACAAGGTGTGTGTGGAGTGAGAGGGGATATAAATGGTGTGGGTGGGTGTGGAAATGTGAGAGTTTGTAGCACAACTAAAAGTGTGTGTGGATACTATGTGGTCCCTATTGGTGTATAGGGATGGAAAAATAAGGAGTATTGGTATGTGTGAGAGACAGCTGTGTGTGCATACATATAGCACAGTATGTACAGACATGGCCTTTAGCGCTCATGGGAAGAGAGTTCGCTAGTGTCAGTAATGACTCATAAAATTTCGATCTCTGTTTAGGCCACTGCTAAGTGTCCCGAACAGTTGCATAAATTTGTATTCATGCAACCGTCTCTCTTTCGGGGTTTTAAGATTACCTTTGAGTATGGCAACCCTCAGATCGTTCATCTTATGGCCAGAGTCAGAGAATTGTTCGCCAACAGGACTGTCTCTTGTTCCGCGTGTGATGCTGTGGCGATGCAGGTTCATTCTCTTGTTTAGCCCCTGTCCTGTCTCACCTATGTAGTAGCAGCCCCCTGGGCATTTCTTGCACATGATGAGGTACACGACATTGCTGCTACTACATAGGTGAGACAGGACAGGGGCTAAACAAGAGAATGAACCTGCATCGCCACAGCATCACACGCGGAACAAGAGACAGTCCTGTTGGCGAACATTTCTCTGACTCTGGCCATAAGATGAACGATCTGAGGGTTGCCATACTCAAAGGTAATCTTAAAACCCCGAAAGAGAGACGGTTGCATGAATACAAATTTATGCAACTGTTCGGGACACTTAGCAGTGGCCTAAACAGAGATCGAAATTTTATGAGTCATTACTGACACTAGCGAACTCTCTTCCCATGAGCGCTAAAGGCCATGTCTGTACATACTGTGCTATATGTATGCACACACAGCTGTCTCTCACACATACCAATACTCCTTATTTTTCCATCCCTATACACCAATAGGGACCACATAGTATCCACACACACTTTTAGTTGTGCTACAAACTCTCACATTTCCACACCCACCCACACCATTTATATCCCCTCTCACTCCACACACACCTTGTGTAGAGCACTGTTTATACTGTGGGCTCTCCATTCATTCTTATTCACACTGATACACATACACACTCTTTCTTCACTTGCTTTCAGTAACCCTTTGACACCTCTAGCCATAAAACACATCCACATCGGGGGAAGGACCAGCACAGATAACATTCCAAGAGACACTGTTTTTAAGTAATCCTTGCTTCATTCATTGTAACATCGCCAGAAGAAGAGATCAGTGTATCTCGAAAGCTCGCACAAATAAAAGCATTTCGTTAGCCACAGAACGGTATCATCTATTTATTTTTTGATTATTGAAGCTCGGCTAACACGGTACTGATACCTCTACATGTATATATATATATATATATGTATTTATATGTGTGAGTGCACAATCCTATAGGTAATTTATAACCATTTAATAAGACATATTAGCAAATAACAAATAATAAGTGATCATATAAAGGTAGATAAGCAAAACAGAATTAATAACAATAAAAATAGAGGGAGAGATTGCTGCAGCAATTTAGTGAGGAGAACCTGAGATATAGGTCAAAAGTCTGTTGAGTCCTGCAGTTTGAAATATGCCTTAATTCGCATCCTTAGAGGAAGTGAGTAAACGACTCCAGTAGCAGCTGTGTTGCTCAAGCAATTCCAATGTGAAGGATGATAGTATCAGTCTCCTAAACAGAAGTGCGCAGGTGTAAGCTAAACAGACACTTGCACAGCCTGCGCGTCTGTCAGCTGGATGCTTCGTGTAGGAGTAATTGGAAGCTGAGATGTAGTAGCACTAAGGGGATTACCTGGTTAATCGGCGTCGGGACCTCGTCACGAGGTCAGCTGTTCTGCTGAGATACCGCTCCTTCCTGACTGCCTCCGATTGAAGAGTGATACTAATTGCCTACTGTTGCGGTTGTTTGGCGGTGGATTTCCATTCTAGGACACGCCTGGGTTGAGGTTGCCTGATCGAGCTGGGAGAAACACCCGTTGAATGTTCTTGTGAGATGTGCGGGTCCCGACGCCGATTAACAAAGTACTCACATTAGTGCTACTACATCTCAGCTTCCAATTACTCCTACATGATGCATCCAGCTGACAGACGCGCAGGCTGCGCAAGTGTCTGTTCAGCTTACACCTGGGCACTTCTGTTTAGGAGACTGATACTATCATCCTTCACATTGGAATTGCTTGAGCAATACAGCTGCTACTGGAGTCGTTTACTCACTTCCTCTAAGGAGGAGAATTAAGGCATAATTCATACTGCAGAACTCAGCAGACTTTTTACCTATATCTCAGGTTCTCCTCACTAAATTGCTGCAGCAATCTCTCCCTCTATTTTTATTGTTATTAATTCTGTTTTGCTTATCTACCTTTATATGATCACTTATTATTTGTTATTTGCTAATATATCTTATTAAATGATTATAAATTACTTATAGGATTATGCGCTCACATTTGTTGTTTTTCTTTATGTGTTTTAGGAACTAGTTATTACTTTTTGAGCTGCCGTTCCATTTTTTATTAAATTCTAATTTACCTAGTCATTTCACATCATTGGTTTGAGCTTATACACCTTTTATATTAGCCTTTTTTATTGAGCGCTGGTTATTTTCTTCTCTGTATGTCTGTATGTATATATATATATATATATATATATATATATATATATATATATACACACACACACTCTCTTACATCACTAACGTTCAGGGACCATTTAACACCTTAAGTCATAAATCGCATACTGCACAGGGGGAGGGATAAGCTTCAGCCACAGATGCATTCCAAGATGCACTGTTTTTAAGTTAAACCCTTTCTTGCTTTATCCCTTGTAACACCGCCGGAAGAAGAGGTCAGTGCATCTCGAAGGCTCGCACAAATAAAAGCATTTTGTTCGCAAAAAATATATATATATATATATATATATATATATATATATATATATATATATATCATACGAACCAATCCAAAGACCAGTAAAGAGACAGCAGACTGCACGGGGTTAATCCAAAGATATGTATTCACAACATGAAATACACGTAAGCCAACGTTACGGTCCCACAGAGAGACCTTCCTCAGGGCTGTGCAACCCACAAGTGCAAGTGACCAAACATATATACCCCCACCCATGGTACAGTGCAAACAAAGGGAACCAATCACCAGCATGCAATCAGACATAATATGCAACATAGCTGTGCTCCGTGCCCCCTCCCCATTACCTGAATATCCATATGATTCGCCATGAATTGAGAGCAGGCACTTAAGCTATCAAAGAAAGACACCCTGTGACACTGGTCTCAGAGTCTAGTGTCCGTGCGGAGGAACGTCGCGCGCCGCGCATGCGCAGTGGAGCAAAACACATTGGCTGCCGGGGTGCCAGTCAGGAGAGCGCGCCGCGCATCACAGCTGTGTGCAGACGCCTCACATAGTCTCCCTGGCAACCAGGGACGCCGGCGGCGTAGATCGCGCATGCGCAGTCTGAAAAACCGCCTCGGGGCACAGTTACCAACACACTGACAGCTATATTAAGCTAGAAAGGGTTATATTACACAAAGCATTAAAATGAACCACAGGGGGACTGATATAGGTACAGAGCACAAGGAGCGCATGACACCACCATAACAAATAAAGACAAAGGAGGTGCAGGAGTGCAGAGGGAGTGATACAACAGAGTATTAGTGACAAACATACATAAGGCATAATGTAAAACTAGGTCAAAGTTGGGAGCCAAATACAGAAAACAGCTAAGTGAAAGCTCCTCATTGAGGCCACCAGGTGTCATAGTCCTAAGTTCATATATAAGCCTAGCTTCCTGTTTTAACAAAGTCTTGCCCCTATCACCCCCACGGGGGGGAGGGGGACTGGAACCTGCAGAATAGGCATACATCGGAGTGTAGCCAATGTCTGTCTCTTTTCTTTGAAATGTCACTTCAGGTTTATTTCAGAGGCATCACTCAATAGGGCTTTTCTGATGTTTGAACGGTGCATGGCCATACGCTCTATCAGCATGTCTTCCCGATGTACAGCAATCCACAAGGACACCTGATGAAGTACACCACGAATTTTGACTCACAGTTCAGTGGTTGTTTGATTTTGATCGGTGTGCCACTATGCGGGTGATTGTAGCTAGGGCCCAGCTGCATATAGTGGCAGTTGGTGCAGCCATGACAGCGGTACGAACCAGATTTTTTGGCTAACCAGGTGGTGGGTGTAGCATATTTGTCTGTTGGATCAGACCCTGTGACCATGTCACCAATGTTTGGTCCCCGACGAAAGCAGAATAGAGGTGGCTCTCTAGCACATGCACCAATCCTATCGTCACTCTCCAGGATGCGCCAATTGTCCCGAATGCAGCGCTTAATGCTGTTTGTAGCAGTACTAAATGTACTAACTATATTAAGCCTGTTGCTAACCGGTCTGCCTGACGATGGTATCAATAGCTCACCCCTGTCAATTTGTCCAACCTTCTGCAAGGCAAAGTCAATGTCCTTGGCCGAATAGCCCCTCTCCCGAAAGCGTGCGGCCATTTGGGCAAGAGCCCTTTGTGATTCTTCTGGATCGGTGGTAATTCTCTTCACTCGGAGAAGCTGAGAGTATGGGAGACCCCTCTTGAGTGGTACAGGATGGTGACTGGCTGCACAAAGAAAGGAGTTCTTATCGGTGCTCTTCCGGTATATTCTAGTGGCCAACGTGCCTCCAATTTTGTACACTATGGTGTCCAGAAAAGCGATTTCCTGGTAGCTGTGGTTAAGGGTAAACCGGATTGTGGAGGGGATGTTATTTAAAGCAGAAACAAATGCCAGCAGCTCATCTCCACTGCCCGTCCACAGAATGAAGATGTCGTCAATATAGCGGAGGTATTTGACGATATGCTGTCCATGCGTGATGTCAGTTAATATGTGCAACCGTTCATACAGATCCATAAATAGATTAGCATACGACGGTGCCATGTTTGAGCCCATGGCCGTACCCGTTAGTTGTAAGTAATACTGTTTTTCAAATTTAAAGAAATTTTTATGGAGGATGACCTCAATGAGCAACATGAGAAAATCAACTGGTGGACCCTGCTCGACTCCATGTTCTTCCAATTTAGTGCGTACTGCTTCTAGGCCCCCTGCATGGGGAATGTTGGTATACAAACTAGACACATCTAGCGTGGCAAGAATACAGTCTGCTGTATCAACGGAAAGATGACTGAGCTGCTCAATGAAATCCGTGGTGTCCTTAATGTATGAGCCCATTCTAGCCACCAATGGCTGTAAATAAAAGTCCACGAATTGCGAAAGGGGGTGGCACAGCGACCCATGGGCCGAGATGATGGGTCTGCCCGGTGGTGCGACTGTAGATTTGTGCACTTTGGGTAGTGTGTACACTGGCGACACACTTTATTCGAGCTTGGCTAGTCCCACGAATTCGGGTATACCCGGGTGTATTGAGGTTTGTGACTGTTTTCTGCCCGAGTACATTGAGTTATTTTCCAAGCAGGGATTGAAGCATTTTATTCCCGCTGGCTGCAATACTGCACAGTATATATATATAAACTGCATTACAATTCATGAATTTATGCCATCTGGTAGACACGCGAAGCATTGCAGCCTATTAAATCCTAATCATTATCATTTAACAGATCAGCCGCCCATCAGCCAGGCATGAACCCAGGCTGGGAAGGCAAATGCAACGTGGCTTGTCAGAGGTTAGGAGTGGCGCATTCCAGGTATCTGCCAGGTACATACCGGGTATTTACTCGAATAAAGTGTGTCGGTGCAGTATAATACTGGCATCACAGGGTAGTCCTGGGTCAGGAATTTACTGGTTTCTTCTGTGATCCAGGCATTATTCAAGCCCAATTGGATGATGCCATCAATCTCCTTCTTGTAGGCTATCGTCGGATCCCCAGGGAGGCGTCTGTAATGGTGTACAACTGCAAGATGTTGCTCAATCTCCTGTTTGTAGTATTGGTAGTTTAATACAACAATCCCACCACCTTTGTCTGCTGCTCTCACTATGATCCCTTTGTTATCCCGTAGCATTTTCAAGGCAGCTCTCTCCTCTCTTGATATATTAAAGAAGCTTGTGGTATATATATATATATATATAATCTCGGTAATCGTTGATAATATATACATACAGTAATGTACATATGTGAACATGCCGGAAATATCTGGTAAATATGCAAATGTAAATTATTCTATTTGAATATTTTTTTGTGTCTTCTTCCCTCCAACAAAAGCCATTTTTCAATATATATAAACAGACGATACCATTCTGTGGCTAACAAAATGCGTTTATTTGTGCGTGCTTTTGAGATACACTGACCTCTTATTCCAGTGGTGTTACAATGGATAAAGCAAGAAAGGGTTTAACTTAAAAACAGTGCATCTTGGAATGTATCTGTGACTGAAGCTTATCCCTCCCCCCTGTGCAGTATGCGATTTATGACTTTAGGTGCTAAATGGACCCTGAATGTTAGTTATTTAAGAAAGGGTGTGTGTGTGTGTATGTGCGTGTATGTGTGCGTATAAATATATAAAGTGTCCACAGTGTATACAGCACTTTACAAAAGGTGTGTGTGGGAGTGTATACCAAAGGTGTGGGTAGGTGTAGAAATGTAAGAGGGTGTTGCATTACTATTAATGTGTGTAGATACTATGTGGTCCCTATTTGTATAGGTACAGAATTACATTGTACATATGTATGTGCAAGAGACAGCTGTGTGTGCATTCATATAGCGCAGTATGTATAGACATGGCCTTTAGCACTCATGGGCAGAGAGTTCTCTTGTTTCAGAGTACTGACTCATGAAGCTGCGGTCTCTGTTTAGGCCACCGCTAAGTGTCCTGAACAGTTGCATAAACTTGTATTTATGCAACCATCTCTCTTTCGGTGTTCTAAGATTACCTTTGAGTATGGCCACGAGTATGGTTCGTTCATCTTATGGCTACAATCAGATAAATGTTCACCAACAGGACTGTCTCTTGTTCTGCATGTGATGCTAGGGCAATGCACATTCATTCTCTTGTTTAGACACTGTCCCGTCTCACCTATGTAGTAGCAGCCCCCTGGGCATTTCATGCACATGATGAGGTACACGATATTGCTGGAGGAACAGGTGAACCTTCCTCTGATTTTGTACTCCAGATTCCTGTGTGGTATTTGTATTGTGCCCGCTGTGTGGAGCATTGCGCAGGTTTTGCATCTTGCATCCTGGCATGGTCTTGTCCCGCATTCAGGTGTACTGTTAAATAATTTACTCCTCACCATCATTTTCTTGAGATTATGAGGTTGTCTGTATGATAATACGGATGTTTCAGGGAAGAGCTGTTGCAGTCTTGAATCTTCCTGGAGAATGAGTTGTAGTTCCCTGGTGATCTTGCGTAAGGCTTCTAGGTGTGGGTTATATGTGACCACCAAAGGTACCCTGTCACTTGTCTCTTTCTGTCTGTATTCAAGGAGATCACTTCTTGGCATTCTGGTGGCTTTGTGGATTTGCTGGTCTAAAATTCTGGGGGTATATCCATGGTTTATGAAAGCCAATCTCAAAGCTGTAATCCACTGGCCTCTGTCTGCTGTGTCAGAGCATATCCGATTATATCGTATGGCTTGTCTGTAGATGGTTGCATGCTTAATGTGTGTGGGGTAGAAGCTGTTTTCCCTCAAATAGCTGGCTCTGTCTGTAGGTTTCCGGTATACAGAAGCCTGTGGTTGGTTGTTTTCTATAGTAATGGTGGTGTCTAGGAAATATACTTTGTCCGGGAATGAGTGAGTTTGAGGTTGATGTTTAGTTGGAAGTTCTCATGGAACTGTATGAGGTACTGATCACCAGAGGTCCACATGAGGAGGATGTCATCGATGTAGCGAAGGCATGTAATGGGATTCAAGTGACAGGTGGAAAGAAAGTCACTTTCCTGTTTTGCGCTGAACAGATTGGCATACTGGGGCACCATCTCGGTTGTTTGGTGGTCTCGGTTTTTGGAGGTATGTGTCATTTCCAAATGTGAATGGGTTAGAATAAATTTGATGCATTTAGTCACTGTCTCTGTGAGTGGCTCCTGCGTTCCCAGAAAGTATCTGCAGGCTGAAATCCCATCTTTGTGGGGGATGTTTGTGTAAAGTGATTCTACATCCATGGTTGCTAGTTGTGTTCCTGTTAGGAGTGGGCCAATGGCATTAAGTTTGTTTAGCAGGTCGGTGGTGTCCTGAATATAACTGAGTGTGTTCCTGACAAGTGGTTTTAGAATGCCTTCCACCCAGCCAGAAATATTCTCAGTCAGTGTGCCAGATCCAGAGATAATAGGGCGCCCAGGGTTACCCTCTTTGTGAATTTTAAGGAGCATGTAGAATGTGCCAGGTTTTGGGTTAGCTGGTATCAGGTCTATAATTTGTTCTCTTGTGTGGATCGGGAGTGTTTTAATGATCCTGTGGAGTTCTCTCATGTATATTTTTTTGTTGGATCCTCCTGCATTTTGGTGTAATACTTAGCATCAGAGAGTTGTCTGTGTGCTTCCCTCAGGTAGACTGTGGTGTTCATTATGACCACCGCTCCTCCCTCTACCGCAAGTTTGATTGTTATGTAGTGGTTGGCCTTTAGAGATTCTATGACTCTCCTCTCGATCAGTGTCAGATTATATGTTTGTTTCCTTACTTTGTCCAGGATGGTGGATTTGTCTCTGTGTCTAAAGCTTTTGATGTACCAGTCCAGTTTGGGGTTGCGCCCAGTTTGTGGGATCCAGTTGGATTTTTGCTTCTTCCTGCTCATGTGCAGCGGCTCTCCTTCTGCAGGGTTGGCACACTCTTGGTCATGTCTGTCATGGAAGAACTCCGTAAGACGCAGTCTTCTGCAGAACTCTTCCAAGTCACTAGAGAGCTCAATCTTGTCCATGGGCTGGGTAGGGCAGAATGTGAGACCCTTTGATAATAGCTTGATTTGGTGTGTAGTCTCAGATGTTAACAGTGCAGTCCTGCTGTTGGTGATTGTCCATGTTTATATTGTTTGTGGTTGTGCAAACTGCAGCAGAGTATCTCATTCTCAGGCGCAGTCTGTGGCATTTATTTTCCTTGTTGCTAATTAGACACTTCAGGAATTTGACATAGAATATTTGGAGTCCTCTCCATGTGTCTGTATGTATTTCTTGTGTGTCCAGGATGCAGTCTATTGTCTCTTTTGTCCTTTTCTTGTTGCTAATCAGATTGTTCCTTAATCTTTCAGAGGTCCTGGTGCACAGTTGTTGGAAGAATTTTGTGTTATACAGTATGTGTTTGCAAATGGGTTTTTGAAGGTAAGTCCTTTCCCCGGAAGACGTATATTTCGTAGACACCACCATTACTATAAAAAACAACCAACTACAGATGTCTGTATACCGCGAACCTACAGACAGAGCCAGCTATTTGAGGGACAACAGCTTCCACCCCACACACACTAAGCATGCAACTATCTACAGTCAAGCCATATGATACAACCGGATATGCTCCGACAAAACAGACAGAGGCCAGCAGATTACAGCCTTGAGATCGTATTTCATAAACCGTCGATATAACCACAGGATTGTAGTCAAGTAAATCAGGGTTGTTGTCAATGATTATGATTATCATGATTGTAAATAAATATTTATTTTATCAGGAACAAAAAAAAATAATATAAAACGCTGGCCATTGTGTTTTTAACCCGTCCCTAGCAGAGCATCACCTCTCTATCTGCCTGCGTGTAATCCTCTTTGGGATGGGAGCTAGTTGATTACTGCGCATGCGCCTGTAACTTCACCCACCACTGCTTGCTTGAGTGAGTGACCAAAAAAAAAATTGTTATTTTCTCCACAAGCCTGCAAAAACCATCTTGATATGACGATATTCAATCTGTGCTGTAGCTTTTGACTGCGACCCTGTGCGTTTGACTGCACATGGTTGATTTGTGTGCTTTTTACGTACTGTATTTGGGGGTGTAGGGATCATATTATTATGATGAATTGCTTTTTGAAATTATGTAATTTCTTTGAACTGCTGCACAGCTAATCCTTCATGCAGTACCCTCCCCCACGCACACACACAAGGCTCGCTCAAGGATTTGAAACTCTTATCGACAGACACCTCCACAGAGTCATTCATTTTCTAAAGCTTGTCATTGTGTTTTTAATCAGTCCCTAGCCGAGCGTCAGCTCACTGCACCTGCGTGTAATCCTCTTTGAGATGGGAGCTAGCTGATTACTGCGCATGACTCGCCCATCCCCCCCCCTCCAACCCTTTGAGGATTTTTTTGCGGTAACGCTTTGGAAAAATCCCTTCTCAAATTTGATATGTAAATCTAATTTGCACAGCACTGTGAGAATTGAAAGTTAAAAAAACAATAACTGATTCATGTTGTTTTGTCATTCATTCTTTTTCTTTGGTGTATTGTAGGTGAGTGGGGGGGGGTTGTTGTCAATGATTATGATTAGCATGAATGTAAATAAATATTTATTTTATTTTATCAAATACAAATATAAAAATAATCATGAATAATACATAATGCAGTCTTTATTAAGTTCTTCTGGCAGGTGGAAATTGAGGGCCAGTGGATAAACATGAATAATGCACATTGATAATAATATTATTTAATAATATATAATTAATAATATATATATAGTAATATAATTTTTTCCGTCTTTTTCTTCTTCCTCATTCTGTGTACAGTATAGTAGTTCATTGACAGAGGAGAGGTTTTGTGTACATCATTACTGCAGTTTAGCTACTGTACACTTAACTGTACAAACAGTTCACAGACTGTACACGACACCCACCCTCTCCCCCAGTCCATCCTTTTTTTCTGAAAAGACAAGAAAACAAAAAGTTAGTGCGGTTATGTGCATACTGTATTATGGCATTGTGTGCTGAGTAGTACTGTTAAACTAGTCTATACTGGAACTACTGTATACTGTGACTACTGTTAAATAGTTTGGAACCAGATGGCTGGTGCTGCTCTCTCTGGAAATAAATAAATTGAGCAGTTAGGTGTATACTGTACTGTATTATGGCATTGTGTACTGTATACTGTAGCTACTGCATATTGGACTACAGTACGCTGTTAGTACTGTCAAACAAGTCTATACTGGAACTACTGTATACTCTGACTACTGTTAAATACTTTGTAACCAGATGGCTGGTGCTGCTCTCTGGAAAGAAAAAAATGGTGCAGTTACTGTACTGTTGGTGCATACTGTATTATGGCATTGTGTACTGTATAGCTACTCCATATTGGACTACAGTATGCAGTTACTGTAGTATTGTCAAACTAATCTATACTGGAACTACTGTATACTCTGACTACTAGAAAAGAAAAAATCTTTGCCATACTTACCTGTACCATACTGTACTTACAATACTACAGTACAGTACTTCAGTATACCATACTACCTTCCTGATGCTTGCCCATTATGCGCGATCACAATGGGCAACACAGTCGCAATATGGTCAATATATTTATTGCATCGTTCCACGGTGAGTACATCATTCCAAAAACTCAGTATGCCTTGCGCCAACTCATCCTTTTTGGAGGGTTTCACGACTTTTCGTATATGGTCCTTCAGCTGATGCCAGACCATTTCGAACGGATTGAAGTCTGGCGATCTGTCATTGGAGGGGAAAAAAAAGGACAATTAGTTTAAGAGATACAGTACACAGTAAAAACAGTGGGGAAAAAATGAGACACAATTACCGCACTTACTCCGCGGGCGTCTTCCCCCAGTTGATACCGCGCTTAAGGATATATGCTGTTGACGCAGTGTGCTTCGGTTCGTTGTCCTGGTAGAAACGGTGACCATCCGGGAACTCACGTGTGATGTATTCCACAATCTCAGGCACAATTTTGTCTTGGAAGAAAGCTTTATTCATGATTCCAATAACAAGAAAAGAAAAGTGCTCAAAAAACTGCACACTAGTACAGTACAGTGCGTAAGGCAAAAGCGTGTGACACACATTTTACTGTACCTTCAAAGATGACGATGCATCCTGGTCCACGCCTAGAGATGGCACCCCACACTTGCATCTTCACTGGGTGTTTTGGACGCGGCTTCATAGATATGCAACCTTTTTTGTGGAATGCAAAGTTGGCAAATCTCTAAAGCGATACAGTAGACTCATCAGTGAAGATGCAATCCTGGAAAGTTTCTCCACTGTCGATCTGGGCCTGGACCACTCTCTTGATTTTGTTAACGTCCCTTATCATGGGGTACGCTCTGTAATGACAAGGAATAAATAATTTTAGAGGTACAGTACAGTTTCTTAAACAATACTTTTACCTCCTGTACTGTCCAGTACTAACCTCACACGTCCATATTTCCATCCAATTCTGCGTCTCATCTTCTTTATGCTGGTCTCGGATACAGTGAGATTGTGATTTTCCTGCAGAGTGTATTTGACCCTTAATGCACTCTTCTTCTCATCATTCTCCTTACTTATTTTGTCGACCAGAAGAGTTGTCTCCCTACAATGTACAGAAAAACAACAATCCGGTATTAATTAATTAATTAATTAATATGCAGTAATATAAACAATATATATACTATTGTTATAAAAAATATACAGAAATAACTATAAAATTAGATAGATCTACACAATATATTGTTCTATTAATATGCAGCAATACAAACAATGATAGATATACTGTATTATATAGTTATATAAATATACTTAATCGTTAGTTACCGTTGGTGTCCTTGTTTGTTGTTTGGTTTTTCCGTGTGCATGATAGCACACGGTGGTTGATGGCACAACGAGGCCAGAAGCAGCTAACCAGCGTTGGATATCTGCAATTCGGTGTCCGCTCGTGTACAGCTCCTTAATTCTCATGCTGAGATCCTTTGAAATCTTTTTAACAGGCATTGCTGCGAGTAGAAAGAAATACAAACACAAGAATGTATATTCGATGTGTAGTCGATGTGTATTCAATGTGCAGTGAATCCACAAAATGGATGGTGTATTTATACGTTAATGACTCACAATTGCGTACGCCCACTTTCAACACCTGTACCTCGTCGCCATGCATAAAAGGTTACACACTTTGCATAGCCTCCCACTCGATGATCTGTATCTGAACTTGCCCTTGTCCAGATATTGCATTGTGCCATCTGCTTCCATGGATCAACCCCGATTCTACGGACGCAAGAAGCCACTTGCCTCTGCCATGCCTGTCACGCAGAAAAAGCGAAAGGCAGGAGCCGTTCCCAAGCCAAGGCCAAAGCAACAGGCTAAGGCCAATAAAGAAAACCTTCTGCTGACACCAAAGGCTAAGGGTTTTAATACACGTAAGCTTATTATGTCAAGAAGAAATACGGTGATGTACACTCAACGCAAAACAAATGGCAGCCAACCCATCGAACCCGCAGACCACTTCTTCCAATACACTTCGACGACTCTGCCGCCGCTCTCCCTGAAATCTACATCCCATCTTCTCCACTACTCGTCCACGACGCTGCCGCTGCTCTCCCGGAAACCCACAGGCCATCTTCGCCACTGCTCTTCGACGACGCTGCCGCTGGTGCCCCTGAAATCCACGGGTCACTTTCTCCATTGCGCTTAGACGACTCTGCCGCTTCTCGCCCCGGAAATCCACAGGTCACTTTCTCCATCCCTCTTCGATGACGCTGCTGCTTCTCCTCTCCCGGAAATCCACAGGTCACCTCCTCCACCCTTCTTCGGCGATGCTGCCGCTTCTCCCCATGGAACCCCCATCTCATCCTCCGTAGCACCCATCCACCCAGATGTCCACAGCACGCCATGCACAAGAACCAGCTCGTTAGACCGCATGCTGAATGGGATAAGTGTGGATATCCCCAGGAACTCTATTGTGCTGGCAAAGATAGATCTGCTTCTGGAGACCATGCTAAATATGGATCAACGGATGCAGAAGATGGATCAATGGATGGAGAAGATAGAGACTGACATAGCGGGCATACATCATTTGCTAGGTGTTCATGCACCTGTATCCCTGACGCCGGAGCAGGAGGTTGGCATGGATGTGATGAATGGGACCTTCGACCACCTTCCATCAGCAAGCGCACCCCCTCCACCAGAAGATTTTGTGTACATGTATGCCGTTGAGGAGGAGGATAACATGACAACCCCGTCAAGACCACGCCAGGAGACAACACAGTGACCAAGACAGGAGGAAAGCTTCCTCCCAGACAACCTACCCTCGCCCGCCGCCACAAGCACACCCGCTCACAGAAGCACACCCACTCCCAGAACCCAACAACCTACATACGCTTGCATCGATACGGTGCCCGACATCATCCTGCGCGAGCTGCCACTGGCACTCAGGGAGAAGTATAGGGTGATGAGTGCTGGTGTACCCCACAATTATGCCTTGTTAATTTTTATGCACCACGTGTCCTACTTGGTGTACTGCGAGTGGGCCTACAAAGTGAACTATGAAGGAAATCGCGAAAAAAGGCGCTTCCTGATCATTTAAGAAAGACTATTCTGGAGGAATTGCGGCACTATTTTTCAATTACAGATCCTTTAATGAAAAGCGTTCGAGACTGCATTAATGGCATTTTGTGCATACAAGGCATCGGCCCTGGAACGACAATCTGGTGGGGTACGCATTTGTGTGAGTGTTCAACTGTTGTTTATTTTTTGTAAATGTTTTGTTTCAGTCCCCGAGGGCTGCAAACAGGCCCGGTTTTCAAAGGTTATCCTGAAAACCAGGCCTGTTTGTGTCCCTCGAGGACTGGAGTTGATCAGGCCTGACTGACTGTTCTGTACAACATCCTACTGTAAATGATTTTGACTTGCTGTACTTTAATAAAGGAGATGTTGCGTTGTTTCAATTTTCTGAATAAATAATTTTTTTTAATAACAACATGTGACTGTTAACCATACTGACTGACTGTAAATGTTTTGACTTTCTGTACATAAATGTTTTCACTAGCAGTAAACCATACTGTACACCTGTTGATGTTTTGAATTGCTGTGCACTTAAAATGTTTTTACATTGAACAGTATTTGTAAATAAATGTTTTTTGTACTTACTCCACCAATAAAAGAAAATGTTGATTTGTTTTAAATTGTTCCATTGTCTCCTTTTATACTGTAACAAAATACAGTGTTTCTAGAATGTACAGTACTGTCCAGGCATACTGTACTGTATACTGTAGGCATGCTCAGTACTGTACATTAAGTATACTAAATATACCAAAGTATATTAAAACAATACATGCTGTACGGGTATAGAATACACATATGTACTGGAATACATGTAGAATAAATGCATCCTTTTTTTTTCTCGGGTTTATTATAAAGTATATATATAAACTGTAGACTCCGGTACGTGGTTTTTTAAATCCGATTCAGCAATGTGCAGGCATTGTTACACAAAGCGATATTATCCATCGAAATCCCTCCATTTGCCATTTTCCGCATGAGATGACAAAGTTTCTTTTCTGAGGAAAAACAAAAATTAAAGTTTTACTGTAATGGTCAGTCCCCTAAAGAAGTTCCCAGTCAGTCCCACCAATAATTTTCTCGGGGGGCGTCTCCTGTTCACATGCGCATGCGCCTACCGTCGATGTGATGACACGCATATGCATTTCAAGAAAGTTCCAATGCGCATGCGCCTAGCGTTCCACCAATTGTTCAGTATCTACAGTACTGTAGAAGCCGCTCAGCCAATGATATTGCTTACAGGAGAATCGCTTGACTTTGATATTTTCAAAATAAAAAAAACAGAAAAAAACGGCAACATTACGCACCATAGAATTTCCCATTCAACTGGCGCCGGCGCGGGGCCACTGCCAGTCCAGTATTCTTGATCATACACGTTGACAGGTAACAGCGGGACTACTACACCTGTGGTCAGCTGATGAGGCTGGAAATCGCTTAGGTACATGCAATCTTGCTCGAAACTGTACGCGAAATCCGGCTCAGGCTGCAGGTATCCGGGTGGGGACAGACAGCAAGGGTTGTCACTGACGGTTGGACCGTTATTGGAAGCCGGTGCTGGTGCTGGTGCTGGCGCATTGCTTGCCAGCGACTGACATTTCTCACTTGGTTTTAACACGACCTTTCGCCTTTTGCCGTCTGCATCATAGATACGGGAAAAACCCGGTTATACACACCAATACCCTCCAATAAATTCGGGATCAATACGAAAAAACATGGATCGCTACATAACTTTTTCCTTATTGCACGCTTCCACACATGAGGAGCTGGAGAAAATTTGTAAAAGTCATAGTTTTCGATAAAATACTGATAAATTTGAACAACTGTTGCCATCTTATCATCTGTTGCATTAATCGTGGCCCATATTAAATAAGCGTACGTTCTGTCGGGTTTTTGGAACACGAGCTGGACTTGTACACTCATGGCGGGACTCTCTGGACAATAACCAGAAACTGATACAGAAATTATACATTATTGTAACCTCTTCCTTCAGTCCCAAGGCCAATTTACAATAGACCACTGTGGTATCTTTTTTAAACGAAACACCTGCAAGTCGACACATTACTGAAGTGCATGCGCATTACAATTCATGAATATCTGCCATCTGGCGGACACGCGAAGAATTGCAACCAATTAAATCCGAACCGTTCTCAATAAACACATCAACCGCGCATCAACCGCGCATCAATCGCGGCTGTGAATGCAACATGAATGCGGTATGAATGCGGCATGAACGCGGTGAAGTGCGCGGCATTCGGAAAAAAATCCCGGAAAAATGCGGGGATGTTGGAGAATAAAAGGGGCCGCGACAGTATGTACAATGTTATTCTATCCCTATATACCAATAGGGACTACATAGTATCTACTGTACACACATTAATAGTAATGCAACACCCTCTTACATTTCTACACCTACCCACAACATTGGTATACACTCCCACATACACCTTTTGTAAAGTGCTGTATACACTGTGGGCACTTTATACATTTATATTTATACACATACATACACACACACACATACACACACACTCTTACATCACTAATATTCAGGGACCACTTAACACCTTAAGTCATAAATCGCATACTGCACAGGGGGGAGGGATAGGCTTCAGTCAGATACATTACAAGATGCACTGTTTTTAAGTTAAACCCTTTTTTGCTTTATCCATTGTAACACCTCCGGAAGAGGAGATCAGTGTATCTCGAAAGCTTGCACAAATAAAAGCATTTTGTTAGCCACAGAATGGTATTGTGTCTTCGTTTTTGATTATTAAGCACGGCTAACACAGTACAGATACCTCTACATCTATATATACAGTACATCCCTTCACTCTGTGCAGTATGCGATTTATGACTTAAGGTGTTAAACAATGTCTGTCTGTCTGTCTGTCTATCTCTACACATTATTTAGGTTATGGTGGGTGAAAAGGTGACTAAAAACCCTCCACTGTATAGCATATAGCATATAAAAATATTACTTGTGAGCACATTCACATGTCTAAGACAGGTTTGCAAACCTTTTCCACATTACATGGAAAACTCTACTCATGTCGGATGAGAACCACAAGGTCGAAACAGTCTGTCTGTGAGTGGGTTTATTGGCTTTACATCTCATCCCAGGCTGTGTTTAAAGCAGCATGCATTTGGCTTAAGGGTTTTCCATGTTATGTGGACTTGAAACAAAGTTGGCACAGTGTGCTCATTTACATATAATTTCCCAGAATCCCTTGCTGCAGTGGAAGCACTATATGCTAGGTGATATCTATATCTATATATCCTTCTGTCTCAAGACATACGGTACTTAGCGTGATGTTATTGGCACATTAATACAATGTTGCATTACAATACTGTACAATGGCTTTAAGTCTATGAGAATTCATATTATAAGCTTTGTGGATATGCGTTAACCTCAGAAACTTTCTGGGTCTCTGACCCCTAATTTTTAAAATAAAGTCTTTATACATAGAGTCCCATATCTTTCAAATTAAACTATACTTTTAGCTGCATGTGATTTTTGGCCCATTAATGAGATTAGCCGGAAAATTGGCAGTTTTGATAAGAGCCAACTGCAGAAAGCTAAAATTAGATACTGAATTAGAATGAAGAATGAAGTAGAATTAAGAATAAAACATCTAGAGCTTGCACAAAATGTATACTTTTTTTCTTCATTTTTGTAAAAATTCAGATTTTTATGGCCTTCCTTTAAAATGCTTTTATGTAAATTAATACTTAGTGAATAGCTCACCAATTAAAAAATATATGCATTACCTTTGCAGTGATTTTCATCCCAAGGGTATACACAGTTCTGGACTCCATTGCAGACCAATGTGTTATTAATGCACATATTACTATGGCAAAAGAATGAGTTTGCTTCACAGGGAGCTAAAATGAAACAAAACAAGAGAAATGTTACAATTTTTTAAACAGTAAAAACAACAAAAAAGTCAGCGGCATTTGTATTAATACCAGTGTATTCATAATGAAAATGAATAGCACAAAGAAAAACATCTAACCACAGTGGCATAAGTCATGATGGTTATAATATTGGTTGAGTATGCAGACTTAGATTAGTCACGACACAGTACAAAATCAAGAGGCGCACCGGTGCTACTGGAAAAGATTCCTATTGAGGGGACACAAGTAGAACATAATACATCTTGAAGTACAGTAGTGCCGACGAGTATTCTAAAACAAATCTGGGGCAATCACCAACAAGTCCCAGGTACATGCTGGGTACAGTATATGCTGGGTACATGCTGCAACATTTCAGTGACATTTCTGCAGACAGATTAATGTTCATCTGATTAACAGCAGGGATCCCTGGCAGTCCCATTCAACTGAATGGGACTGCCAGGGACTCCTGCTGTGTTAATCCAATGGGCCATTAGTCTCTGCAGAAATGTCACTGAAATGTTGCAGCATGTACCCAGCATGTACCTGTATCTTGTTGGTGATAGCCCCAGATTTTCCAAGGCAAGTTTAAGAATACTCGTCGGCGCACCTGTAAGGAAGCAGGCACACAAACAATCCCAAATTAAAAATGTATTAAAGTTGCATAGTTACAGTCTATGTGTTTTGGTCCCAACTGGGACCGTTGTCAGAGTCAGTCATAAGTCATAATGGCACATCTTTACTGAGAATTTAATGGAGCTAAAGCCACAGAGAGATGAAGATAATCAGAATTATTTTGAGTGGGAAAATAGCCTCCAACAGTATTTTCTGCGGCAAGTTTAAAATTATGTACTTAAATGTATTAAGGCAAATTTAGAGCAGAATTGACACAAATTATGTCATTTTCATCTTGGTTATCTTTGCAGCAAAGTACTGTATCTAGGTATTTCTTCCACTTGTTGTACCATGTTTCTTTCATCTGCAATATACAGTACAGAGTGTAAATGTAGGAATTAGAAAGGAGTTACAATACAATGCACAGATTATATTGACCTACATTAGATCAAGCTCTGTGTCCGTGTGCATTACTTTGTCCATGTGCATTACGTTATCTTATATACAGCAGTCAAAAAATCCTCCAAGTCTAATATTAACAGTTCATGCTAACAATTTGCATATACAGTATGGGATTCTAATATTTGATGCAATCACAAGCAGAAACTGGAAGAATGCGTTAAAATAAACTCCTATTTGGACTTTTTTTTATATACATATATACATATCCTCCTAAGTCTATGAAGTGTTATCGCGTCGATCCAGCATTACTCACATTTTATATATACATACACATTCAGAGAGAGTAATGCTGGTTTGGCTCTATTGCACTTTATTGAATAAGGGTATTGGGTCCTTATACATCAAACTCCATAAAAGTAGACTCAATATCGCACCTGGTAAAAAAAGAAAAATGACGGCCATTATCACCTCAATTTTAGATTGGTTTTCATTAACATTGTAGTAATAATTTACCAGGTGTGATATTCGGGCCAAAGTCGCGATGCGGGAACCATTAATAATTTATTAATTTCCGCATCGGGATGAATATTTCTATAATAGGCTTCTGTAATAACTATTTACCCGTTTGATCCCAATGGATATAAGTATAATTACTAGGACCACAAATAAGAGTATATAAACCCTAAGCCAGGAGACTACAAGCAGTAGTAAAAACCAAAAATAATAAAGTTTTATTAATATAACGACAGACGCAACTTAACAATTATAAGGAACATATAAACACACATAGGATATTAAAATCCTCAAGGGAAGGAACGGTTGTGAAGTGGTATAAGAGACAGTCTCGTGTGTAAATACACGTAGCTATAGGGAAATACCCTGAGGGATAGAAGGTATGTTAGCTAAACAGTGTGTCCACTTTTAAGGGTACATAATGCGCAGGTGACTTAATAGACAGTAATAACGATCGTAGTGCGCAATGTCAGACACTGATAAGGATATCACAACACTGCCCCGCAATACAGATAGAAAACGGCGTATAGCGCGACTAACGGGAGTGTAACAGTAATACAGACAAATAAATGAGGGAACACCTGATGCCTAAGGCTATCGTGCCTGGACTTAAAGACCCGAAATAGCTGATAGTTATCTCCTAATTAAAAGTGGACACACTGTTTAGCTAATATACCTTCTATCCCTCAGGGTATTTCCCTATAGCTACGTGTATTTACACACGAGACTGTCTCTTATACCACTTCACAACCGTTCCTTCCCTTGAGGATTTTAATATCCTATGTGTGTTTATATGTTCCTTATAGTTGTTAAGTTGCGTCTGTCGTTATATTAATAAAACTTTATTATTTTTGGTTTTAACTACTGCTTGTAGTCTCCTGGCTTAGGGTTTATATACCCTTATTTGTGGTCCTAGTAATTATACTTATATCCAGTTCTTACCATATACTCACCTGTGTATGGCGACTCTGAGTGCTGTTATTAGGGCTTTTAGTGACCCCCGGAGGTCACTTGTCCAAGTGTTTATTTACATACTGGATACATGCTGAAAACATGCTGCAACATTTCTGCAGACAGACTAATGGCCTATCGGATTAACAGCGGGTGTCCCTGGCAGTCCCATTCAAACAGTGCACAAAACCACTATAAGCCACATTTGGACTATTGGGATATTGGGCATTAGTCTAGAGGGGGTAGGTTTGTTTGTGTGGATTGGGGTAGGGGGATTGATGAAGGGGGTAGTTCCCTGGAGATAATGGTTAGGCCTCCCAGGGGGCCAAGGGGTAGGAGGGGTTAACCCCTTGATTACTTTAGCGGTTAGTAAAGCATGGAAATGCTTTATTAGCCGCTATGGGTCTAAGGGGGGTACGTAGTGCAGATGTATGTGTATATTAACCCTTTCCACCTTTTGTGTTAAAAATAAAACCATTCTGTAATAAAACATTGGAAGATAAAGCCACCAAATACAAAGAAAGAAAACAAAACACAAAAAAACATTACCGCTTAATTCATTGTTGTTGTCATGGAAACCCATAACTAGTTGACCCTTGGGCTATTAAGGGGTTAATGTTTACTTTAATGTATTTTAATTATTTTATCATCTATTTCATGTTGGTTTACATTTACTGTAGCTTATGTATATAGTGGGCATTAAAGATTGGGCTAATGCCAGCCTGGATTAGTTGATGCAATATTTGCGTTATCTCTACCACTAAACCTATTTCAATCCATATCTACATTTGTAGGGTTGCATATATATATTTTAATCTTCAGTGTTATGACTGTATTTATTGGTACCAATATTTTTAAAACTTCTGATAAAAAAAGCGATATTTTGATGGTGTAACATCACTGGATTACACAATAAAAACAACACACGTTTATTGGTGATAATTACACAATTTTTCCTTACTGTGTCAAGTCAAATCTATTAAATCATACATCTTGAAGAGCATCAGTTCATTAGTTGCAATCTAAAGGACAGGAGACAGAGGGGCCTATGCTAGTAACCTTAACACCCACTTATCAAGGCTTTTTAGCTGTTAATACCGCTAAGGTAATGAAGGGGGTAACCCCTCCTGCTAACCCCCCCGCCCACTCCACAGTAGGCCTAAACATCCATCCTTGGGGCTACTACCCACTTCACCCAATGACTCTACCCACAATAAACACAACAACCCTACTACCGACCTCCTCTACCCCAAACAACCCCTCTCCCCACAACACGTATAGTAATGGGCAAAATCACTATTATCCAGATATAAATAATAGCTCATTTGTCCATTCAGAATCAAACATTAGCCAGCAAGCATAAATAAAGTAAATAAAACTTTCTATCCACCCCTGCCATCATGAAGAGCATCCTCGTCAGCATATTCCAGGTCCATGTCCTCCGTTGCCAGCAAGAGTACATGAAATCTAAGGGCCCCTAACCCCTTACTTACATTAGCGATTAATAACCACTACCGCTACCCACCGTGAGGCCTAACCACCCACCCTGGGACCACTATACCCACCTTCTACTCATTGATTGACACAGTGGTACATCATACCCAAATAATATGGACATGATAAGTCACTATAGCAGTCAATGGCCAACCTAATACAAATCATTAAGGCCAAAAATACACAAAGAATAAAAGAAATACACAAGCACCTAAACACCAAAACACTAAAAGAACTAAAAAGCCTAACGTACACATCAATAAAATTAATCTATCACTAAAACAGCAAAATAATTACAATTATGTTATTCCAAAACATAAGAATACAATTAAATAAACACCTATCCAACCTATTCAAGAAATAAAACCACTAGCCAACAAATCAATAAAAGCACTAGCCAACAAAACAATGAATGAATTTAAATCACTAAACAATCCTAAAATGTACTAAAAACAAGCCATCCATATATATAACAATTTAATCATAACAATAAACAGAAATAGAAAAAATAACAATCAATTGAAAATAAGCATTTGCCAAATAAAAATGCACTGGCTGTCACTGTATTTATCTGTACCCTAAAGGGGCACAGATGAATACATTATCAGTCAATGGGCAAGCAAAAACATTAAAAAAAATACAATAAAAAAAACCTGAAAAAAGACAATTACATACATTCAATATTTATCTTACCCTTAGAAGTCTTCGCCCTCCAAATCCCAGCGTATTAGGAAGCTCTCGACCCGCTACATCATCCACTCCAATTCGACTCCATCCTCCTTGAAGTTCAGCATCAGGTACAAAAATCTCTGAAGCTGATATCCATTAATATTAGCACCAGAGACCCCTGGCATGAATCCTATGCAATAAAAATGCATTTACAGTAAACCATTACCATAGCGAATAGCCTCATGGCCTCCCTACTTCCCGAGATACAGGCCCCATTATGGGGTGCTGGTATCTCTTATGCATTTAAATGTCCACGTTACGTGACCATGGGAATAAAATGCATAGGAGATACCGGCACCCCATAACGGGGCTTGTATCTCGAGAAGTAGGGGGTCCCTGAGGCTGAAACCAATGCGGTTCAGCTCAGGAGACCCCTGCTCTTCTAAACTATTAACAAAATTAAAATTTATACACATATATTTCGAGCGATATTTGCACAATGAGAGATGGCTCTCTCAGAGCAGCTCTCTCTGCTGCAGATACAACTCGCCGGGTTAGGCCTTTTCAGAGGGTCATTCATCAGATCACTGGCTAATCGCCCATTTTGTGAATTTTGCTATGACAGGTAATGAAGGCTTTCTGAATACCGTGATAGCAACGCTCATAAAAACGGTGATTTAAATGGCCCGGTGATTTTTTTAATGAACATAGTGCATAGGCCCCAAAAACTTTTTCAGTAAGACACCACAAACCCCTGAGAATACTCCTATCCCTAAAGCAGACATGACCACAACACACATTTTTAAACCCACCAATACCTTTGATCCACAAACTGTAACGGAGTGCTCACCACAAACAAGGAGTGACTGCGAGACAGAGGTGGGGATTTGATATAACACCAACCAACAGCTGCATGGGCGCGTCTGGAGTGTAGATTGGTCGGGGTAGGTGAGGTCTGGATGGTCAGTAATACTTGCCGAGATCGGTGTTGGAGAGTAGCGGACCATAGGAGGTACTTAGCCATGGTCTGGTTTGGAGAGGAGCGTATCGTCGTAGTACTTTGCTAAGGTAAGTTTTGGAGAGGAGCAGTTCGTAGAGGTACTTTGCTGAGGTCGTGATGGAGATGTGCGGATCTTCGTTGATAGCCGAGGTCGGGATAACAGAAGAGTGGAGTCCGGAAGAGTAGCCAAGGTCAAGAGCAAGGAACAAGGAGCAAAACAAGACTGTGGAGGCAAGAAAGCAGTGAACAATTCGTACATAGGAAGGTTTATGCTCAGCCGATGAGCCAATGGGCCGGCTGAGCATATAAGGCATACTGGGACCAATGGGGGCAGGGCGGGAGGAGGCGCGTCAGGAGACGAGACCGGGGTGCTGGAGACAGGTGTGGAAAGGATTCCAAAAGCGGAGAGATGACGCGGCTCGTGTGCGCACTGATGCAGTTCCGCGTGGGCTGTCTGGATGCGGGACCGGAGGGGACAATACTTATGTCCCATGACCAGTAGGGAGAACGTCAGGATTGAAGGAATGAATGGGGGGCCCAATCACTGGTTGAGGTGAGTGCTTAGTGCACCAGGTGCGGCGCCGATCACAGATCCTGACACAAACCTTCAAGCATAATATCTCAACATTCATGAGTCTAGTTGAGATGGACACAAGACAAAGGATTAGGCATTATCCCACAAGTTTCTAAATCTTCTCCAGAGATGAACATTGTGCTCTTAAAGTCCTACACGACAACAGGGAGATAATCATCAGAGTCGCAGAAAAAAATGTCGGGATTGTTGTATGCCATACACATATTACAGGGGAGAGATTCTGAAACAGCTAGATGTGACTTCTCACTATAAACTCCTCACAGGGGACCCCACTGTCACATTTAAGAAAGAAATAGATTTCATTATCAAATTGGGTATTGACAATGTGTGGATATCAGAAGAAACAGGCAAATTCCTCACACAAACAATCCCCATCACCCCTGCCATATACATATGACCTAAAATGCACAAATCCATGTCAACACCACCTGGCAGACCTATCATACAGTATATGCCAGGGGCACACGTTTCCATCCAATTTCACAGTATATTGATTTTAATCTGCAAACGATAGTGATAAATATGAAGTAATACATCAAAGACAATACAGATTTTATTAACCATCTAAGGGGATCACCACGAACATTGATGTCATGACCCTAGTTACTCTGGATGTAGCTAGTCTATATACCAATATCCCTCACAAGGAAGGTATGGACACAATCCGGAGTCACTTGAGCAATCACAACAACCATACAGGCCTTCCGCCTGAGTTTTTGCTCCTGCTCACTGAAATTATTTTACATAAAAATATCTTTACATTTGAGAAAAAATACTACCTACAGATAATGTGTATGGCCACGTAATCAAATATGGCCCCCTCATACGCCAACTTATTTATGGACACATGAAGAGACTCACATCATCAACAACACACCTTATCGAGGGCATATCGTCACATACCTACAGTATATTGACAATATTTTCTTAATCTGGGGAGGGCCTGAGCTTCTCCTTGTCATTGATTACCTTAACCAAATACCAGCAACTATGTGTTTTACAGCAAGTTTCAGTAAAACAGAGGTTACTTTCCTGGATATAGTAGTCTATAAGCATAATGGGTCATTAGCCTCCAGAATATTTCACAAACCAACAGATAAAAATCTATTTCTTGATGCCAGCAGCCACCATCCAGCACCCCTTAAAAAGGGTTTACCATATTAGTAACTACTCAGAGTGGTAAGAATCACAGTGATCCAGAAGTCGCTGAACAAGCTTTACTAGCCATGGCACATCGGTTCCAAGACAGAGGCTATGATATCCAAGAAATCAACTTGGCATTGGTCAAAAGTGGAGGACTCAAAAGAGACATACTCCTCCAACTGTCACGGCAACCAGGGAGAGATGACTGCTTCAATATCATCAGCACGTTCAGCACGGCATCAGGTTTCATCAAGCAGAGCATCCTGAGACATTATCACATACTGGCCAATTACATGGCAATTGGACATCACTTTATAATGTCTCGCTTCTGGTACGGAAGAGGGTGCAATTTGGGGGATTATTTAACCCAGGCGGACCAGGTATCCAAATATGCTGCAAAACCAAGATGGCTTCAAAGACCAGCGGGAGTCCATAAGTGTAATGGATATGTAAACTGTCAATATCTGATCCTGGGCAAGACCTCATCCTCATAATGGGAATCTGTCAGGGTCTCCCAGACATTCTGCTCCTAGCTGTAGTTCCTTTCCCTGTCCACTGGGTGTGCTGATGGTTTCTGTCTGCTCTGCGTGCCTCTGTCTTTCGATCTGTCTCCTCTTGTTGCTCCTGTCCTCATAGTTCCTGTTTCCTGTTCCTCCCTTGCCTTTGTTTTGTGTCAGACTCCTTATGCCCATGCTTCTGCCGCAGCTTCTGTTCCTGTACCTGTTCTGTTCCATGTTGGAGTCTTGTACCTTTATTAAAGACCCTTGCTGGTAATCTGGCTTGTCCCTGTTTGTTCCCTGATCCCTGTTCTCAGTCCCTGTTCCTTAGTCTCAGTTCCTGCTCCCCTATTCCTGCTCCTGCCTTCCTGTTGCTGAACAATCCTTGGCTCCCCTGCTGTTCCTTCACAAAGGTCCTACCCACTCCAGGAGTCCTCGGTGACAGAATCAGATCAAAATCAAAAATTATATGAATTGTGAATCATGAGTCGTTGTTTACTTTATTCGCTGCCCTTGTGGTCTCTATTATGTCGGCAAGACATCGCGTATGTTTAAGGAATGCATATGTTTGCATCAATCTTCGATACGCAAGGCTCTGGCTGACACTGAAGAGAGAAAGGATCTAAAACTCCAACCTGTTGTTAGGCATTTCAAAGACAATCATCATAGCTTGGCAAGTTTATGTTGCATACCCATCCTGCAGGAATAAGCTGTTGTTGCAGCTAGAAGCAAAGATGATCCACAGCCTTAACACAGTCAGCCCCAGAAGGCCTCAAATTTCAAATTGAGCTGCTTCCTCTGAAATTGGCCAGATGGATGACTAAGTGCCACGACAAAGGCTGAGAAGCTATCACTATCATACCAGTATCAGACACCTGACATCGCAGATCTGCCAGACCTACTACAATCTGAGTCAATATAGTGCAGATTCGACCAGAACAGGGCAGTTTATTTTAATCATGCTTGAGTGATTAATAATCAGAAGACCACCGGATGATGCCTATCGTTAGGTGTACCACAACAGTAACGATAGATTGACATGCGGTCATCATAGACATTAAACCAACGGAAAATATGTCCTTATGGAAGGTACCACGGATGGATCGGCCCACTTTTCTAGAGCACAACCAGCGGTTGCAGCTATCTTCTTATGAATATAGGAAACTTGAGAAACAAATGACCGTTCGTGGATTTCTTTATTAACAACATCATGGTTAACGTAGATTCTTTGATTTATGGATACATAAGGACTGGATTAAGCCTGGCAGCATTTTTATAAGGCGATACTTAATATATACAGGGCTCTGTTTACTAGTTGGCTTATGCTTATGAAACAGCCTGACAATTACCTAATTTTCCTGCGCATTGATTATTGTGTTCTTTGTATCTTGGTCAGCAACATCAACTATTTGTACAGTATGTATGTATGTATGTATATATATTATATATTATATATATATATTATATATTATATATATATATTATATATATGTATTATATATATATATATATACACACACACACACATATATATATATATATACAAATAAAAGCATTTCGTTAGCCACATAAGGGTATCATCTATTTATTTTTTGATTATTGAAGCTCGGCTAACACGGTACTGATACCTCTACATGTATATATATATATATATATATATATATATATATACATACCAGAACAAAACAAAGATAATAAAGGAGCGCCTAATAAAACAACCTGCCTAACTGTGAGTAGGTAGCCTACTGTGTTAAAACAACCTATGGGGTGGCCAAGGGAGTTTAATATAAAATAGAACCTATGTTACTATAAGATAAAACATGTTATAACAATAATAATTTTAATATAGAATATGCATAACGAAAAAATGTATTGAAAAAATAGAAAAAATAGAAAATATAAAAAATATATAAAAAATATATATTCAATGGAAAAATCCCAAAAAAACCTTTTAAAAAACCTTAAAAAACCTTAAAAATCACAGAGTACCGTTCCAGATGAATGCATCCAGGTATAGGCAGCCTGTTTGAAAGGGATCACAACTCCCTATGGATACCTATGGAAGAAAAGAGGAAAAAAAACAGGCGCACACCTAGTGCATTAAAGTATAACAATAAGTTTATGGAACATTAAAAACATACAAAGGCCCACTCACAAGTGTAACGGTAATATATGCAGTTATGAGATAGGCCCTCATAAGCCAGTGGTAGCGTCCGGATCAGCAATGGTGTCCTCTCCTACACACACGTTGCGCGGTCTCCTTCTACCGGAAGTGACGTCCACCCGGTCTGGTGCCCCGCAAAAGGAAGTCCATCCAGGAAACCGAGCCTTCGCCTGCCTGCTTCTGGCTGCTGCACCACCAGGGGAAACAGAGATGTGTCCGCTCTTCTGTTTGGCTTAGCCTCTCACAGCCTGCGTTCGTCTTAGTCCATGATAAAGTTCTCAGTAGGGCGTGGCTAAGGCAGAGGAGGCACTTTCGCACTGAGAACTTTATCACGGACTAAGACGAACGCAGGCTGTGAGAGGCTAAGCCAAACAGAAGAGCGGACACATCTCTGTTTCCCCTGGTGGTGCAGCAGCCAGAAGCAGGCAGGTGAAGGCTCGGTTTCCTGGAGGGACTTCCTTTTGCGGGGCACCAGACCGGGTGGACGTCACTTCCGGTAGAAGGAGACCGCGCAACGTGTGTGTAGGAGAGGACACCATTGCTGATCCGGACGCTACCACTGGCTTATGAGGGCCTATCTCATAACTGCATATATTACCGTTACACTTGTGAGTGGGCATTTGTCTGTTTTTAATGTTCCATAAACTTATTGTTATACTTTAATGCACTAGGTATGCGCCTGTTTTTTTTCTCTTTTTTTCTTTTTTTTCTTTTTTTCTCTTTTCTTCCATATATATACATACATACATACATACTGTACAAACAGCATATATCTAATATACATATTAGAAAAGAAAAAAGAGGAAAAGCGCTCGATCCAGGTGTAAAATCCAATAATAAAGGTTTAATATCATGAACAAAGACAAAGGCGCACTCACACTTTGCCAATGAATTAAAAGCGTTGTATGGAACAACCCATGTGCCAGCATGTATCAGACTGCAGTCAGTTCGCTCCGTCTCGCTGTGTATACAATGGGGCTCCACTGCTACTGGTGTCACTGTCTCAGTGTCTCTCCGGCAACCCGAATGAGCAGTCTGTAGTTCCCATTCAGCACGGATGTTCTCGAGAGAATCTTGGGACACTTCCTCTCTGCTGTCTGGCTCCTGGCGTCTGAACTGCTCCACCACCGTAGTGCAATGACCACGTGACCCTATGCGTTTCTTCCGGCTCGGCGGATTTCATCAGGGGATGGACTGCACTAGTAATGGCTTACTATTTATAATGCCTCAGTCCAATTTAATAAATACAAACATAATTGTTTTGATGGTTAATTAAGGTCATCTGTGCTAAATAGTCTATACTAATAGTATTCAAATACAATAATAACATGTTATATTACCAAATAATGAAATAAATTAATAAAAATAATAAAGAAGTAAGAAAAATTAAGAAAAATAAATAATATTAAAAATTAATCTGAAAGAGGCAGAGAATATACAATGGAAGACATGCTAATTACAATGTTAACAATATGAACACCTAAACATCAAAATCTAATACAATAATATAACAATCTGTATAATGACAAACAATGTAAGAGTCAACATTATAATTAGCATGTTTTCCATTCCATGGTTTTACAGGTTCTGAACGATTTCACTCGGCAAGAAGGTTATCGCCTAGCCACATTGGATGTTCAGGCCTTATACACTAGTATCCCTCACAAAAAAGAGGCAGTTAGGCACTTTTTGATGACACCGCAAATTTTACCTATATCACAGATTGAATTCATTCTCACATCTATATGCTTTAATTGAGTCACAATTATTTTTTGTTTGATTCAATATATTTTTTACAAACCTTGGGGATGGCGATGGGAACTACAGTCGCCCCATCATTCGCCAACTTATATATGGGACAGTGGGAGTCTCTTATGGTTGTTAAATGTCCTCCTCCACAGCTCAAACTGTGGAGGAGGTACATTGATGATATCATTATTGTTTGGGAGGGGAGTGAAGAGTCCTATCTCAACTTTGTCTCTCTTTTGAACTTAAATGAATTTAATCTTAAATTCAGTGGTGAAAATAGTACCATCAGTATCCATTTCCTTGATTTGGAGATCTTTATAGAATCAAATACTATTCAGACTAAAATCCACTTCAAAGCCACAAATGTAAATTCTTATTTGGACCCCTTTAGTTGTCATGATCAAAGATGGGTTCATAATATCCCGTTCTATCAGTTTCTGAGAATAAAAAGGAATGATTCCCAAATACAAGATTTTAATGAACAATCTTTATTCCTTAAAAAAAGATTTCTTGGTAAAAGACATGATGAGGGCTTAATTGATTCCTCATTAGCAAAAACTGACAAAATTAAACGTGAGTCTCTGCTTAAATATCACAAAAAGGCCACAGGGGCCAGTAAGAAAAAGGATACTATACCTCCTTTCATTTCACAATTTAGTGGGGCCCATGGCATTATTAGGAAAGTGTTACGTAAACACTGGAGTGTACTCAAAATGGATCCCATTTTGGGACCAAAATTAAAATCACAGCCAGGTGTTGTATTCAAACGAGCACCTAATTTGAAAAGTCTATTGGCTCCCAGCCAGGTTGTCAGAAAGAATAAAACTTCTGGTGATATAAAAACACGTTTAGGAGTTGTAGGAACATACAAATGTGGAAAATGTATAGTGTGTAATCACGTCACTACAGATAAATCTGTCACATCTTTTGCTACTAATCAAATTTATAATATCAAGAGTTTTATAAATTGTCTCACCACGCATGTGGTTTATGTCTTGCAGTGTAGCTGCAATTTGCAGTACAGTATATTGGCAAGACAAAGAGACCTTTTAAAATACGCATGCTAGAACATCTGAGAAATGTTAAAAATATACCCAAAACTCTAGCGAAAGGTATTCCTTTAACTCCTTTACTTAAACACTTTAAAGAAATTCACAACAATGATCCTAGTTGTATAAGATTTAAGGGATTGGAATGTGTTCCTTATAAAATCAGACCAGGAAATAGAGATCTTAATTTGTTGAAAATGGAACAATATTGGATCTTTACATTCCAATCAAGGTATCCGACTGGCTTTAATGAATTAATAGAACTTACCCCGTTTTTAAGATGTAATATGTTTTATCTTGTGCTGTATTTTTGTATTTTGTATATATATTTCTTGTTGATCATTATTTCGTTTTATGTGTCCCACGATATTTGTATACTAATATTATGCATATTTGGTATATATCAGGTTCCAATCCACAGCTTGGCTGTTGATTGGTGGACAGTTATGTAAATACGTGTGAGTGACTCTGTGCGTGACCTCCTCACGAAGCACGTAGTGCGAAACGCGTAGAGGTCATGACAAGTCACTCTGCGCGTATGCTGTTAGGCTGAAACGGTGCTTGCAGGAAGTTGGTGCGGTGGTTACATCTCTGCTGTGGCGTGGTCCGGACCCTTGTACGCTTACCAGCGGGACCCGCTCGGCACTTCAATGTAAGTTCCGTCTCCCCCTTTCAGATTCAGGCAGTTGTTCAGCTCTATTATTAGCAGATATCTGGGTCCATGTATCCTTTATTTTTGAACAATCATGTCGTTTTATTTATTTATTTTTTGTAATACTGTGTTTAGATCAAGTCTAAGTAGATACATCCTATTCTGTGTGTGGGTATTTTTGTTATACAGTATTTATTTATTTATAAAATATTTTACCAGGAAGTAATACATTGAGAGTTACCTCTCGTTTTCAAGTATGTCCTGGGCACATAGTAAAACAAATAATACATGGTAACAAGTACAGTTACATAAATGAACAGGGTATACATTATATACAAGACCTTGTGTGCACAGTTAAAGAAAATATATATAATGAGCGTATGAAACAGTTACAGACCAGATTAAAGTGTGAGACAGCCTTAGATTTGAAAGAACTTAAGCTGGTGGTGGATGTGAGAGTCTCTGGTAGGTTGTTCCAGTTTTGGGGTGCACAGTAGGAGAAGGAGGAACGTCCGGATACTTTGTTGAGCCTTGGGACCATGAACAGTCTTTTGGAGTCTGATCTCAGGTGATAAGTGCTGCAAGTGGTAGTGGTGAGGAGCTTGTTCAGGTAGCTGGGTAGCTTGCCCATGAAGAATTTAGAGGCAAGATAGGAAAGGTGAACTTTGCGCCTAGACTCTAGTGTTGACCAATCTAGTTCTTTGAGCATTTCGCAGTGATGTGTGTTGTAGTTGCATTGGAGAACAAAACGACAAATTGAATTGTAGAGGTTGTCAAGTTTGATAAGGTGGGTTTGAGGTGCCGAGCCATATACTATGTCTCCATAGTCAATAATTGGCATTAGCATCTGCTGTGCGATACGCTTTCTGTCCAGGAGACTTAGGGAGGATTTGTTCCTGTAAAGTACCCCTAGTTTGGCATAGGTCTTGGTTGTCACGGTATCAATGTGCATCCCGAATGTTAAGTGGGAGTCAAACCATAAACCCAGGCATTTAAAACTAGTGACAGGTGTTAGGGTGGTGTTAGCATTGGTTCTAATAAGGAGCTCAGTCACTGGAAGCTTTACAAATTTAGTCTTGGTCCCAAATACCATTGTTACAGTCTTGTCAGTGTTTAAAAACAGTTTGTTTTGAGAAATCCAGTTTTTGAGTCTCAATAAGTCAGACTGAAGTATGTGTTGAAGGTCAGAGAGGCTATGGCTGTGTGCATATAGGCAGTGTTCGACAATCCTATACATTTACTCGCCCGGGGCGGGTGGATTTAACCCCCGGGCGAGTAACTATTGGCCCAAGCAGCACACGTGTTTTGTTTTTTAAATTTTCCCTGCTCGCGCTGAAATTTCCCTGCTCGCGCTGGCTGAAAAAAAAAAAACTCCCCCTACCTGACAGAGGATTGGCGCGCGCTCCCAGGCTTTGTGGGCGCGTGGCCAGGCTCTATATGAGCCAGCCCCCAACGAGCGGCCATTTTTTTTCCCATGGAGGATGGAGGACACAGTAAGTATTATCTGTGCCTTCCTCCACCTCCCTCCCTTCCCCGGTGCTCCTGCTGCCCGCAGTTATTGTGATGGGAGCGGGGGATGCCCCCTCATGTCCCCCCCCGGTCCCGTGTCAGAGCGCGGCGGGTGATGGGAGCGGGGGATGCCCCCTCATGTCCCCGGTTCCCCCCGGTCCCGTGTCAGAGAGCGCGCCGGGTGATGTGAGCGGGGGATGTCCCCGCTTCCCCCTGGTCCCGTGTCAGAGAGCGCGCCGGGTGATGGGAGCGGGGGATGCCCCCTCATGTCCCCGCTTCCCCCCCCCCCGCTTCCCCCCGGTCCCGCGTCAGAGAGCGCGCCGGGTGATGGGAGCGGGGGATGCCCCCTCATGTCCCCGCTTTCCCCCCCCGCTTCCCCCCGGTCCCGCGTCAGAGAGCGCGCCGGGTGATGGGAGCAGGGGATGCCCCCTCATGTCCCCGCTTTCCCCCCCCCGCTTCCCCCCGGTCCCGCGTCAGAGAGCGCGCCGGGTGATGGGAGCGGGGGATGCCCCCTCATGTCCCTGCTTCCCCCCCCTGCTTTCCCTCGGTCCCGCGTCAGAGAGCGCGCCGGGTGATGGGAGCGGGGGAAGCCCCCTCATGTGGGAGCGGAGCAGGAGATGGGCGGGGGAGCGTGGTGGTGCTGGTCGCGGCCTGTGTGTATATAGATGTGTGTGTGTGTGTGTGTGTGTGTGTGTGTGTGTGTGTGTGTGTGTGTGTGTGTGTGTGTGTGTGTGTGTGTGTGTGTGTATGTATGTGGGAGTGTGTGTATGTATGTGGGAGTGTGTGTATGTATGTGGGAGTGTGTGTATGTACGTGGGAGTGTGTGTATGTATGTGGGAGTGTGTGAATGTATGTGGGAGTATGTGTGACACCAGAGGTACCTCCCCCCCCCCTCTGGTCTCCCCTCTCTCTGGTCTCCCCCCTCTCTGGTCTCCCCCCTCTCTGGTCTCCCCTCTCTCTGGTCTCCCCCGTCTCCCCTCTCTCTGGTCTCTTTCTCCCCTCTCTCTTTCTCTCCCCTCTCTTTCTCTCCTCCCTCTGTCTCCTTCTCTCTTCTGTCTCTTTTTCTCTCTCCCTCCTCTCTCTTTTTCTCTCTCCCTCCTCTGTCTCTTTTTCTCTCTCCCTCCTTTGTCTCTTTTTCTCTCTCCCTCCTCTGTCTCTTTTTTCTCTCCTCTTTCTCTCCTCTTTCTCTCCTCTTTCTCTCCTCTTTCTCTCCTCTTTCTCTCCTCTTTCTCTCCTCTTTCTCTCCTCTTTCTCTCCTCTTTCTCTCCTCTTTCTCTCCTCTTTCTCTCCTCTCTCTCTCTCTCTCTCTCTCTCTCTCTTCCTGTCTCTTCCTCTCTCTTCCTGTCTCTTCCTCTCTCTCTCTCTCTCTCTTCCTGTCTCTTCCTCTCTCTCTCTCTTCCTCTCTCTCTTCCTCTCTCTCTCTCTCTTCCTCTCTCTCCCCCTCTCTGTATCTGGATATCTTATTTACCCTATATATCTTAACTGTCCTATACTACACCAAAATAACCTATACTGCTTTCTTCCAGATCTGACTCAAGCTTCACACGGAAGACATCGGAATCCCCCATAACCCAGAAGACAGGTAGGGAACACATCCCCTCCAACTTATAACATTGCGGGAATGAGGTACCTGGACATTGAGGGACTGCGGATCAGGTAAGATCCCAGGCGGGATTGCTGCTTTAGATATTGTGAAGCGGGGACGTCCAGACACTGGTTAAGGGGTTCAGGAAACTAGTCATTCACACCTGGCTTTTATTTCTAGATCCGACACTTACACACACACACACACACACACACACACACACACATTAAATACATTTGTCAAAAACAAATGTTGTTCTGACTAGGAATTTATTAAATGTATTTTAATTATATATTTTATTTTAAAGCGGGGTTGGGGGCGGGACTTGGTTGGGCGAGTAGATTTTTGGGTGATTTGTCGAACACTGCATATAGGATTGTGTCATCTGCATACATGTGTATTGAGGCTTCCTTACAAGCTGTGGGAAGATCATTAATGAATACTGAGAAGAGTAGGGGTCCCAGAACAGAGCCTTGCGGGACACCACAGGTGATATCCAGGGGGTTGGAGTTAGAGCCTGAGATGGACACATGTTGGGATCTTCCTGATAGGTAGGACTGAAAACAGTTTCAAGCATGCTTCCCTATTCCAGAGCTCTGGAGTTTGTTAAGCAGGATAGCATGATCAACTGTGTCAAAAGCCTTTGCAAAATCTAGGAATACTGTACCAGTGAGTTGTCCCCTTCCATTCCACACTGGATTTCATTGCAAACTTTTAGCAGGGTAGTTACGGTGGAGTGTTTGGGACGAAAGCCAGATTGGAATTGGCTAGGGAAATTTGTTTTGGTATAGAAATCGCTTAGTTGGGAGTGAACACATTTTTCCATGACTTTGGATAGAATTGGGAGAAGTGAGATTGGGAAAAGGGAGACCAAAAAGCGCACCAGCACAAACGGAGCAGGAAGAAAACCAGAACAAAAAAATGATTAAAAGGGCACTTTAATGTGGCAAAAGACCCATCCAATGCATTTCGAACGTCGCAGCGTTCTTTTTCAAGGATAAAACACAATGTGATAACATCCATTATATACCCTCTTACCTGTGGGCCATTTCGCGCCAAAAATCAGAACCTGATGACGCCATAACAGAGCGACTCAGTGCCGATCTAAGGGCAAAAGGAATTACCAAAGGCAGTGTGGCCATTTTGGATGTGGGCAAACATAGGAACACAATAACAAAGCTTTATTGACCATTCCAGCAGAACAAAATACATTGCTGCTAACTGGACAAGCATATTTAAACGAAATAAAGCTATATTAAACTAAACTAATGCTTAATAAAGGGTACTATTATATCAAGGAAAAACATGAACAAGGTGGATTAAAAAACTAGCTGTGTTGCAACTAAGTTATATACAAAAAAAAAAAAAAAAGTTAAAAATAAAAACCTCTAGACATGATTAAAAAAATGTGCAAGAAAAGTAAATTTAAAGACATATTACACATACATACTGCATTACACAGATTGTGTACCTAAATCATAGGAACCAGGGAAATACAACCATTATAAAATATGAAGTATTATCCACAAGATACATCAAAGAACAATTTAAGCTTACATATTAGCATAATATTTGCATGATAAGGCATAGGTTCAAAGGTTATAATGACAAGAATATAATGTCCAATATAATGACAATTGTCTTATTTAATCTGTATTACCAACTAATTACACCATAATACGTCTATCACAAAAATGTTTACAAAAAATGTGTTAGTTGCCAGTCAATGTTCAAGCCCATAGGGAAGCGCGTTTGGAGAGTGAAGATCCAATACGCCTCCCTACGGTCCAGAAGGTTGATATGATCACCTCCTCTAGATTTAGAAATAACTGATTCAATCCCCAAAAAGGAAAAATTATTAATTCCTCCCTGACCACATTCAGTGAAATGTTTTGAGACTGGATGATTAGTGTCTCTCAATTTTATGAGCCTTAAATGCTCTAACATCCTGACCTTAAGGGCTCTAGTCGTCCTCCCCACATACCTCTTGCCACAACCACATGTTATTAGATAAATCACAAATTGACTTTTACAATTTATAAAACTGTTAATCTTAAATTCCTTATTTGGTAATATATTCACACCATGTGGCGGTGGCAAGGCAAACTGGAAAAAACTTTTGGCAGGCTTCATGTGTTTACATGCACTACAAGAGCCACATTTGAAGGAACCCCTAGTGATAAAAGTTTTTTTGAGACCAGAAGATTTGAGTTCACTTGGTGAAACATGAGATCCAATTGTTCTCGCTCTACGATATACAAAAGTAGGACCAGAATCCACATATTTTTTAAGGACAGGGTCCATGGATAAGACATTCCAATGTTTTGAAATTATAGAGTTTACTTTTCCACTTTGTTTACTAAATTGTGAAATAAAAAGAGGACATTTGTTTTTTGATTCTGTCAGTCCATGTGAGTCCTGTTTAATACCAATTGTCTTAACATTGTTAACAAGGCGAGAATCTCCAATTGGATGTGTGGGCAACAATGATGCTCTCTCTGTATGTAATGCATTTTCAAATGCAATTGCTAAATGTGATTTGGGGTATCCCCTTTCCAAAAATCTCCTTGTAAGCTCCTCAGACTGAGAAAGGAAACCACTCATAGTGGAACAATTCCTTCTCAGTCTGAGGAACTGTCCCCTTGGTATGGCCTTTATGACATGGGATGGGTGGCAGCTGTCCGCCCTAAGAAAGGTGTTCCTGGCATTTTGCTTCCTATAAACATCCGTTTGGATTTTTTTGTCTATGTCTACAAATAATTGTAGATCCAGAAATTCAATGTGATGGAAATGAAAATTTAATGTAAATCTTAGATTATAAAGATTATTATTAAGATAAGATACAAAAGTGTGAAGTGTAGTGACATCCCCCCTCCAAATAATAATTAGGTCGTCCACAAATCTTTTATAAAAAACAATATTGTGACGAAATAAATTAGTGCTCGAATAAATAAAAAGTGCTTCCCACCATCCCATAAATAAGTTCGCAAAAGAAGGAGCAAAACTTGTACCCATAGCAGTGCCAATAAGTTGCAAATAAAACTTACCATTAAATGTGAAAAAGTTGTGCGTGAGTAAAAAGTGTATAGCGTCCAAAATAAAAGCCGATTGAAAGATTGATATTTCTGGTATCTCAATAAATTGGCGGACCGCTGCCAAACCATGGTCATGTTGTATAACAGAATACAGAGAGGTAACATCAAGTGTTACCCACAGGTAATCATTACCCCATTTAACATTTTTGATCTGATCAAGAAGATCACCAGAGTCCCGTATAAATGAGGGCAATTTCCTAACAAATGGCTGAAGAAAACCATTAACATATCTTGACAGACCATCTCCCAAAGATCCAATACTAGAGACAATGGGACGACCTGGAGGGTCGACCAATGTCTTGTGGATCTTTGGGAGATGGTGGAAGATAGGAATAATGGGATGAGATGGAATAATGAATTTAACCTCGTCCTTCGACAGAACTTCCATAATAACACCTGAGTCAACCAGTTCTACAAGGAACTCCAAGAATTGCGGTGTGGGGTCGGCGGATAGTACACGATAGGACCGGCCATCATCCAGTTGGCGTAATGCCTCCCTGATGTAACCGTCTCTGCCCTGCACCACCACCGCACCCCCCTTGTCCGCACTCTTAATGACCAATGCAGAATTATTTTTCAAAGATTTTAAAGCTAAACGCTCACTTTGATTCAAATTGTCATGATCTATATAGGATAGGGAAAATCCCTGAGCTAGAAGACGAAGGTCTCTTATAACCAGATTTTCAAACATAGTCAGAAATTGACCCTTGACATGAGTGGGGTAGAACACAGAACTCCTTTTTAGGCCTGAATTCCATTCAGAAAATGTAGGAATATTAACATCATCAACCGTTTGTTCAGATAAAAGATCATTCATATCTTGCAGGGTACAAAAATCATTAAATGTATGTAAAGCAATAGATACCGGAGGAACAGAGTCGGATGAGGGGACATCACTCTCGGTAGCGTGTGATGGCCCCCCATCTAAATCCTCATCTCCGGTCGACCTAGTAACATTTGGAATAAAATTGTCAAAAAACTTTTTCAAGGATAATTTCCGAACAAACTTATACACATCAATAGTGGTTTCGAACAAATTAAAGTTCATTGAAGGTGAAAATTTTAGGCCTTTATCCAGTAGTGACAACTCTGTAGGAGAGAGAGCAGTTCCTGAAATATTTATAACATTAGATATATCATTCAAAACTTCTTCCTTTTGGAGGCGGACCTGTAGCCCCCTCCTCCTCCCCCCCCTCCTCCCTCTTCTGATTCTCTTGTGTCCTTTTGAAATAAAGGGAAAGATTTTGGTTGTTGCTGTTGCTGTCTCTGTTGATTAACATTTTGATAAGAAAAAGCATCCTGGGACCTAGGTGGTTGACCCCAAAAGGTGCGTCCACCCCTCCCTCGCCCCCTGGATGGAGCTCCACGACCACGATGATCATCATTCTCAAATGTATTGACAAAAGATACAGAATGAGAGGTAGAGGCAGTTTCTGCATCTGAAACATCAGATTCGCCACTCTGATAATCCACATTCTTAGATCTTAAAATGGACTTATTGGGAGTAGATTTAAACTGAATGAATGATTTATCTTTGTTATTTGATCTTTCCTGAATAGAATTTATCCTCTGCCAATGGTAAACCTGGTTCTTTTCATAGTCATATCTGTCCCGATCATATTTAATTTGTTTTTTAGACATAATACCACATTCCACATTTTTTACCGTTTTGGAGAGAATAACATCAAATTCCTTAAAGCCCTTTAAACCTTTGAAACTGTATAGGTTTTTTTGCAGTTCTGTGATTTGAATATCAAGCTGATCTTTCTCCTTCATTTTCTGAAACACTATTAACTCCATCAAACGAAAAGAGCAGTCATTGAGGGCTGTCACCCATCTATTTTCAAAATCCACATCCGGAAAACCAAAGGAGGGGGCTTTTTTAACCCTTAGTCCTCTTGGGATCCTTTTACATTTAGCATAGTTCTCCAGGCTTATAATGTCCCACCATAAGCGGTTCTTATGAATCAATAAACTTTCCAATTTTTGAAAGTGGATTTTGAGATCAGAGATGTCAGTGGTATCCAAATCCACAATGTTATCAAACACACGTAAAGCTTGTTTTTTTCTCTGTGTATCATCACAAGTGTTGAAAAAATAAGTATCCGAAATATCTTCTAATTCATCCATATTATCCCCTGGTTCCTCCATACCAATATAATGGAACACAAAGGGGGTACTGAAGCCACAAAAAAAGTAACTATAAAAGTGTATAAAAAGCAAAAATATAAAAATTAGGGATCTTCCTTTTAAATTCAAAGATTAAGCTCCAAAAAACCTATGCATGTGCGGCTCCAACCTGTATATATTGCAATATGGAAAATAGCTGAAGCGCTCAAATGCAGGTATATCTCAAAATGATAATAAGCCAGACCACTGTACCAGGGTACTAACAATTGATATAGTACCTATTGTGTCATATAATGGGTACTATCCTCCTGAAGACAGGTGGTGTGTGGTGCAACCCACTCACCATATGTCTCATTGGCAGTTTCCCCTGAAAAATATGCAAATACTCACATCCTGGTAGGGCAGGCAGGCAGGCTGTGCAGCTACTCAATGCAATACAGGGAAAAGGGAGACCAAAAAGCGCACCAGCACAAACGGAGCAGGAAGAAAACCAGAACAAAAAAATGATTAAAAGGGCACTTTAATGTGGCAAAAGACCCATCCAATGCATTTCGAACGTCGCAGCGTTCTTTTTCAAGGATAAAACACAATGTGATAACATCCATTATATACCCTCTTACCTGTGGGCCATTTCGCGCCAAAAATCAGAACCTGATGACGTCATAACAGAGCGACTCAGTGCCGATCTAAGGGCAAAAGGAAGTACCAAAGGCAGTGTGGCCATTTTGGATGTGGGCAAACATAGGAACACAATAACAAAGCTTTATTGACCATTCCAGCAGAACAAAATACATTGCTGCTAACTGGACAAGCATATTTAAACGAAATAAAGCTATATTAAACTAAACTAATGCTTAATAAAGGGTACTATTATATCAAGGAAAAACATGAACAAGGTGGATTAAAAAACTAGCTGTGTTGCAACTAAGTTATATACAAAAAAAAAAAAAAAAAAGTTAAAAATAAAAACCTCTAGACATGATTAAAAAAATGTGCAAGAAAAGTAAATTTAAAGACATATTACACATACATACTGCTGCGGCACAGTTTATTCGAGCATTTGCCCGTTCTGTGCCGCAGCAGTAGCCTGGCGCGCGCCCGAGTGTGACGGGCGCGCGCCGAAGCAGCGGAAGAGCGCCCTCCGATCGGGGCGCTCTCCCTACCGCTGCCGGGTCCGCCGGGTCCCCCGGAACCCCCTGCCGCTGTCCCGCGATCGCGGGACACCAGGGCTCCCTCGGGGAGCCCCTGGACACGCGTGCAGGGGGCGCACGCTCCCGATGACGCGTGACCGCGCGTCTATGACGCGCGGCACGCCGAGGGGCGGCCACTAGCAAGCCGGGAGATTTCCCGGCTTGCGGTACCGACCACACTTCAATAAAGTGTGTCGGTAGTGTACTGCATAACACAGATTGTGTACCTAAATCATAGGAACCAGGGAAATACAACCATTATAAAATATGAAGTATTATCCACAAGATACATCAAAGAACAATTTAAGCTTACATATTAGCATAATATTTGCATGATAAGGCATAGGTTCAAAGGTTATAATGACAAGAATATAATGTCCAATATAATGACAATTGTCTTATTTAATCTGTATTACCAACTAATTACACCATAATACGTCTATCACAAAAATGTTTACAAAAAATGTGTTAGTTGCCAGTCAATGTTCAAGCCCATAGGGAAGCGCGTTTGGAGAGTGAAGATCCAATACGCCTCCCTACGGTCCAGAAGGTTGATATGATCACCTCCTCTAGATTTAGAAATAACTGATTCAATCCCCAAAAAGGAAAAATTATTAATTCCTCCCTGACCACATTCAGTGAAATGTTTTGAGACTGGATGATTAGTGTCTCTCAATTTTATGAGCCTTAAATGCTCTAACATCCTGACCTTAAGGGCTCTAGTCGTCCTCCCCACATACCTCTTGCCAGGTGAGATTGGCCTGTAGTTTGAGACAGTGTTATTATCCCCACTTTTGAAGATTGGGACAACTCTGGCAGTTTTCCAGGTTTTAGGGATATGGCCTGTAGACAGGATAGAGTTGACTATGGAAGCAATTGGTTTGGCAATGGCTGGGGCACCAAGTCGTAGGAACCTAGATTGTAGTAAGTCAGGTCCACATTGGCTGCCTAGTTTTAGTTTGATGAGCGCTTGTATAATCTCCTCTTCAGATACTGGGCCAAATTGAAAATTGTGGGCAGTGTTGGGAGGGTGTGGGATTATAGGGGTACTCCTAGGATGAGATTCAGGTTTGTGGTTTGGGCTGCATTTCGCTAATAAGTTAGTGGCACACCCCACAAAGTAATCATTGAATGCATTTGCAATGTCAGTGGGGTTTGTCAGAGTAATATCCCCCTTAGTGATATTACCTGGCTGTTGATGGTTAGGAGGCTGGAATATATTGTTGATAACCTTCCAGAAGTTAGCTGGGTTTGATGTATTTTGGTGGAGATTGTCAGAGTAATATTGTGCTTTTGCATGCCTTGTTTGCCTTGTGCACATGTTCCTCATGCATCTGTAGTGATTGAGATCCTTGGTAGTGCCAGTTACTTTGTAGCTTTTCCACAAGGCATCCCTGAACTGGTAGAGTGCTATAAGGTCAGGTGTAACCCATGGAAGGTGGGCCCCCCGTACCCTTATTTTGCGTAGTGGAGCATGGGTATCGCAGAGTTTTAAGAACTCAGATTGGAAATAGTCAAGCGCAGAATCAGGGTCGGGAATTAAATCGATTCTGTGCCATGGGCAGTTGGTAAGGTCATCCAGGAACTGTTGTGGGTTAAAGTTTTTAAATGTTCTAGTGAGGAAAACTTTAGGGCTTGAATGGGGCAGTTTAATTTTCCTTACACAGTACACTATTGCATGGTCACTGAAAATATCAGGAAGGATGCCAGAGGATTGGATTCTGCTGGGGTTTGAGGAGATTCTAGCAAGGAATGGTTATGCGATTTCAGGTTTATCCGTGTGGGTTGGGAAATGAGTTGCGATAGGTTAAGTGACTTGAGTTGTATCTGGATTTTGTGGTTTTTAGGGTCAAGCCAATTGAAGTTGAAATTCCCAAGAACTAGCAGCTCACTCTTCTCATTCAGAGAGGAAATAGAGCCAAGAAATTGGGTGATATCAGTCAGGGATTGCAGAGGGGCTTGAGGGGGGTGGTAGATGCCAGCAAGCAAGATTTGCTTAGAAATGGGGAGGCAGATTTTGCCAACTAGAATTTCAAAAGAGGGTGGGCTTGGTGGGCAATTTAGCAGTGTAAATTGTTATGTGTCTGCAATATAAAATAACACCCCTCCTCCTCTCTTTGACCTATCTCTCCTAAAAATGGAGTATCCCTGGATGGCGATATTTGCATCAGGGGTTTTAGGGGATAGCCATGTTTCTGTAAGAACGATGGCTTTGGGTTTATGCATAAGGCACCATGCCCTTAGTTCGTCCAGTTTGGGCAGCAGGCTCCGGATGTTTAAATGGGCGACAGATAGCCCTTTTTGGAATTTAAAGGTGGAATTCTCAGGGGCATGGGACAGAGCTGAAATGGGAGGACCTGGGTTAGGTTCAATATCACCTGCTAAAGAGAGTAATAGTATAAGTAGAAATTTGGGTAGTTGTTTGCAAGTTGTAGATTTGTGATGTTTGCCATTTGAGTGACAGGTGGTTGGTGTGCTGGTTTTTAGAGTTCTCCACCAACATTCAGTAGATAGTGAAAGGCTTTTGAGTAGTCCAGGGTGTATGGTGATGTTGGGTGTGGGCCAGGATGGAGGAGTTTGTAGGGATAGAGGGAGTGACATCTCCATGAGGCCAGGAGAAAGAAAAAAGTTAAAATACATAGCAGGTTCATGATGCTAGAGGTAGGCAGTGCTGCAAGGAGCTGTTGTGAGCAGAGTCAGTGTGTGCAGACTAAACAGCAGGTGTGTGCCTGTTCCTTGTCAAATGTTTAGCTGTATTGCAATGCTAGAGTCAGTTCAGAGTTTCATTGTATTGTGCAGTCAGTTTTGGGAGAGACTGCAGTGAATAAGTTGTAAAGGGGTGGGGGGTTGAAATAGGCAGGTTAGCAAGCATGGGATCATAGTGTGATCTGAATAGCTTACCGTTTGTTGTCTTGAGTTAAGAGTTTGCAGAAAGAAGCAGTCCCCAGTCACCTCTAGTCAAACTATAGTCTAACTATATATTGTCACTTAAAATGATCACTTTAAATGCATCACTCTTAAGATGCCAATGCTTCCTTGCCAATGCAAGGGGAATAAGTGTTTTATACATCTAAAGTAGTCACATGACCCTCCCCCCGCCCCAATAAATCAGCTTGTTCCAGTTGGTCAATTAACAGCACAAGAGAGGGAAGAAAAAAAACACCTTTTGATATTCAAACATACCAAAATTATCACTGCTTAAGGCCACTGAGTAAATCTTTTAAACAGGACTTGCACATCAAGGGACATACCAAAATTATCACTGCTTAAGGCCACTGAGTAAATCTTTTAAACAGGACTTGCACATCAAGGGACATACCAAAATTATCACTGCTTAAGGCCACTGAGTAAATCTTTTAAACAGGACTTGCACATCAAGGGACATACCAAAATTATCACTGCTTAAGGCCACTGAGTAAATCTTTTAAACAGGACTTGCACATCAAGGGACATACCAAAATTATCACTGCTTAAGGCCACTGAGTAAATCTTTTAAACAGGACTTGCACATCAAGGGACATACCAAAATTATCACTGCTTAAGGCCACTGAGTAAATCTTTTAAACAGGACTTGCACATCAAGGGACATACCAAAATTATCACTGCTTAAGGCCACTGAGTAAATCTTTTAAACAGGACTTGCACATCAAGGGACATACCAAAATTATCACTGCTTAAGGCCACTGAGTAAATCTTTTAAACAGGACTTGCACATCAAGGGACATACCAAAATTATCACTGCTTAAGGCCACTGAGTAAATCTTTTAAACAGGACTTGCACATCAAGGGACATACCAAAATTATCACTGCTTAAGGCCACTGAGTAAATCTTTTAAACAGGACTTGCACATCAAGGGACATACCAAAATTATCACTGCTTAAGGCCACTGAGTAAATCTTTTAAACAGGACTTGCACATCAAGGGACATACCAAAATTATCACTGCTTAAGGCCACTGAGTAAATCTTTTAAACAGGACTTGCACATCAAGGGACATACCAAAATTATCACTGCTTAAGGCCACTGAGTAAATCTTTTAAACAGGACTTGCACATCAAGGGACATACCAAAATTATCACTGCTTAAGGCCACTGAGTAAATCTTTTAAACAGGACTTGCACATCAAGGGACATACCAAAATTATCACTGCTTAAGGCCACTGAGTAAATCTTTTAAACAGGACTTGCACATCAAGGGACATACCAAAATTATCACTGCTTAAGGCCACTGAGTAAATCTTTTAAACAGGACTTGCACATCAAGGGACATACCAAAATTATCACTGCTTAAGGCCACTGAGTAAATCTTTTAAACAGGACTTGCACATCAAGGGACATACCAAAATTATCACTGCTTAAGGCCACTGAGTAAATCTTTTAAACAGGACTTGCACATCAAGGGACATACCAAAATTATCACTGCTTAAGGCCACTGAGTAAATCTTTTAAACAGGACTTGCACATCAAGGGACATACCAAAATTATCACTGCTTAAGGCCACTGAGTAAATCTTTTAAACAGGACTTGCACATCATGGGACATACCTGTGAAGAGAATGCAATTAGATCCATGTCATATCAGCTGAGGCCATTTGTCTTGCATGAAGAAAATAAGTACATTAACTATAGTCTAACTATATTTATCACTTAAAATGATCACTTTAAATGCATCACTCTTAAGATGCCAATGCTAGATTACCCGGATCTAGTGTGTATGTGTACTGAGGTGGGGTTAGATCCCCTCAGTTATCTTTGGTTTTAATAAATATTTTCCACCTAACTTTAATCCCTGGTGCGCATTGTGTGCATTTTTTTTTGTCACCTTGGGTGGTGGAAATAGGGATGAAGAAAAGGTGGGGACTGATGATTTCCACCACCCAATCCATTCCTTTCCCATTTCACACTACATTCGACAAATCTTTCTTCTTCATTCTTTATCTTTTTCTCATTCTTTTCTACTTCTTAAACTTGAAGTACTATAAAATTATCCTGTTTGGAATATGCTATTTTATTAAATCTGTGTGTCAGGGCAGTTAGGATTTTGCTCATATCACGCATTGATGCAGCAAGTCATCATGCTTGTTTATGTGCAGTTTTGAATGTTAGAACACACAGAGATTGTTTAGACCTTTAGGATGAGGCTTTCAAATTGTATTATTGAATGTAATTTTATGTAATTTTTGAGAAATTGGTGTTTATTGTATTTAGTTTAAAATGTAATATAGGAGTATTGAATACATCATTTATCAATTATTTCTCCAAAAAATTTTAGTGGTATATGTTTAATGGAATTTTTTAGTGGTATATGTTTAATGATGTTTTAACTATTTTCATTGTAATACTATTTTGATTTTTTTCATCTTGTATTATTAATATCAATATATTTCTGGGGAGTTCTGTGATCAATATTGGATTATAAATATATATTCAGGCGATATTTCTAACTAAATACATCTAAGCTCGTTTGTAGGGGCATAACTTTCACAAATTGGTCCACCAATTGAATCGCAGACACTCCAGTATATATATATCCAGCCACCTCTGTTCGTTTCAATCCCTTTGATAAAGTTGCAGTATTGTGACGAAACGCGTCAGGGACGTAAAATTACGACATTACGTCACCACATTGTCTGCGTGCTTTACGGCCGGAGCATGCAGGATCAGAATTGAGGCCTACTCTGATGACACATTGAGTGGAGGACTTCATTTGATCGCAGAAAAGAACGGACACTGTCGGATGTACAGCACAAAAGTTCCAGTTGGATTCCAACACATCACGGGAGGGCCTGCATCGGTGGTGATATGATTGTCACAAATTGCTTATTTATCACTTACACTTTGTAAGTGTTTTTAATCCCCCTCACTAACCCCCCCCCATTAAACTGTACAGGATCACACTATGGGGCGTGCGCTCTCTGTTTTGTCTTTTATATATACACATGCAAATGAGCATACAGTAATATTTCCACTTGCTATATGCTTTACTGTGGAGGGTTTTTGTCACTTTGTTTACCCACCATAACCTTAATAATGTGTGGTAAAGACCTATTCTTAGTCTCAAACAAGCAGAGCCAGTACAACCAACCTCACACTGAAGAGACCCACAAGGTCGAAACAGTCTGTCAGTGAGTGGGTTTACTGGCTTTGCATCTCATCCCAGGCTATGTTTAAAAGCTGTGTTTAAAGCAGCATGCATTGGCTTAAGGGTTGTTCATCTAATGTGAGCTTGAGACAAAAGGTGGCACTGTGTGCTCATTTGCATGTCATTTCCCAGAATCCCTTGCTGCAGTGGAAGTGCTCTGTGCTGGGTGATAATGGTGAAAGGCGGGGTTGCAGACCTGCCTAAGACATCCTATGGCGGAGATACATAGATGATATAATATTCATCTGCAATGGGGATGAAGAAGGTCTGATACGGTTTACCCATTATCTCAATGACAATTCACTTAATCTAAAATTCATGTGTGAATATAGTCAGGAACGAGTTAACTTCTTGGACCTGACAATTTTCATTGAGGATGGGATGATCAAAACTCAGACCTTCTTCAAGGGCGTAGACATTAATAACTATATATCTACTGCCAGTTGCCATCACCCTAAATGGTTACAAAATGTCCCATATGGACAGATTAGGCGGATTAGGAGGAATTGTTCAGATGATAGCAGCTTTTACAAACAATCAGCCTTCCTACAGGACATATTCAAAGAAAAGGACTATGATGATAAAATCATTAATGACGCTTTTAAAAAAAGCAGAGGGTTTAGATACAAAGGATTTATTGTATAACAAAAAGAAGTTAGGATTAAAAAAGAACTTTGAATTTTCCTTTCTAACGAATTACAATAGACAATCTGAAAATTTTTCCAAAATTATTCAGAAACATTGGCACATTGTCAAAAATGATCCTGTATTAGGAGAAATTGTCCCTGAAAGACCTACTGTAATTTTTAAGAGAGCAAAGGCACACAAAGATAGATTAGCCCCAAGTGCCTTACCAAAAATGATTACAGATGGTAACAGGTGGTTAACACAAACAAAAGTTTTTTTTGGCTGCACCACATGTACGGCATGTAAATATAGGTCAGATGACAAATTTAGTTTTGTTTCTAACATCTCAGGACAAAGATTTCATATTAAACCATTTTTAACATGTAAATCAGACTATGTTGTATATTTGATCTCCTGCCCATGTGGGTTACAGTATGTTGGTCAAACTTCAAGAGCAGTCAAAACCCGTATACTCGAACATATTGGAAATGTGAGACGAGATGTTAGCACACATTACTTATCAAATCATTTCATCCAAAAACATAAGGGAGATACAACAGGCCTTAAATTCACAGTATTGGAACAAGTGTTACCACATTGGAGAGGTGGAGGCAGAAGCATTGCTCTGAAAAAGAGAGAAAGCTTCTGGATTTTCACTTTAAAATCACTTATACCATTAGGTTTAAATGTGGATTTTGAGCTAAATGCTTTCCTTTAGAACTGTGTAATTTTTTTTGTAGAGCTCCCATTTGATGAGATATATATGGGAGTATATTTAATATAAAAACAATTAATAAGATATATATTGTTATTATATTATATTCTGTATTGACTCTGTGTTTTCTCTTGTCTTTGAGATTCAACGCTCGCCGTTTTTTCATCTATTGAGAGAGACTGGGGATAGATTGGTTAATGTGCAAAATAATATTTTTATTATATATTTTTTTCTTATTACTGCTGCGGCCAAGTTTATTCGAGCATTTGCCCGTTCTTGGCCGCAGCAGTAGCCTGGCGCGCGCCCGAGGGTGACGGGCGCACGCCGAAGCAGCGGAAGAGCGCCCTCCGATCGGGGCGCTCTCCCTACCGCTGCCAGGTCCGCCGGGTCCCCCGGAACCCCCTGCCGCCGTCCCGCGATCGCGGGACACCATGGCTCCCTCGGGGAGCCCTGGACGCGCGTGCAGGGGGGCGCACGCTCCCGAAGACGCGTGACCGCGCGTCTATGACGCGCGGCACGCCGAGGGGCGGCCACTAGCAAGCCGGGAAATCTCCCGGCTTGCGGATCTGGCCGCAGTGTAATAAACTGTGTCGCCAGTGTATGTATTGTATGTGTTATTTTAGCATAATTTTATTGTTATGGTCTGTTCCTTATATTGTAAAGAAAGACCAAGCATGATAGTTACATTTTTATTAAAGTATAAAGGTTGTATTTTAAATGAATTGTATAAAATTACTGTGAGGTATTTCTAAATTGGGGAGGGCATACATAGCCAATTACCCATTCATTTAGATCTAATTGCCTATTGGCCTATAGGAGGAAAGGTCAATGTGAGCTAAGAGGGTATATAAAGTATCCTTTTATGGGTTAAAGCTACTCCTGACGAAGCCGTCATTCTGCACGGCGAAATGCGTAGAGCGTAACCCTCAGCGTAACATCCAGAGGAAGAGAGTCTGCGGTGGAGTCCCGGTGACGTCTACTCCATGTGTCGGAGGAACCGGAAGTGACGTATCGGCTCCAAGCAGCGTTGCAGGTCGGAGAACGGGGGATACAGTGGTGGTGCGCAGAGATCCAGAGTACGCGACTTGGCTAACATCTTTATCCCTACACCCATGCTGTAAACCATTTGGAATCTTGTAAGCCTCCAATTTTTTCCATTGTCGGATAAATGTTTTGGTATTTTAATTTTTGGCTCTGTGTTTCTCTTCTGGATCTACTTACCTCCTATTTTTGCTCCTGATTTCTATTTGGATACCTATGGATGGACATATATATCTATCATCTAGCGTGTCCATTTTGCTCTTTTGAGAGCTCTGCCATTATTGTGTTCTGTTTAACGTTAACTGCACTATGGTAGTTTCACATATTTCCTTTTTGGTATCAACGCTACCCTGGTTTTCCTTTTGCGCTTTATTGTGGACCTTGAAACAGTCCTCCAAGGGTTTGAGTGTTTTTATTTATCACTTTATTGCACGGCACTTAATTTGATTATTTTGTCACTTTATTTATTCACTGCACGGTTTTAATTCTGATAGAGTGTTTGAGCGCCATCTAGTGTCTTTATGTATACCAATAAGGAGCGTCTGCTGCTGTGATAGGGTGGTCCAAGACCCTGAATCTAGACAAAACAAAACACAAATCAGCGCACAACGCTCATAGTGAAGTAAGAATGAACAATTTATATTAAAAAGTAATTCAAGGTTCTGCGTACATCAGATAAAGGTAAAACAGGCATGTAACTGTAACTATGACTGTTGTTACCACTCAGGTAACAGAACACAGGAGAAGGCTGCAGCAGATCACCCAATGTCAGGAATCTGCAGTCATATCAGGCTGTGCTTTCATCTGCTGGGCTCTTTTAGAAGCGGAGAGTTCCCTTTAGGCTTCCACGTAATCCAGGTAGATAAGACGCAAGCTCCGTTTAAGAGTAGCTGGTAGCTGGTAGAGGGACAGTCTCACCGATCAGGGTCAGCTCTGCCTCCCACGCCAGTGCACTGAGTGCCGATACACGCCGACAAACAAAGATGACGTCACCGGAGAGGTGTCGGCTGAGAATATGCCGAAATCGAACTCTTCACTTAACAGCAAAGTGATAGAATACTAAGGGTACTAGTAGATCAATAAAAGTATAATTCCAACTAGTTTCGTATCAACTATAAAGGCCACTTCATCAGGGAATGAAAGCAGTGAGCAAATGGTCACATTAAATACCTTCTAAAGATCTACAAGCAGGATAATTACAAAAAAAAATTGATAGGGTGTGAGAAAACCCATGTCCGCATTAAGGGGCTTATGCAGAGAGCATAGATAAGGAAATAGAGCCATCTTCTGGCGAAAAAAATTGCCAGAAATCCTTAAACTCGGAAGAAAATGGCGCGATTTTTAAAAGTGCCCTGAAATTTTTTCTGATGTTTAAAACTCGGCAAACTCGTGGCGAGTACCTGGAACGCGCCATGCTATTTTAGCGTGCAATGCCAGAAGGACCGAAGCGCTGGAACGCGCCATTCTGCCCGTTACTATGGTGTGTTCCAGGTAGCCAGGAAAACTTGGCTATTTTACTACCATCTGCTAAAAGAAGGTAACGGCGCTTTCTGCATACGGCCATAATATATCCCAAATTTGTGGATATTTCATTGCCGTTTTCCCTGTTAATCTCGATCCTCTCTGCATAAGCTCCTAAGTCCTTTGGTTTTGGTGTCAAAGAGTCTTATCATTCTGAGTTCAAATTTTTTCCGTTCTTGGGTGCGTTTAAACATTCCATTGAGGATTTTGATTTTTAAATCATTTTTGGAATGATCTGGTTGTGAGAAGTGATGTCCCACAGGTGAGCAGTATCTTCCTTCTTCGTGATGGAGTATAGAGTGTCTGTGCATATTCATTCTTCCTTGTAGTTTTTGGCTGGTTTCCCCAATGTTGCAACCTTGGTCACATTTGTTGCACTGAATCATATACACTATATTCCTGGATGTGCAGCTGTATGATCCTTTAACATTGAATGTTCTATGGTTGTGACTGGCTGTGGGATCTTGGCATATATGTTTGCAGAGTTTGCAACGTTTGTTGTTGCACGGTTTTGTGCCATTATCAGTGTCTTTAAAATCGTTGTGAAGTTTTCTGCTGACTAATTTCTGTTTGAGGTTTGGTGGTTGCCGGAATGCATGAATGGGAGGTTTGGGAAAGATTTCTTTTAATGTCGCATCCTCTGCCAGCATGGGTTGCAGATCTTTGATTATTTTTTGTATACCCTCTAGGGTAGGGTTGTATGTGGTCACTAGTGGTATGCGTGTGGTGGGTTCTTTCTGTCTGTATTGTAGCAGGTGTTCTCGTGGGGCTTTTAGTGCAGATGTAATAGTTTTGGCAATGGTCTTTGGTTTGTATCCCTTCTGTCTAAACGATTCGGTCACGGTTGTGAGATGCCTGTCTCTGTCTTCAGTGTCAGAGCATATGTGGTGGTGTCTTATAGCCTGGCTGTGTATGATACCTTGTTTTGCATGAGTGGGATGGAAGCTGGAGTTGTGGAGGTAACTGCATCTGCCTGTTGGTTTCTTTTATACAGAGGTGTGTAGGTTGCCATCTTTCAGTGCTACTGTTGTATCTAGAAAGTTTACTAGGTTTGCCGAATAATCCATTTTGAGTTTAATTGATGAATGGAATGAGTTCAGGGACTCGTGGAATTGTTTTAGGTTTTCTTCACCCTCTGTCCATATTATAAACAGGTCATCAATGTATCTGTAGTATTGGTAGGGTTTGTGGGGGCATGTAGTTAGGAATCTTTGTTCAAGATTTGCTATGAAAAGATTGGCATATTGCGGTGCCATCTTGGTACCCATTGCAGTCCCCATTAGTTGTAGGTACATTTCCTTGTTGAAGCTGAAGTAGTTGTGTGTGAGGATGTATTATATCAGTTTGGTAATTACATCAGCGCTGTATTTCTGATCCAGGGGAGATTTTGTAAGGAAATGCAGACATGCCTCAATACCATCCTTGTGGGGATGTTGCTGTAAAGGAATTCTACATCCATGGTAACTAGTAGTGTGTTGGATGGTAGTTGGTTGATGTTGTTCAGATTATTGAGAAAATCTGTGGTATCTTGTATGAAGCTGTTGGTGCTTCTGACTAAAGGTTTGAGGATATTCTCCACTAAGCCTGATATTTGTTCCGTGAGTGTATCCATACCTGTTATAATAGGTTTGCCGGGGTTTCCTGGTTTGTGGATTTTGGGAAGCATGTAGAAGATCCCAACTCCTGGGTTGTCAGGTATTAGTTGCTTCAATTGTGGTTGCAGGTGGTTAGGGAATGCTTGAATGAAGTTCGTGAGTTGCTTTGTATATTCCTGGGTTGGATCATGCGTGAGTTTCTTATAGCAGGTGTTGTCTGTGAGTTGTCTATTGCCTTCTGCTATGTATTTATTTGTGTTCATAAGCACCACTGAGCCTCCTTTATCTGCTGGTTTGATAGTGATGTTGTGGTTGTTTCGCAGTTCCTTGATAGCAGATCTCTCCATGGGGATAGGTTGTACATAGTTTTTTTTCTGCTGTGTTGATGCTAGTGAGGATACTTGTGATCTTAAGCTCTGTATGTAGCCGTCAAGTATGACGTTGCGTCCTGTTGGTGGTGTGAAGTACGTGTTCTTCTTCTTGTTATTGCTCTCTGTCGTCATGGGGGTGCTCTCTTTTTTGTGGAAGTATTCTTTCAGTCGTAGTCTCCTGAAGAATTCTTCTAGGTCTGAGTACAATTGGATTTGGTCCAGTTTGGTGGTGGGACAGAATGTTAGTCCCTTGGAGAGAACAGAGATCTCACTGTTTAAGCCATAGAATCCTTTGTATATCAGTATTGCTTGACCTGAAGAAAAGAGGAGAACTCTCGAAAGCTTGTCCTATGACATAAATTGTTAGTCCAATAAAAAAGGTATCACCTAATACTGAAGAACTCATTACATAAACATATATATCAGTGGTTACACAATTCAACAGCTGCGCCGCTTCCTGACATCATAGGCCGAGACAGGAACACAGGGAAGGTGTGAGGACAGAGTGAAGAGACACGACATGCAAACCACGGTCTGATCTCCACCCAGAGTCCGCCAGCCCGTTGCTGTTTCTTGACCCCCCACTGCCATTTTTCCTGGGAATTATCCCTAACATGCTTGTTACATTTGCCAAAATGTAAGTGACTTTCTACTATTTGCGTAGTAAATCATTTAATAGTAATTCACTATGTTCTGAGTTGTTTCACTTTGTAGATACCTTATTAATGCAAGACTGGGACATTTGATCCTTTTTCTACTGACATCACATAAATACATATCTCAAGGAAGTCTAAGTATAAGAAAACATTCTTTGTATAGCATATTGCTTTCCACTGTTATTTTGGACACTTTGAGGCCTTCATAAAACGTCTCGCTGGGCCTGTTACGCCACAATTTTTGTCAGTGTAGTTATCAAGATATTCAAAAAGACTCTGAAGACCGGCGATAGCAAAATGACAAAACTGGCGAGGAGCCAGCGAAGTGATGCTCTCGTCTCTCATAAGGCCTCATTCGTCTACCTGCAGCAAAGTACTGTGATCTGGCTTGGGCATATCTCGCCAGCAGTCTCAGGGTTTTAATAACAATTGTAATATTAGTGTACGTGAGCAGGACGTCTACGGAGCAGAACAGCATTGATTTCAGGTCCGGGGACCCACTGCTTCCCGAGATACAGGCCCTGTTACGGGGGTGCCAGTATCTCCTATGCATTTAAATGTTCCGGTCACATGACGCGAGACATTTAAATGCATAGGAGATACCGACAGACCCCCTGCTCACGTACACTAGTATTAAAATTGTTATTAAAACAGCTTCATTACCTTAGTGGCTAGGTGTTCATACAATACAAAAAAACTTGAAAAAAGACAGTTAGATACATTCAATATTTGTCTTACCTTTAGACACCTGTTTGGTGATAGATGAATTTTATTTATGTGTATTTTAGGCTTTTTTAGTTCTTTTATTGTTGGGGTATTTAGGTGCTTGTGTATTTCTTTTATTATTGTGTATTTTTTACCTTAATGATTTTTATTAGGTTGACCATTGACTCCTATAGTAGCTTACCATGTCCATGTTATATGGGCATGATGTACCACTGTGCCAATCAATGGATAGAGGGTGGGTATAGTGGGGCTGGGGTGGGTGGTTAGGATCCCAGGTGGAGGCCTAATTAACTCCTTAATTACTATAGCAGTTATTAACCGCTAATGTGATTAAGGAGTTAGGGGGCCATTAGATTGTATTTTTTTTGTACTCTTGCTGCAAATGCAGGACATGGACCTGGAGTATGGTGATGGGGACGCTCTTCATCATGGCAGGGGAAAGCAGAAGTTGTATTTACTTTATGCTGGCTGGCTAATGTTTTTTTTTGAATAGGCAAATGAGCTATTATCCATATCTGGATAATACAATTTTTTCCCATTACTGTACTGTATGTGTTGTTGGGGGTAGAGGAGGTGGGTAGTAGGGTTTTTGAAAGTTCATTGTGGGTAGAGACGATGGATGAAGTTGGCATTTGACCTTTGGTAGGTGGTTATACCTACCAGGTGGGTAGCGAGATGGTTTAACCCCTTCATTACCTTTGCGATATTAACCACTAAGGTAATGAAGGGTTTAAAACAAACCCGCAACCCCCCAACACCCACTAGGGGCCAAATACCACCTTTACCCGCCCCCATTACCCACAATAAACAGGGCACTGGTAGTTAACCTCTTCATTGCTTTAGCGGTTAGCCGCTAAGTTAATGAAGTTGCATGTAAATGGATTTTTCATGCATCTGATTCATGCCGTAGGCCTCTGGTGCTGGTATTAATGTGTATCAGCTCCGGAGACTCCCGGGATCAATCCGATGCAGAAAAAATGCATTTTGTGTTCTAAGTCTCTCTCTCGCCACTGCCTTAGAAGCTTCTCACCAGCTTCATGACATACTTTTTCTGGCGACAGGAATTTGGGAGGATATCACCATTATAGAGCTATGATTAGCCTCGATAAGCTAATCGAGCCTACTAGAATTGCACAAGTTTCAAAACCTGCTGTTAAGTGGCTTATCGTGGATCACTTGGCGATGTGTTTTGGACGAAAGCTAAAAATGGCGATTAATGCTTTCGCCGCCCACTTATCGAGGCTTTCTGAATCACTGTAGGCATTTTTGGCTGATGACAGCTAAAAAGCCTTGATAAGTGGGTTATGAAGGCTACTAGAATAGGACCCTTTGACTTTTTTCCACATTCAGAATCCCCTCTAAGATAGTGTTTCAGTCTATCACGGTTTCCAGTGTTTCTATTGGGGACCATGTGTGGGACCGCAGACTGCAAGAGCCACTTAGAATAGGGAAAGATTAGATTTTATTCTTTTGATTTAATGTTTCACTAATACACAGTGCATATTTCTACAGAAATGTCATTTACTTTTACTTACTACACTATATCCATTATTGTTAAATAATTATATGTTGTTTGAGCACTTCAATACACTTTTCTCAATATATATGAGCAATAGCCTAACAAGTGTACTAATAAAAGGAAAGTGATATCAAAATAATTATAAACATAAGGGTAAGTGCAAAATCCTAGATATAACTAATCATCACAAAAAAAGAAAACAAATTACCTGTATATATTTAAACCAGTTGAATCAAATGATCTGTGCAATTGTGCAGAGTCCATATACAGAATCTCCAAAAGACGCTGTGGTGTGAATTTGCCGCTTCCAGAAAGATGAACTACATCCAGGAAAGATTTGTAGAGAAATTAAAGAAAGCGCATAACACATAGCGGAAAAATGTTTCGATAATTTAATAATAAAGGACTAAGCCTGAAGGTTGTTTACACTCACAAGTATAATAAAATAAAAATATTATTGAGGTAAAATCTCACACACGTGAGCAGAGTCAGCTGATCACAAGCCATTGAGTTTCTAGTGCGATATGTATGATGAATTCCATATAGATTTTTCAAACGCCGTGGACACCAGTCCATTCACTGTATAGTCCCGAAAAATGCTTTGGATATCTGTAGATGGTACTGTCAGTAATTTCAATCCTCACGGAAGCTCGCAGCTATTGCTGCAGCTGTACATAATTTGCTCCAAACAGCTTGATAACAATTAACGTGCAACAGACGTTCCAAATGTGTTTTGCCATGATAATCATGACGTCCTCAGAGGCATGAACTAAGTGAGACTTGGGCAAATGTAAAAACTATGTTATCCAGTTGCCTAACAATAGCTAGAAACAATAATTTCACAAATTTGTAGAATGTATGCTACCCAGATCGGACACAGCATGGCATAGCACAGATACTGCAAAAATGACAATAATTTAAATGCGTGTTGGTATGCAGCTCATATAGGGAAAGGAGCATTGTTTTGATGGTAATTAAACTTATATCACCATACCATGCTGAATCCAACAAGGGGAGCCCCAATCCACCCACATTAAAATATAATGCAATTCTATACAGTTACATCTAAACATATGCTTAAAACATATACACAACACCAGATAGATGATACCTAAAGTAATTAAATAACATTACAACATGGAGGGAAATACATACAGTAAATATGTATAGTTACAGATGCTGCAGCTGTTATCCGACCATTTCTCTGGTTGAAAAATGCACTACTGCTGCGGCCAAGTTTATTCGAGCATTTGCCCGTTCTTGGCCGCAGCAGTAGCCTGGCGCGCGCCCGAGGGTGACGGGCACGCGCCGAAGCAGCGGAAGAGCGCCCTCCGATCGGGGCGCTCTCCCTACCGCTGCCGGGTCCGCCGGGTCCCCCGGAACCCCCTGCCGCCGTCCCGCGATCGCGGGACACCAGGGCTCCCTCGGGGAGCCCTGGACGCGCGTGCAGGGGGGCGCACGCTCGCGAAGATGCGTGACGCGAGGGGCGGCCACTAGCAAGCCGGGAAATCTCCCGGCTTGCGGATCTGGCCGCAGTGTAATAAACTGTGTCGCCAGTGTATAGTGCCTGGGGTCCCTGCTGTGTTAATCCTACCGGGTTGTACCTGTCTGTAAGAGAAGTGCAGTAAGAGAGAGGCTGAATCAGTCACTCTACTTGCGCACCTTAAACAGGTGATCGTGGGGGTTTTATTTAATTTTAATAATACAGTGTTGTAGCAGGTGGATTCCGGAGCTGATCCGCATTGATTTCAGGTCCGGGAACCCCCTACTTCCCGAGATAAAGGCCCTGTTGTGGGGTGCCGGTATCCCAGCCATGTTTAAATTCTCCCGCTTCACGGCCCACGTGATTGGGGGATCTAAATAAAGCAGAGGAATACCGGCACCCCATAATGGGGCTTGTAACTCGGTAAGTAGGGGCTCCCCGAGACTGAAATACACTTTGTTGAGCTCAGAAGATCCCCTGCTCCCGCACACTAGTATCAAACACCCCCCCCCCCCCAATAAAAAATCATTATCTTAGCGGTTAGCTGCTAAGGTAATGAAGCTGCTTACATTTTCTTTTTATTCATAGTGTGCATGAGCAGAAGTTCTCCTGAGCTGAACAAAGTTGATTTCAGCTTGAGGACCCCTGCTTGGTGACATACAGACCCCAGTATGGAGTGCCAGTATCTCCGCAACATTAAAGGCCTCCAGTCATGTGATGCGTTTGTACTGTATTGGCATTTTTATTAATTCAAATGTACAGTAATGTCATTTTTATTTGATGCATGAATTTATTTTTTTGCAGGTTGCCAATTGACTGACAGACCATGCCCACAGGACATTGGTGTGGTACTGTGCCAATCAATTGGTTTATTGGCTTTTTTTGTTTTATGGCAATGCAATGTGGTTTTTATTTGATGCATGTACTGTATATTTTTTTTTTAGAGGTTGCATATTGCCTGGCATAGTGGCATCTCATGACCACAGGGTGTAGTTATGCCACTGTGCCAATCAATTGTTTTTTTTGTGGCATTTTTTGGATTAAAATGTAATGCGTTTTTAATTTGAGGTTTGTTTTGGCGATTGGCAGGTTGTATATTGCCTGGCATAGTGGCAGCTCATGCCCACAGGGTGTGCCACTGTGCCAATCCATTGTTTTTTTTACTTAAAATTGAATATGTTTTTAATTTGAGGCTTGTTTTAGTGATTAAGTGATATAATAGGCGCGAACACCTCAAAAGTGAAAAAATATAACAATATATATGTATTAAAACAATAATACATAATAAAGTGAGTGAATAAGTGATATAATATAAATCTGAAATGCCAGCTCAAACGCTCCGGTGGGACTTGTCTTCACGGGTTCCAGAACGTAAGAATGATTCTCAAGAAATCCAGGGGGAGCATATGGGAGAGAAGAAAAACAATGACACAGGCAATATATGTGTAGACGTAGGAGCACACTGGGAGTTAATAGATAATGATCTTGGCTCTATGTCCAGCCTACTCACAGGATAGAGGTGTTCAAAGGGCATTGAGGGAATAATTCCCACGGTAAACAGATAAGCGCCTTCCTTCCGATATCACAGAGATAGATTGGTACTCCAGCAGTAGAAGGGGAAAATGAGAAGAACTACATAGCACAGATCAATAAAATAAATGTAAACTTTATGGTAAAATATAAAAAACGCACTTACTATAGTGCCAGTAAAATAAGCATTTATCACTGAATAGTGAACCACAGAACCGATCACGATGTCTCTCACCGCCTCCCGCAATGTGTGGGATCACCCACATATATTGGGAATGTTCCACGTCCTTTGTACTCTCAGCTGGCCTATTTTACATGCCTATTTTACTGGCACTATTGTAAGTGCATTTTTTATATTTTACCATAAAGTTTACATTTATTTTGTTTCAGTGATTGGCAGGTTGTATATTGCCTGGCATAGTGGCGGCTAATGCCCACAGGGTATGGGTGTGCCACTGTGCAAATCAATTGGTTTATTTGCATTTGTAATGGGTTTTTTTTCAATGCAATGCTGTTTTTTTTTATTTGTGCCTCTTTTTTTTTTAGCTTGACCATTTAATGCTATAGTGGCAAAGCATGCCCATATTATATGGGCATGGTTTAATACTGTATCAATCAATGGGTAGTGGGTGTAGTGGGCCCAGGGTGGGGGGTTAGGCATCCCGGGTGGTTATTGGGGGATGGTGGGTTAACCCCTTAATTACTATAGTGGTTACTAATCGCTAAAGTGATTAAGGGGTTAGGGGCCATTAGATTGTATTTGTTATTGTACTTTTGCTGAAAATGGAGGACACGGATGGTGGCTATGATGAGGATAGCCTTCATATGACAGGGGTAAGTGCAAGTTTTATTTACTTTATGCTGGTTTATGTTTATTTTAAATGGGCAAATGCACTATTATCCATATCTGCATAATACTAATTTGCCCATTACTGTACTGTATGTGTTAGGGGGTTGTTGGGGTTACAGGGGGTGGGTTGTGTATTGGTACAGTAGTTAGTAGGTATTTTAATGTTTATTGTGGTTAGAGGGATTGAGTGAAGGGGGTAGTTGTCACAGGGTGGGTGGTCAGGCCTCGTGGGTAGTGGGAGGGGTTAACCCTTCATTACCATAATGGGTACTACCGCTAAGGTAATGAAGGGGTTAACCCACCCACTACCCACCCGAGAGGCATAACCACCAACCCTGGGGCTATTATCCCCTTCACTCACCCCCTCTGCCCCCAATAAACCTGGTATTTTGCCTTAACCCCTTCATTGCCTTGGGGACCACCTGCTTCTCGAGATACAGGCCCCGCTATGGGGTGCCGGTATCCCCATAATGTTAAAATCCTCTGTGTCACGAGACCGGAGTATTTTAACATTGCGGGGATACCGGCACCCCGTACCGGAGCCTGTATCTCTGGAAGCAGGGGGTCCCCGAGGCTGAAATCAATACGGCTCAGCTCAGGAGACCCCCTGCTCACACAAACTATTAATAAAAATAAAATGTATGCAGTCCATAAATGTTGTCCATTTATATTTGCCCGACGCTTCTTAGGCATGTATTATACTAAGCGTGTGCAAGCTAGCGTGCTTGTAAATTTGTATTTACTAGCGGCTGCCATGCCAGGTGACACTGTGAGCCAATCACAGTGAGGCCTACCCTTGTGATGTCATGGCCACGCCTCCTAGCTACACGTATCATCGTTTGGCCTATAGGAATAAAACACATGTGTAAGCGCTTACTATAATACAAGATTTATATGGGCAGAGAGACAGATCCCTTATAGATAACTGTTTTTAACTGTTATTTAGATAACATCTAAATAACTGTAAACAGATACTTATTTAAAGTGTAAATCTGTCTGGATGTCGAAGCCGTGATCAACAGGTACAGAAAAATTATATTTTTCGCATTAATGCAATGTGTATATTTTAAACCCAAATTATCATTAAAACCTCAAATATGGTGATATAAGTTTAATAACAATCAAAACTATGTCCATCTTTCCCTACATGGGTCGCATACAATCATGCATTAACAATTATTGTTATTATTGCAGTATTATTGATATGCCATGCTGTGTCCGATCTGATAGCATGCTTTCTAAAAAATAGTGAAATGATTGTTTCTAGCAATTGCTGGGCAACTGAATGTTGTAATTTTGACATTTTCTCTATATCGCAAGTATCACTTAGTTCGTTCCCCTGAGGAAGTCATGTGTTTCCTGACGAAATGCGTTGGGAACATCTGTTGTGCGTGAATTTTCATCACGCTGTTTGGAGCAAATTAGGTGTAGCTGCAGCTACAGCCTTGAGTGTCCATGTAGATTGAAAAAACTTCCACAAGCATCTCAAGATTTCCAATGCATTTTTGAGGACTATTCAGTTGATGGACTGGTGTCTTCGGTGTATGTAAAATCTATTTTGAGATCATCACAAATATCAGACTAGGAACTTGATGGTTGGTGATCAGCTGCTCGCGTGTGAGATTTTTTCTCAATATGCTTTATATGATATTATCCTTGTGAGTTAAAACTAGCTAAAGGCTAAGTCCTTAATTATTAAATTATCAAAATGTCTTTACGCCGAGTGGTATGTGCTTTCTTTTCTCTCAATATCTATATTTAAAAATATATTTGCTATGTGCTATACATTGGAGGTTTCTTGTCGCCTTTCTCACCCACCATAACATAAAATGTGTATGGTGTGTGTGTGTGTGTGTGTGTGTACAGTATGTATGTATGTATATATATACATATATAGATATATATACACTCTGTATATATATACATACATACACAGAGTGTAAATGTGATATGTGATCCATCCCACAGACAGCTTCACAGTTACTGAGAATGGTGGATGGGAAATCCAGACCAGAGTTTACAATGGTTCTAATTTCCCCTCGCCTGCTCTCCTAATTGAGAGCAGGTACTTACAGTATGGCAGTTTGGTTTGTTGCATCAGTCTCTCTCCTATAGCCTGGAGGCTGGGGCACCGCTATTCCCTGCCTGCAGTCATGGGAGGACGCCCCCTTCAAGTATTGCAGTACCCAGAGGATTGCCTGGACTTGCACTTACCCTTGCCTTGATGAAGTCTGTCCTCATCCTCATCCCTGTCCTCATCCTCCATTGACAGCAACATAACAATTAAAAATACAATCTATTGGCCCCTAACCCCTTAATCACATTAGTGGTTAGTAACCGCTATAGTAATTAAGTGGTTAACCCACCCTCCCCCGCTACCCACCCGGGCGGCCTAACCACCCTACCCAGGGCAACTACCCCCACCCTCCACTCCCCACTACCATTGATTGGCATATAAAATAGGCATGCTTTGTCACTATAGCAATAAATGGGGTAGCAAAACAAAACATGCACAAAATAAAACACATTACATAGAAAAAAAACACATTACAAATGCCAATAAACCAATTGATTGGCACAGTGGTTCATCATGCCCATATAATATGGGCATAATTTAATAAAAACATCCTATCGGTGAGTCGCTACCATGTTTTTTATGGGAGATATTGCCGGGTCAATACACATTGTGGGCCATACACATACCCGCAGACCTTGCCTGCTCGTTGGGTACTTTCACCGGAGAACCAATAACTTTGGTGCCCATCCTTGTATGCATATTCTGAACACAGTTTGACCCAAATACCCCCCTTAAAACTCATACACTAAAAGTCTCTGATTCCCTGCCGACCTAGAAATGTGAAAATACACAGAAAGCTTTTTATTACAGACATGCATTTGATCATTACACACAAATACACTGTCTCTGGCTTATGGTGCTACTTTGCTACTGGGACACATTATTTTAGGGGTAACATGTCGGGCTTAACCTTTATCTTTATTTATAAAGAATGTCTACCCCCACTGCCACATGAGGTATGGGGTGCTAGTATCGCCACCATTTTTAAATCCTCCACGTCACATGACCAGAGGATTTAAATACTGGAGGAGATACCGGAACCCCATACCGGGGCCTGTAACTCTTGAAGCATTGTGTCCCCGAGGCTGAAATTAATGCGGTTCAGCCCAGGATACCACCTGCTCCCGCACACCCTTAGTAAAAATTAAATGAAAGCATCTTCATTACCTTAGCGGCTAACCGCTACGGTAGTTAATTATATTTTTTATGGGGTTTTTGATACCAGTGTTTTGGAGCAGGGAGTATTCTGTGCTGAACAGTGTTGATTTCAACCTCAGGGACCCCTACTTCCGAAGATACAGGCCCCTTTATGGGATGCCGGTATCCCCCTGCAGGATTTTAAATCCCCCGGTCACGTGACGCAGGGGATTTAAAAGCATAGGGGATACCAGTACCCCATACTGGGGTCTGTATATCATCAAGTAGGGGACTCCAGAGGCTGAAATCTATGTGGTTCAGCTCAGAAGACCACCTGCTGAAGTACAGTATTATTATAATATATATTTTAACAGTACAATTGCCTGTAAGAGCAGTACATGGAGATGCAGCGTCTCCATCAGTTGCCGCGCTATAGGATTTATAACACAATAGCACTGATAAAAAAATTGATCGTACGATAGTGCATTTTTTTAACGAGCTTTAAAAAAAATGCAGTTCATTCTTAGTGAATACCATTTTTGTCCACATGTTTTACTGTGCCACTAAGGCCTGGCAGGCACCACACCAGCCCAGGGAGTGGATTGAACACACACAGACAGGAGTCAGTCCAGTCAGTCACAGGTTAATGGTTAAGATGCAAGCTTTATTTAGTAAATATTTAATAAATGTTTGACTGAACATACTGCAACTGCAGCAGCAGCAGCCCTAACTAACCAACAGTCAAACCCTGCTACAACACATTGGCTTAAATTTGTGTACTCCTCCTCACATGATAAATTGGTTTGCGGATTCGGATTCAAAATCCTTTGGATGGATTTTCAGTGATAGGACAAAAAAAAAGAATCTTCCTTTTTTGAGACTGATCCACGCAATTCTGTTGCTGAAAGGTACTGACCAATCCGTGGCGGATTCAGGCCAGCCAGAAAACTTAAGGCATATATTATTGTTAATACTGTAGTATAGTGATATTGTCATATGTAAAGTATAAAAAAAAATTACGAGGCATTATATTTATGAATAATTAGATTCATATGTGTGGTCGATATAAAACTATTCTGCAACATAGTTTTGATATAGACTTTGCACTTATAAGGGGATGTGGATGCTTTAAGAAAAAGTAGTAGTCCTAGTAAATAACTACATGAACTTCTGGGTCCACGTCACATACTGTAGGCATAATATATGGTAAAATAATGCCAATAAAATGAATTAGTCTGCAATGTTAATGTTAAGATGTTGGGAGAAAAAGCTGTGTAGTTTCGTGTTGCAGGATGTCTTTAATCCACTGAGCATGGTGTATACACTTAAAAATTTCTTCTAGCCTCTGAGACATTACATTAAAATCAATACATTAATTTAATCTACAAGAAGGGCCACTAGATGGTGCAGCAGCATTGGATAAAAACAATTTCATAAAAGAAAATGTTTCACTAACCCTTGTATAAAAATATGTAATAAATATACCTGTTGCCATTCTTTTTTTTTTTTTGGTTAGATTTGTTATTATTTGAGGGAACATCAGCACATTGCCATGTAAGGGCATATTTATTGAGCACAGCTATTTCATATTGTCTTGTGAACTAAACTTGTTTTTCAGTCCCAGCCTTTTACAGTACTTTCTCTTGTAATAGCGGAGATGTTTATTCCACAAGACAATAGAAAATATTATTTACTGCACAGTATGTAGTTTAAGGCACCTGCTTAAATGGTGTTTACCTTGACGTAGTTAGCAGGCTTAAATCATTTTTTGATCAAAAGATGCAACTAAATTACTTCTTTGTCAAAAGACTTAGGATCAAACGTTTAAAATGTCACTAATAAATTGTGGATTAAGTAGAAATAGTTGTGTTAGTCCAGTTGCGATAGTGCACATTAAATGTCAGTATTAGGTGATACCTGTTATATTTGCACTAACAATTGATATTATAAATCAAGCAATAAAAAAAGCACAGAGAAAAGATCCCAGCTTATAAGAACTCAATTCCTTAATAATGGTCTTTGTAGGTACTGAGGTTGTGTGGTTTGAACAAATAAAAAAATACATTTTATTATAATATGTATTAAAATAAAGGCAATAAAGAACTCAAAAGTGACAATGTACCGACTTAAAATTAATAGTATAAATTGGTTCATAGTCCGTAATTGATGATGTACATATTCAGAATTCTAGAACTTAAAAAGTCCAATTCAATAATATATCTTTGAATTGACCTGGTATATTAAGTTAATGGTATGTAAACCAAGTCTACCCTGCACGCATACAGCATACACAGATGTCATTAGATTTTAAACCACAAAATTGTATTTACTGACATTTCAATTAATGCATATACAGATACAAAAAAAAACCTAACAAACTGCATACAGAATATCAGGGAATATGAAAAAGCATGGAGCAATCAATGTTGTGCCTAACCCAGCACCATGGTGCTAAAAACACAGTTTTTATTAACAAATTGTGTGTGCCGATCACACGCATTTTAAGTGAAACTTCTTTGTCTTTTGTCACTGTTTTGTCACAGAAATTGTATTTGCAATGGTGATATTTTTAATAAAAAATCGGATAACAATTTTAGTGCCAAAACGCAAAGAAGTTTTACTTAGAATGCGTGTTTTAGCTATTTGCACTTCTATATTTATAGTAACTTAATTCCTTGTGTGTGTCGGGGTGTCTCAGTCAGTGTGTGTGTTTGTGTGTATCAGTCAGTTGCTGGGGAAATCTCCTTTCCTCCAACTTAAAGGGATGCCCCCGAGTTCTTTGTACTTCCTTTGGGATGAATAGTTTATTTTTTAAACCTCCTTGTACTGTCCCCAAATATATTTGTATATAGTTATCATATCCCCTCTTAGACACCTCTTTTCTACAGTAATGTAAATAAATCTATTTTAGCTAGCCTCTCATCATAAGTTGGATTGTCCATCCCCTTTAATAATTTGGTGGCTCTTCTCTGCACTCTCTCTAGTTCTATAATGTCTTTTCTAAGGAGTGGTGCCCAAAATTGAACTCCATATTCAAGGTGTGGTCTTACTAATGCTTTGTAAAGGGGCATAATAATGTTTACTTCCCTTCCATCCATTGCCCGTTTAATGCAAGATAAGTCCTTGTTTGCCTTTGCAGCTACTGCATGACTTTGGGCACTATTATTAAGCCTGCTGTCTACAAGCACTCCTAAATCTTCTCCATCAAGGATTTCCCCAATGTATCCCCATTTAATTTGTAAGTCGCCTGTTTATTCTTGCTTCCCAAATGCATAACCTTACATTTATCTGTATTAAACCTCATCTGCCATTTACCTGCCCAAGTTTCCAGTCTCTCCAAGTCCTTCTGGAGAGAAATTACATCCTGCTCTGATTTTATTACCTTACACAATTTAGAATCATCAGTAAAGATGGAGACTTTGCTCTCGATGTCAACCTCAAGATCATTAATAAACAAGTTAAAAAGCAGGGGTCCCAGTACTGATCCCGGCGGTACTCCACTCACGACTTTAGCCCAACCTGAAAAACTTCCATTTAGTTCCATTAATTGAGTTACCCCTTGTTTTAAAGTACAGTATGTCCTGGGCACAGACTTATAATGACAATTATATCAAGACACACATACAGTATACTGAAGTGGAAGTCTTCTGCCATGAATTTAACCAACTTAACAACTAAGTACAATAAATTGCCACCTGAATATAATTATGGGAGATTTCAATACAAAGTGCCCACAAAGTGGGCACAAAGACAAGCATCAGTAGATAAGTATGGTCATAGCAACAATAATGAATGTGGAAACAAAGTAGTAGAATTTACAGAATGTAAGAACATCTACATCATGAAAATGGACATGGAAGGGATCCAATCGAGTCAATGATAAGATTGACAACTCCTTAGCTAGAAATATGTGATTAAAGACTGTGCTATCTTTAGTACTTTTGACACAAGAAATGATCACCAATTAGTTTGCTGCAAATTACATCTTAAAGCAAAGATAGAAAAAACAAAACTGATAAAAAAGAAGACAGAAACAATCAACATCAAAAATCTCAAGAATTTAAGCAGATAAATCCAAATAGAGCTGGATAAAAAGACATCAGCTTGTTTGAAATCCATGGGGGGATACATTGACAAGCAATTCGGAAAACTGTATGCAAATTGTAACCGAAAGTGCAGTAAAAATTGGCAGAATCCCCGAAAAAATCAAGGATTAGAAAATAGCAGATGAGAAAGCAGTTACTGAGGAAATTACATTAAATGAAGCAAGAGTAAAACATTCAATATACAGACCCGTGCAAGACAATCTGCAATATTAGATGTATATAAAACCAAAATAGAAGTCTAGCAAACTTGGGGTATTTCTAAATGTAAATTTATTAGGTGATCAACATTTTGGTTGGCTTTGGGACCTTTATAGCCACACAGCAAGAAATGGTGCAACAAGACAAGTGTCCCATGGCGTGTGTGACCAATGCAATATACCACAAGAAAGCATTACAAACTGTGTCTGTTTGTTCTAAATTCAAAAACTATAACAAGCTGTTTTACAGACAGAGCTAGTAGGGTAAAATAGCATACTGTACACAATTGTTGCAATACAAATAGTAAGCTGACATACTGTATACTTTCAATTAGTAGTATCCCTCGAGCTCTAAAGGAACGCAGGTCTGTCGAGGTCTATATATAACTAGCAGATACATTATGGTGTTAATCCAACTGGAACTGATTTGACTGGTATACTAGTATAGAAAATAATCTAATAGTAGAGTGACAGGTGTGAGTCAGGTGACGGCACTCTCTGCTCACAAGAACATGCACACATATGTATGTATATCATCATCATCATCATCATCATCATCATCATCATCATCATCATCATCATCATCATCATCATCATCATCATCATCATCATCATCATCATCATCATCTTCAGCCCTTGCTGTGTGGAGGCCTCTCCAGTGATCTTCAAGGTACGGTGGTTGCAAGCATCTGTTCTCAAAGTTGTTTGAATACATTTTCTGAAGTCATCCTCCTATCTTACTTTTAGTCATCGTCTTGGTCTTTAGATATTCCTTGGAATACAGTTGAGTACCACTTATGTCCAATAATGATAATTTCTTCTTGCGATATATCCAACATATTGCCATTTAAATTTCTTTATCCATGTAATTATGTCACAGACTTTTGCTTGTTTTCAAAGCCATTCATTCTTTTTCCTCTCTATAGGTAATACCCATTCTCCTTTGCATTATTTGAAGCTTCTGAATTATCTGCACATTTACGGTTAGGATTCAAAATTCACACCTATATGTGGATGCAGGCAGAATACACTGGTAAAACACTTTTCTTTTAAGGCATAGTGGAAGGTTTCCTTGAAAGATTGTCTTGTTTCTTCCTAATGCACTCAATCCCATTGTTGTCCCCCTATTGATTTCATTCAAAAGGTTCCCATTCTTTGATACTTGGCAAGGGTAGATATAGTTTTCAACATCTATCAAATTTATTTTGGTCTTGTAGGGTCGACACATTTGCTGAACATTACTTTGGTATTGTTGAGATTCATATGGAAGCCCACTTTTTTAATTGCTTCAGGTAACTTGTCTGTTTGCCTTGTCTCTCTCTCTGTCTGTCTCTCTACTGCTGCGGCCAAGTTTATTCGAGCATTTGCCCGTTCTTGGCCGCAGCAGTATCCTGGCGCGCGCCGCAGGGTGACGGGCGCGCGCCGAAGCAGCGGAAGAGCGCCCTCCGATCGGGGCGCTCTCCCTACCGCTGCCGGGTCCGCCGGGTCCCCCGGAACCCCCTGCCGCCGTCCCGCGATCGCGGGACACCAGGGCTCCCTCGGGGAGCCCTGGACGCGCGTGCAGGGGGCGCTGGCACCCGATGATGCGTGACCGCGCATCGGTGATGCGCGGCACGCTGAGGGAGTGCGGCTCGCAAGCCGGGACATTTCCCGGCTTGCGGAATGAGCCGCACTCGGATAAACTGTGTCGGCAGTGTATCTCTCTCTGTCTCTTTCTCTCCCCCTATCTGTGTCTCTCTGCTAATATGCAATGTCTCTCCCTGTTTCTGTGCTATGTAAGTTTTTCTTTGTCCCACTGCAGTTTGGTCTCCCTCTCTCCCTCTCCAAGACAAAGCGGCAATCAAAAACAAGGTTTTCTTTTGGTTTTGTTCCCACTCGGGCACAGAAAATCACAGCCACATAATCTAATGATTAGGAGATAAAAACATGTTTTTACTTCCCTTATTTGTAGATAAAATAAACATCCTCTGTCTCTTATATTATGGGCTGCTCAACTATCATTCAAATCTGAGGTAGGACTTTTCCAGGCACAGTGAAACCCTCCATGTATCTCAGAGTGGATGCAATTCTCCTCGCTGACATTGATTTTCTTCTCCACAACTGTCTTTTCACTACTTTTTTGTAGAAATAGATGGAATAAGTGAACCTTATCCTGGCTGACATTTCTCACATTTGAGATAGAATTCTCTCAGACTGAGTATACTGTAGATACTACATTATGTGCATATAGGAGTGGGTACAGGTCTCCTCGCTCACTAGGATTTCTTCTCTTCAGTGGTCTTGTCATATCTATGTAGATGGAAAGCCTTCTATAAAATTATATTAAAAATCCTATTAATAAGCACATGATATAAAAATATATCAATAGACTTGATCTAATAACATTTATTTTAGACATTAGATGATCAACTGATACATTGATATAATGTTTTTATTAATAGAACTTGATTTGTATAAATGTAACATTGTTAATGTAGATTTCTGTATTATCATTAGGGTGTCATGAAATCATTTTCGTAATATTGAATGCCTAGTTTTTATGTTGTAAATTTTGTATGCATTTTAAAATGGAATGTTTCTCCTTTAAGAGGTATATTACCCTAATAATGGACTATGTGCTCATTAGACCTGCAGAAGAGGACTTTGGCATATGAAATGCATAGGAAGGTTACAGCAGCAGGCTAGAGCACATGTTTTGGGCATCAGAAGCTCAGAGCTGTATATTATTTATTTTTAAAACTATATACATGTAGGAGTATTCCTTTTTTTTTTTCTTAATTCCCAAGTATTTGTTGTATTTTTTTTATTTATTTTTTGTCTTCCTTTCTACAGGGGGTGGTGATGTGACAGCTGAGGAGAAAAAAAATCTCAGTGTGTGAGGAGACCTGCACATACTTGAAGACACTAGGATGAACCATGATGGACATGAGAGAATCCAACAGTATGAGAAACGTCAGATAGATTACAATTCATTTATATCATCTATGTACAGTACACAGGAAAGTAGGGAAAACATGGTTGAAGAAGAGTAAATCCTCATGGGCAAAGTGAATCACATCCATTCTGAGATGCACACACGGTTTATTCTAATACTGTATATACATGCTTAATGTTTAATTTACCTCGATTTCTATTCTACAATGTTCTGGTAGTGGTCACAAAGAATAGAAAACAATGACTAAATTAATCACTGTATAAAGCAAAATAAGAAATATAGAAAGGTCTATTACTTAATGTTGTACAATATGTTTAATTTTGCTTGTGACTTAAAGAACTTTGAGAAGCAGGTACTGTATCCTGAATCACATTGAAAGTATGCCAGGTTAAAGACAGTGTATGTGAAATTGGAAGGTTCAAGTCTCTTTGCCAATAGTTTACCATACTGTATATTAAAAGAGGCCCAAGCCCTAAAAATGTTTCAGGACTAGTAAATGTATTCCAATTATGTTTCTTTCATTATATTGATGACAAGTAAAACAAATCTATGTGGTCCTAAAATGATATGTTCAGCAGCAGAAAACATTCATTCACTTTCAGAAAACTGCAATGGTTCAACTTGCTATTCATTCATTATCGCTTTCAATGCATGTAATGAAAACAACATGTTTATCTAAATAAGTAAACCATAAAAAAACACCTCAATATGATTTGGCATTCAGTAAGTTGCTTGCTAGTAAAAATAAGATAAAGTAATTAAATTAACCTAAATGTCAATACAGAGATAATAAAGCTTTATCTTATAAAACAACACAAATCTAGGGTAGATTTAAAATATGTTCAAAAGGAAGAAGAAAATAATGAAAAATAGATAAACAATTCCCAACCAAACCATAGAACAGAAATAAAGGGGGCAAGTACATGGAATTCAGTAAGTCTGAAGCAAAACGTGTGAAAGCTGATCGCCTTTTTTCGCATTTTATTTTTTAATTACTTTAAGAGATCTTTTTTTTTGTCCTTTCCAACATTGTTTTTATGTTTAAAATCTGATGTTCTCTTCAGAAGATATAAGATTCATTGTGGTATTTTTGTTATTACTCATTTTAAAGAGATTTGGATGTTGAAAGCAACAAGCATGTCATATATATTGTCATCAAACATACTACATTATTTATTAGAATACAGCAAAGACATTGCAGCAGTACAGAAGTAACTGTTAGCAAATTATAAGATGTATTACATTTACTACATAAATTAATCAACATATTGCCTGTGCCTTACGTTCTTGGAAAGATGTGAAGAGCATCTGGAAACGACTAGTTCGGCTGCCTTCATCTGCCCACATTCGGATTACTCCAAGACCAGTGCGTAGCATAACATCATTAGCAACAGTGCTGCAAAATTTAGCTTTCAAATCTTCCACTGAGCTGCTTCCATCATACACGGCCACAAAATTCCTTTTGCATTCATTTGAATTTTGCATTTCATAGTCCAAAAATCGTAAGTATATCTGCAAATAAAGAAAGTACATTTTGTGCTCACATCATGGCTTTTACACATTGATTGGGCATTCACAGCTCAATCAGTAAGTACTTCAGCTACAGTATCTGCTATTCAAAGCAAACAGTTCATTAGACTGATTATTCTCTACATTCATGATGAGTAAAGGCTTTTCTAGCACTTTGCTAAAATCATTTTTTTCCCAAGAATGTCTCTGAATGCTCCCTTACCTTCTGGAAATCATGAGGTTTATCATCTAAAAAACTAGAAAAAAAATCTTACATTATATTGTATTCAGGCAATCTTGTAATGCCTTTAGACAAGTAGATCACAAACTATTACAAGCTACCCCTAAAGTAGAAATAGCAAATTTCCTGCACATATATATTTTTATACCTGCAAAAATATATGCCACAATGTTTGTATTGAATCTATTGGTTAACCTCTGTCATATTTTACAATAAAGATTTAAACCAAAGATTATTGATGCAGTAATCCCGCCAAATGAGCTAAACAATTGAAATGGTAATTAAAGAACTGATCAACATTTTCAAATGTCAGAGCAAAAAGAAACAGGCGTTTGGAAAGAATGAATACCTTCGTATTTATGTTCCTGCTCAATTTTACAGTTTATTCATTGTATTTTAGTGATGTATAAATTACGTGATTTTTTCCTATTTAAAAAAAAGGAAGAATTTAAGGCATTTAATGCGGAAAATGTAACACCTAATTCTTCTATTTTTATTCTCCTTAACACAAGAGATGTTTCCCCGAAGGACTGAAATGTGTGACATTTTGAGGGTAGGACCAAATAAAGTCCAATAGTATTTATATGGAAAAGTACTAACTTCTTCTGTATTAGAAATATTCCATTGACATCTATGAGACTATTGATGCAAAAAAGCAGTGAGACTGATTCCAATTCTATGAGACATACAAAGTCAGTAAGAGTTTACATACTGTAACTGCTAACATTGAACTGCTTTTAATGTTATAGGTCACACACTACTCTAATATACAATGTACAGTGTGATCCAGTCTTGAAATGCATCTAGATAACTTTTAATTTGTTTTACTGACTGCTGCTGAATACTCGTATTATGCTTTTAGCCACTGTATATTATTTGTGTTACCTCCAAAAAGAAAGAGCTGTGAGAGATACTGAACAATGCTAAGTATATAGTGGGTCGTTATATTATCATAGAACAAATGACGTCCTTTTATGGGCTGTATTATCATATCATACCTTTTCAAATATGTAAATATCTTTAATAGAGAAAACTATGCAATGCTTAAACATTGTCCAACAGGAAGACAATTTGTGAGAAAATAATATGAAATACTGGTATCATAATCTTACAAAAAAGCAAATTATGCTATTGTTTGTTCTAATTTATATTTTGCATAAGAGATATTCAGTTGTTTAAAAATAAATCGTTTCCACTCCATACAGATCAATAAGGACTTCAAATATTCAATACAGGCATACCCCGCATTAACGTACGCAATGGGACCGGAGCATGTATGAAAAGTGAAAATGTACTTAAAGTGAAGCACTCCCTTTTTCCACTTATTGATGCATGTACTGTACAGCAATCATCATATATGTGCATAACTGATGTAAATAAGGCATTTGTAACAGGCTCTATAGTCTCCCCGCTTGTGCACAGCTTCGGTACAGGTAGGGAGCCAGTATTGCTGTTCAGGACGTGCTGACGGGCGCATGCGTGAGCTGCTGTTTGCCTATTGAGCAAAATGTACTTACTCGCGAGTGTACTTAAAGTGAGTGTCCTTAAAGCGGGGTATGCCTTTACAGCATAATTTTGCCTAACCTTTAAGTCAATTTTTATTTTCTTTAGTGCCGATTTGCCTACATGTTAAGAAAAAGTGTAAAGTGTAAGGGCAAAATGCATACCATATACCTTTCCTACACTGAAAGTATTTCAATATAGAAAAGGCATGTTGATTGTGCGTTTACCATCACATTTCATTCTTTAATAAACAATATAATATATTGCAGTGACAGTGTTGCATGCAAAGGGATAATGGGGGTAAGGCAGGTTTGTGGACCTGTCTGAGATGAGAATGTGCTCATAAATGGTATTTTTATTTAATATATAATACAAACAAAAAAGCACAGACAACACTAAATTGCCATATTACATTTATTTCCATACCAGTATTGTAATAGCCTATGACAGTAACGTACATGTAGCAGAACTATTGGTAACAAAATTATCCAATACTGCAGAAGCACATCTAGATATATATATCATATACACACACGCGTACAACATAACTATGTTACATTTGTCCTTATTATGCTAATAAGCTAAAAATATCCCTGCAAATGATTGCACCTTTGCCACTTTACTATTACTTTAATTTGAGTTAAGGCGTGCAAAATTATAGCACACTTTAATTAATCTGAACCTTTGAGAGCAGGTAACAATCCATTAGAAAAGAATAAAACAATATATATTTCACAAAGAACAAAATTGGTATATTTCTTATGCGTTACTGCTAAGATATCTTTGAGCCTTGACATCAGAAAGGCAAAAACAAAGGCAGTACTAATTAAACAAACTGCTTTTTATGTTTACTAAAGAAAATTGATGAGCCTTTCTCAAATATACCAGACATTTGGATATATAGAGGTTTGAATATCTTATTACGTTTATTATAAATAAAAGTTAATACAAATCATATTACAAACACTACTGAAGTTAGAAAAATCCGACGCCAAGAGCACATTTTTCCTTTGATTAAATAATGTTTCCGTTGAATTACAGCTTGCTATGATTATATTGTTGACAGTGTGATGCCCCTTCGGCCTAGTTCAGGGTAGTATGGGTATGATGTTACATCTCCAAGTACAGATGCAGCGGCCGTTATCCAATCATTTCTCGGAGCCGTTTTTGTAAAGTTTGCGGCATTCACTCGATAAACTTCTGTGAAAGCTGCCAATCACACCTCTGTTTACCCTTGTTGATTTCCTTGGTTACCTGGATTCTGATTTGTTTGGGTGCAGTTCTGCGTGTATCTGCCAGATGGCAAAAGGGAATCCCTTTGCATAAACTATCCAGTGGCTAGGGTGTAGTCAATGTGCAGGTGTTTAAAAACCAGACTAAAGTTATCCATTGTAAATTGACCTTGGTTGCTGAAGACGCTGAAAACGTTATCAAATGTATGCGTTTAAGAATTAAAATCACAAAAGAGAATGTTGTGGCCATTATTCTACATTGCTATGCCTGCACATTTTCTGAATGGACATACACTGAACATCATGTCAAGTCCTTATACTAAACCGGACTGCAGTTAAGCATATTTAATTTTTTCTGCAATTAATTCTGGAACAGATAAGAAGGCGACTTTAGCAGAGATATATGGCTATATCATTGACAACTATGATTTCTTCAAATTTTCACCGAACCTTCGTGGGTGGAGCATTCAATAAGGCAAACATTAACTAAAAATGATTGCTTTTTTCACACAGCCCCTCCTCTGGGAAGTGCCAGAGGTTATTGGTCAGTGCTCCCAGCTTTTGCCAGTATGTTTGCTCATGGCAACTTCAAAAGGAGAAAGGTCAGGTTTAATCAATTTAGAATTCGCACTTCCTGACCCTGCAGTTTACCAACACCGGCTAACCAATACTATTGCAATAACGGGCCGACTGTCACTGAAAACCTGGTGAACCGCAATCCTTGCTACCTTGCCCCGCCTGATTACCAGCTTCAGCAGGCAACTGTAAACTTTAATGAAGACTACATGAGTGACCCCAGCTTGTACGCACAATACACCTCTGACATTGGCTCATCTCCATCTGGTTGGCAAAGTTTATAATGAAGGTAAATATAATGTATTATACAGTATTAACTTTAATTCCCAATGACACTACAGTAGTGTATGCCTGACATATCAATACTTGGCTTGTACACATGCGCACTAGAGCGTGACTTGATGCATGCACACTACAGGAACTTATTGCATAATTTTTTTTCCCATAAAAGAAACTTTGAAATCGAGCGTTAAAAGATAATGATGAAGTTTGATGGAACTCTAATATTACTTTTTTTAAATGTTACCTTTTTTACTTTTATACAGTCAGTATTACCAGCGTCACACTTTTAAAACTTTGCCACGCTATTATTTTGGACAACACACTATGCACTGTACAGTATGTGATCGATTCAATTACATGTCATAATCTGTAATAAAAATTCACACCGAGATGTTTCTTGCTTTTATTCCATGGTTAACGGAAAACATTATGTGATGCATTTTTTTCATATTTAATCAATTTTAACCATTCTAAAATCACCACATATTCAAAGAGTTGTGTCTAATCCTTCACGATCATCCGTGCAGTACTCTAAGACAGACCAATTCAGTTGCATCTCACCTCCCCCCACCCCCACAAAACAAAGCCATGGGACTAGCTATCAACACCAACCCCGGGCCATGAGAAATTAACATAGAAAGACTACGGTTTCATGAGTTGGCTGCTTGTAGAGAAATTTCCATTTCCTGGTTCCACATGCATGTGCATTGTGAACTAATGTAGAAAGCCTTCACGGCCAATTGGACTTAGAAATCTAACTAAATAATTTTTTTCAAGTAACATTTTTTTTCTTGAGAAGGAGAGAATAATTGTGAGCTTTAAACAAAACGTAATATGATGCATTGTTTAAAGATTTAATCAATTTTTACATTGTTAAAACCACAACATTTTTATTTATCAATGATGTTGCACCTTCCCCCCCCACCTCATAAAGCCAAGAAAAAGGCATTTGGCTCGTTATCAACACCTCCCCCGGGCCATAGGACATTCACACACAGAGACACAAAGTTTCAGGCTTTGGGTCTTGGAGTTTTTAATTCCATGGGGCTTAACTGAGTCAACCTGTGTAAACGACCTTGTATTTCTTTTGTCATTGAGAGAGGGGGGATTAGGACAAACTATTGATTGTTCTTATGCACACAGTACAATAAGCTTGGGCATTTTCACTGCCTCCATCCAGTAGTGTTCTTTCTACTGTGAAAGACAACAAAATGGCTGCAGGATTAGTGAATTGAAGCCCTTGAATTTTTAACAGTATTGACAGCCTCAGAAAACGAATAAACTATAATTTACCTTACCTGTAAACTATAATGAAGTTCTACAAATAATAGGTAATACACACATGTCAAATTCAAATACTGTACATACTGTATATAATATATACAAAGGGAAGAGTAAGCACAGGCATAAAATGGTTACATTCAATTACCTTGTAATATACGGCTAACATTTAAACAGGTTATTGTCAGTAAAATACTTACCTGTGCTATACTTGCTGTACCTGTACTTACCCTGCTACAGTACAGAACAGTACCTTACTACATGCCAGTGGCATTCCAATTATGCTCTAAAGAACGGGCAAAATGCAGCTACTAGTTAATGTACAGTAGTTGTTGCATTTTTGTACAGTCAGTATGTCTCTCCAGAAACTCTTTATTCCTTTTACTAATTCCTCCTTGTTGGACAGTTTTACAACATTTCTTATATGATCCTTCAGTGCATGCCACACAATTTTTATGGGGTTTAAATCTGGTGATCTGGAATGGGAGGGGAAAAAATGGCGAATTTGTTGAACAGATAAGAAAAGTTTATAACAATGAGAAAAAGTAACTGTACGCTGGAGCACTTACTCCTGTGGCATCTTAAACCAGTTGATCCCGCTCGCAAAAGAGGTGGTATGTTTAGGGTCATTGTCCTTTAAGAACCGGTGACCACCAGATGGAAAATTATGCCTAATGTATCTGCGAAGGGTGTCGCTGGTCTGTTTATCACATACAGCCAGTCTTCACACAAGTGTTTTTATTGATAATCACGATTTGAACGGAAAACAGACAGGCATCTCCGGGACTACTATAGGGGGCTTCATTCGCCGCGCATGCGCGTCACGCAGGCCATCACGCTGACAACCGTGTGGAGCTGAACACGCAGCATAGCCCAAGACACAGCCCCAGCGTGCGGGGCTTGTTTCTAGAGACTGAAATCACCCCCTTTTCATCCCATCTATTGCCTCACCATAGAAGTTACGATCGTGATCAGGACCATTAAAGTTTTTATTCATGTAAGTGTATAGTACTAATTTTATCTGTCTGTAATACACATTATATCTCAATCTTGGTGCGCTTTTGTGTTTTTCTCTTTTTTTCTTGGGACTTGGTATCGCTGTCGGAGTTTTCTGCTGGGATCCACATTGGAGGTGGGGGAAGACACCTTCAACATCAAGAGCTGCAAAAGATTAGAGAGGAACCACCATTCCAGTTTCTTAAAGAGCAAGAGCACGGACTGGACATTTTTTCTAATGTATTTTACAATACGGGTGTCAATTTGCTCTTGGAAAAATACTTAATCCATGATTCCTGGAACAAGAGAAGAAAAAATTATGAAAAAACTAAACATTAGGGTACAGAATACACTACAGTAGTACAGTGCATAAGGCTACAGCATATGACTTTGTGCATTATTATACCATCAAATATGATTATGCATCCTGTTCCATGTCTAGAGATTGCACCATACACATGCATCTTCAGTGGGTGCTTGGGCCGTGGCTTCTGAGATAGGCGTCCTTTATTGTGGAATGCAAAAGTGACAAATTTCTCCAGAGCTACAGTTGTCTCATCATAAAAGATGACATCCTGAAAAGTCTCGCACTTTCGATCCATGCCCATGCTTGGTCCACACTTTTTATCTTGTTGGCCTCCCTTATCATAGGATATGCTCTGTAATGACAAGGAAGAATTTTACAGGTACAAAAGAACCACACTTTAACCTACAGTAGTGCACAACACTTTACCTCTACTGTCCTACAGGTATACAGTACTGCACTGCACTAATTATGGCACAGTAATTACAGTGCATTATACTGTACTTTATTACAGTAAGACACTTACTTGACACGTCCATATGTCCATCCCAATTGGCATCTCATCATCCTGATGCTGGTCTCAGATGCTGTGATATTGTGACTGTTCTCTAGAACAGTCTTGACTGTTGCTGCACAACGCTCATCATTAGCTTAGCTGATTTCATCCAGCAGACGCTTTGCCATCCTACAGTTTAAAGGAAAAGAGAACAATTTGTTAGGCCAAAAAATAATTAAAAACAAATACATGAAATATATTTAAAATGATACTTCTAAAATTAGTACAGTAATTTTTTGGCTAAAAGAATAGCAAAGAAAACAAGTAAACAAAAACATGCATTTTGATATGCAAGAAGCTTTTAGAGTAATACAGTAATTGCAGAAAGTAAACAAAAATACTTACTCTGTTGTGACTGGGGGACTCCGCTTTACAATTTTAGTCTGACCATGGGCATGAAAGCAAAGAATGCTTTGTGCTAAATTGAGGCCCGAAGTAAGTAACCAGTGTTTGATCTGTACAACTCTGTGTCCTCTCTTGTACATATCCTGTATTCTCATGCTGAGATCCTGTGAACTAAATGTACTCAGCATCGCTGCTTTAGAAAATAAATCAAGCACAGATGGATGTGTATTCTATGTACAGTATATGCAATGTGCATTGAATCAGCAGAACACATGGTGTATTTATACTTTAATAGACCTCAACAGGTAAAGTGTATGAAGAATGGTGTGATATTAACTAGACAAAAGAAAGCCAAACCTGAAACTCATAAAGAGATATAGTATGAGATCTCTTCACATATTCTGAGATACAAATATATCTTGCACACTATTCTTACATGTATATCTAAAACAAGAGAGACGCCATATTGTCTCTTTATAACTATCTGGTACATATGAAGTTAAAAAGAAAAGGAAAAATATATTCATGAAAATATAATCAAGAGGGCCTCTCAACTTTCACCATTAAGAGATAAAATTCTGGGATGAAGTTCAAGTATATCAGAAGAAAGAGATAATTGGAAAAACAGGATATTGCCAGGTATCAAGAAAGGTTAAACGGGTTAAGAAATAATGAGGATGAGACAGAGTAGGAATGTATGACACAATTTGATGAGGAACATCTGGAAAAGTAACACTTTTGGGGAAAAACAAGTACTTATTTGGCTTTATCGGAAATCCGTTAAAGGGGTATAAAGATGTGGATTTGTGGGAGGAGACTTCAGAATTATTAAGAAGCTGTCAGAATTATCATACAACTGCCTATAATTGAATAATTCTCCATCCATAACCTGTGCTAAGGATGCCTGTATAATTTGACGCTGTGATGCTGCGCTCTGAACTTGTCTCTGAATAAAATCTGGGAAAGAATTTGTTCCGTGTTCTTATTGACTAAGGTTGCTACACCTTAGATACCAGGAACCTCTACAAAGAAGGATCTTCAATGGCGAGCCAGTGCCTGAGTCCGTGACTTAACTCTACTCACAAAGGGGGGGAGAAGGGGTGAGCCCCAGGAGGGGTGAGTCCTTCTTCCTCTCACCCACAATCGTGTGAGTAGGGGTCCGGATAAAAGAACCTGAGGAAAAGAAAAGAAAAGAAGCATCGGACGGATATCTTTATCCAGTGGAATTTATTGGTGGCCACCAAGACCAAAAGCGATCACGGAGAGACACTCCAGGTCTGTGCAATCGAGGATTCGCAAGGAGTTGATCGCCTGCATTTTGAAAGCCTGGCAGAGCTTGTGAGAATCCTAGTCGACAAGGATTTTTCCAGCGCCAGGGCTCATAGAGGCAGCATCACTAAAACAGTACGTGAGTAACGTTGATTCACTTAATTTACAGTATGGATTTTATCCAAGAACAGGCTAATCAGAGTAAATTACCCCTCACACCCCCAGAGAATGTGGGTTGTGCAGATTTGTGGTACTCTCTGTTGAAACAGGTTATGAATGCTTTTAAAGATATTGATGCAAAAAAATTAAGCAAGAATAAGAACATAAAAAAATTCCAGCTATTGACTAAACTGTTTTTTATTTATGAACAGCAAATGACAGGTACAGCTTTAATTCAAAGCTATGCGCAAGCTGTACAAACTGATCCAAATTGCACAAGATGTCCTGATTTATGGCGTCAATTAAAATTCTTGCAGGATCAGATGACTATTAGAAGTAACTTACACACAAGAAAAATCGCTGGGTTAGAGGCAAAACAGGGGGAGGAAGCCCAGGAATCAGATAGGGATGAGGAATTTGAAACTTTAAAACAACAGCATACAGTAAGATTACGATGAAAGAATACGCCGAGTATAGAGAAGGAGCCAATCAACATTTACATCAGTTACAAGATGAACTGAGGGAAATGCAAGCCCAGTTACAACACAAAGATGATTGCATTAAAAGGTTTAGGGAATCCACTAATGCAGAGTCTGAGTTTAAAGGGTTTGCAAGCAAAGATTTTCTTGCCTCTCCTTTAACTCCCAAAGGATTCCCTCTACCTAGAAAGACTTCCACACCCTCACCTGCACCAGACATCGACACACTGACAGGAGGTCAGAATATTATGAAGGCAGTCAAATCTATAACACCTTATGACAATGCTAAGGGACCTTTTCAGAATATGGAATGTTTTGAGGGATGGAGACGCAGGCTAAATTGGTCAGATCAGATAGCTTGCCAAGCACTGATTTTGTGGCTCCCATTGCATGTTGCTAACAAGGTAGAACAGGTGGGAAAACCCATAGAAGAAGGTACAGCAGGTTTGGGTACCAATACGTATATGAATGCAGGTCAAAGATTGCGCACCATTGTAAAGGCTGTCACGGGAGTACCCCAACTGGGACATACTGCCCTGGATTCCTTTAAAATTGGTCCACATGATGATCTACAGGCATGTGCTATAAGCTGGGAAAATGCTTGGAAATTGGTTATGGGGAAAGAGTCTGTACAAATGACTGAGGAAGATAACAAACAATGCATAATTGAGTTTTTGCAGAAAATAAAGGAATTTGACCCTGCCATAAAAGTGTTGGCTATGGCAGCCCCAAGTGTAGAAGCAGCTGCACAAGTTTTGATAAACAAAGGGTTGGTTTCAGAAGGGGGAACACAATTGAGACAACTTTTTGGGTATAATAATACAGGTCCTGATGCCTATGGTAATGACTACAACCCGACCTACCCTAATCCCACATACAATCCAAACGCCAGACGTGGTAGAGGAAGAGGTATGGGGAGGGGGCGGGGAGGACAGGGACAAAATGCTCCTTTTGTGTGTTATTATTGTGGCAAGCCAGGACACATGAGAAGGGATTGTAGATCTTTGATGTATGATCAGGCACAAGAAGGGTACAAAGGGGGATCAGAGGGTAATGAGAATGGGCTTTACCCACAGCATAGGGGACCCCCACAGCCCACAGCACCACCCATGCCCCCTATGCAACAACAGTATTCACCCCCCGCACCAGTACCACAATATAAAGACCAACACAACCCCATGCAAAACACAAGTCCCTATCACCAGGCACAGAAAATGCTAGAAGCAATAGTAGGGACTGGGGAGCAGGGAATGGGAAACACGGAGAAGGGCAACCCCGTGAGTTCAGCATAGGGGTGTGCCCCCCCTGTCACTCTGTCATTTGTTGCAAATATATCCTTAGCAGGTGACGGGAGACCACATCTCCTAGGAGTGATAGAGGGGATAAAGGTTGAAATACTCATTGATAGTGGGGCATCCGTTTCTACAACAGGTTTGCCTTTGAGGGTCCCCGAGGCTGCTGAAGAAGCGGTCTTGGTGAGCTTCAATGGCAAAGCTACCCCGGCTGTTTTGTGCCCAGAGGTAGTGGTTTATTTAAAAGATCATGTTATCTATGTTGCAATGTGGAAAACGGAGGCTATGCATGCTACTATCTTGGGTTCAGAAGTTATGCAGAGAGAAGGATGGCTTATTGATTATCCTAATACGTGTATCTGGAGGGTCCAGCCCTCTAGAACAAAAACACATGCTATTGAGAGTACATTCTACCTCAGCTTATGCAGTACGAGGGTACATTACACGATTGTCACACTCAAGTCCAGCGGGAAAAAGCCTCTCCCTTTTCTAAGGAAAAGGATGAGACGGCTCCTGCTGTATTTGTAGATGGAGCTCGTTACTGGGAGGATGGGCAGTTTTGGACAGGGTTTGCAGTGAACGACCCTGAGGGAAAGAAAATGTTTAAATTCCAGCTGCCACCTTCATACTCCGCACAGCGTGCTGAGCTTGAAGCTGTTAAATGGGTTATTGAGAATGTGGAAGGAAAGATAAACATCTACAGTGATAGCTCATATGTAGTGCGAGCATTAACAGAACATTTACCTCTGTGGTGTAAACGAGGTTTAGTTGATGCATCAGGTAAAGGCTTACAACATGCAGCCATACTAGAAAAACTGTACCAGGAAGGCCTTGATGCACCTGACAGAGTAGCAGTGTTAAAAGTAAAAGCTCATCAAGGAATTTCAGAGGATCCTATAATTATGGGAAACTTTGAGGCGGACATTGCAGCCAAGGATGCCGCCAGATATGGGGAAACTTTATATCCTATAGTGAGAATACAGGATATTAGCTCTGTGAGTAAGGGCCTACCCACAATCTTTATTGAGTCAGTTGCATTTGAAGGAGAACAGGCAAAAGATTCTAACATCAAACATTTGAGAAACACAATGTCCACTGACACTTCATTATCTGATCAGGAAGGAATTTTGTGTAAACAAACTAACACGGGTTGCTTACTACCCATTTTGCCCGCACATTTAGAGCCTTTATTAGTCAAGTACAATCATGACACAATGGGCCACATTGGCACAGATTTGTTAACTAAAGTAATGCAAGACAAGTTTTGGAGTGCCACACTAGTGCAGACATGTAAAAATGTTTGTGCTGAATGTCTTATCTGTGCCCAAATACATCCGAGACCTAAGGGTCAAAAGCCCCAGGTACAGAGAGTACCTATTGCAGGTGGACCATGGGATAACATCCAAATTGATTTTATAGGCCCACTTCCAAAAGCTAAGGGTGGGTATGCCTATGGGTTGGTGGTTGTAGATGTATTCACTAAATGGCCTGAGGTTATCCCTCTGCGTAATTGCACTGCTCTAACAACAGCCAAGGCCCTGTGGACTCATATTTTCAGTCATTGGGGTTTTCCAAAGGTAATGGAATGTGATAACGGCCCACATTTTGTAGGAAACATCACAAAGGCCCTATGTGGTTTACTGGGAATACAACAGAGATTCCACATACCCTACCATCCACAATCTGCAGGAATAGTAGAGCGTATGAACCGTACACTCAAGACACGTATACGCAAATGCCTTTTAGACCAAGGTAAAGATTGGGCCCTACACATCCCCGCAGTATTACTAAGCATTAGGGCAACACCATCTCAGGCAACACAAGTGTCACCATTTGAACTCATGACAGGAAGAAAAATGCCAGTGTGGTTCCCTAATGAACCAACTTTATCTGGACCAATGATCGCAGCGGCTGCACGATCAGAATGGTTGAAAGATTTACAGACACAACTTCAAAGTTTGTCTCAATTTGCAGCTTGCAACATGGCAAAACCAGTTGCTACTACCGCCAACGGTGCTGACAAATTTATCAAAGGGGGGATGGTTATGATAAAGACATTTCGTAAGCCAGGCCCCTGGGAGGCAAATTGGGAAGGCCCATACAAAATTCTTGATAAATTGGGCTCTACAGTGATACATGTGGAAAAAGTGTCTCAGAGACACAGCAAAGGTTGTAAACCTCATAAAGGTACCACTATGTGGGTACACATTGATCAATGCAAATTGTACAAAGGCAGGCTTCTGCCACTTCAGGTTGCCACTGATAAGGAGTGATGCTGTACTTGTTGTTTTTCAGGATATGGATCCGGAGTGGATGTACCGGAAGTTCCTTGGATACCCTCACCATATGGTACCAGATGACCCCAGATGATCTGATGTAGGTACCCCACAAGTACCACCGCAGCCATGGTACCAACGGCTCTTCGGGACCCCACCCCTTCCATTCCATGAAGTACAGAGACTAATTCCTGAACCGGAACCAGAGATGACAACTGAACCGGAACCAACACCAATGATGACAACACAACCAAGAAGTGGGAATGAAGAATTCCAATCGGGAATGAAAAAGACTATACCGATTGACACAATAAGCAAACCACTGCCACGAAACAAATCATATAACACAAACACTATGTTACACAATAATATGTATTTTTATGTGTGAACACATTGCAGGACTAGGTCTAGATGACAGAGAAAGATGTGAATACATTGACGGAGATCTCTTGTATTCAGAGGAACAAAAGGGTAGTTCATTAATGCAGGTTCGTTTATGAACTAAAGGGGGGACTGAAGAATGGTGTGATATTAACTAGACAAAAGAAAGCCAAACCTGAAACTCATAAAGAGATATAGTATGAGATCTCTTCACATATTCTGAGATACAAATATATCTTGCACACTATTCTTACATGTATATCTAAAACCAGAGAGACGCCATATTGTCTCTTTATAACTATCTGGTACATATGAAGTTAAAAAGAAAAGGAAAAATATATTCATGAAAATATAATCAAGAGGGCCTCTCAACTTTCACCATTAAGAGATAAAATTCTGGGATGAAGTTCAAGTATATCAGAAGAAAGAGATAATTGGAAAAACAGGATATTGCCAGGTATCAAGAAAGGTTAAACGGGTTAAGAAATAATGAGGATGAGACAGAGTAGGAATGTATGACACAATTTGATGAGGAACATCTGGAAAAGTAACACTTTTGGGGAAAAACAAGTACTTATTTGGCTTTATCGGAAATCCGTTAAAGGGGTATAAAGATGTGGATTTGTGGGAGGAGACTTCAGAATTATTAAGAAGCTGTCAGAATTATCATACAACTGCCTATAATTGAATAATTCTCCATCCATAACCTGTGCTAAGGATGCCTGTATAATTTGACGCTGTGATGCTGCGCTCTGAACTTGTCTCTGAATAAAATCTGGGAAAGAATTTGTTCCATGTTCTTATTGACTAAGGTTGCTACACCTTAGATACCAGGAACCTCTACAAAGAAGGATCTTCAGTGTACGCCCAGTTATAATACCTGCAGCTCGTGTCCACACCTGCCAAAAAATTCCGCCAGGGACTCAGTGCATAAAAGGTGACACAAATTGCATAGCCTCTCACAAGCTGATCTCTATCTTAATGAGCTCTTGTCCAGATACTGTATTGTGCATTCTTCCATCTGCTTCCATGGAGCAACCCCGATTGTACGGATGTAGGAACCTGCTTTTTTCTGCTGTGCCAACCACGAGAAAGCAAAAGTTGGAAGCTATTTCCAAGCCAAAGCCAAAGGTTCCTGAAGAAAAGGTTCCAAAGGCTCCCAAGGCAAAGATCATGGCCCTTTGTATGTGAAGAAGAAAAAAGCCAAAGTCTGCGATGATGAAGTTGTTTGGATGGGCCCCAGTGGCCTTTTGAGGCATACAATGGATCTTCCCTGGTGGTCCATCGACTTGTTTGACGACTATACGTTATAAATTTATTTACAAATAAAGATGTGCCCCAATGTTTTTAATTGAAAAAAGTTGATTATTTTTTTTGTAACTTTATTTTTATTAGTATTCTGAGCTGAAACATATGCCATTCCATTTCCTACTTTCAAACAATATGCATTGTTAATACTGAACAGCGTAAAGGGTATGTATAAATCAAACAGATGAAAACTGTGAGAGATGGAGAGGGGGGAGAGGGGATGTGAGGAAGGTCTTCTTGTATTATTTGTTCTAGTTACTTGTGGTAGTGTCCAGGATCTGGCTAGATCTCTTGCTGTGATTGGCTCGCCCTGGCTCCTGCGCAGTCCCATTCCTATCCTTAGTCCCTGGTGTTCCTGTCACTAGTCAAAGGAGAACTATTAGAAATCTAGAACTATTAGAGCAATATCAAGGTGGCATTCACTCCTGGGATGTCCGTCTGGGCCAACCATGGCAACCAGACTTTTTGGAATTTATTGCCAGAGTCATTCACTTGTTAACTTTTTCCATCTGGCACACAAACCAAATTATGTTCCTAATTTTGACCAAGGTTGGAATCTCATTTTGTTTCCATAATCCTGCAATCTCGCACCTCGTTGCTGTAGGAAAATGGGCAATCAATTTAGAGTCGGTTCTGGATATACCTGTAATGGTCTGTTCAATAAGAACAGCCACGGGTCTAAGGGGATCATGAGGCCCCAAATCCTCTGTAGCCAATCCTTAATTTGTTCCCATAAGGGAGTCAAGTGAGAGAAAGACCACAGCATGTGTAATAAGTCCGCTGGCTCTCCACATTGTCTGGGGCACAATGGGGAGTAACTTGAGATGAAGTTGGATAGTTTAAGTGGAGTAAGATACCACCTCATCAGGACCTTATATGCGTTCTCCTTTACGGTCATACAAATTGAGCTCTTTGAAGCGGCCAGAAAAAAATCTTCCCAGTCTTCCAATTCTAGCTCTTCACCTAAGTCAGCTTCCCACTTAGCCATGTAATGGAGCTTCCTATCATACTCAGCTCCAGAACAGATCACTTCCTTGTACATTTGAGAGGTTAGTCCACTCGTATCTGTTTCTAATATACAGAGATTTTAAAAATTCGGCAATTGTGGGCGGAAAGTAATTTTATTATAAAAAGCAAAGATCTGAGGGTACCTAAAAAATTCTGAGTTAGGGATGTCCTTGTCTGACTTAATTTGGTCAAAGATTTTGACGCCTATTCTACCCTCCAGATCCTTGAGTCTACAATACCCTTTCTGTTTCCAAATGTTGAAATCTACGCTATTCAGCCCCGGAGCAAAGTCTAGATTATCAAATAATGGAGTCATTAGCAAATTTTTGGAAGTCAGGGAACATCTAAATTTGGAGGCCTCCCAAACTGCTAACAAATTGGTCATCGAGGAAAGCGGCTCTTGAATGGATTTAAGCATCCTTTTAGGGGACCAAATCAAGTTGCATAACTCAATGGGTGAACATATTACATTCTCCAGTGCTACCCATCTTTTATTAGTGGGGTCTGTGTGCCATTGTGAAATTTGGCATAATTGGGCCGCCTTATAGTATGACAACAAGCAAGGTACCGCTAGGCAACCCCCCAGAACTGACTCCTCAGGATGTTACTCTTAACAATGAGGGTTTTGCCCTTCAATATAAATTTAAAGATCAACGTCTGAACTGAGCAAATGACCCTCAACACCACCGGAACTGGGTGAGTATGGAACAAGTAGAAAATCTGTGGGAGTAGGTACATCTTGATAAAGCACATCCTTCCAAACCACAAAATACTATAAGAGGACCACCGCCCGCGATCTCCTTTCAACGTTTGTAATAATCTAGGGTAATTCGCTTTGTATAGAGTCTTATAGCTATTAGTAATGTGGATTCCTAGGTATAGCTACCGGTTGCCAATTACAGTTAAAGTTTATAGATTTCAGCTTTTCCCCTTCCCTGGGCAGATTTACATTTAGGGCCTCTGATTTGGATTGGTTTATTTTGAAGCCAGAAATTCTATTAAATTTACCTAACAAATTAAATAGATTAGGCAGGGAGGTGAGAGGCTTTGATAGCACCAGTCTGACATCATCTGCATAGAGAGCTAACTTATGCGATTGTTCCTTGATTTGGATACCAGACATGCCTGGGCTTTTTTGAATTTGGGCTGCTGGTGGTTCCATGCATAAGGCAAATGACAGTGGCGAAAGAGGACACCATTGCCTAGTACCAGTCTTAATTTGGAAAATGTCAGAAGGGAAGCCCTGATGTGTCACCTTTGCGGCCGGATTGCTATACAGTGCTGTGTTTGCCTTTAATATTCTACCCCTGAAATCAAATGCTCTCAGTGTGGCCTTTAAATATGGCCAAACTATCCTGTCAAAGGCTTTCTCAGCATCCAGACTTACCACCATGACCAGGGTCTTTTTGTTGTTAGACAATTCAATCTGGTTAATTATACGTCTGGTGTTGTCTGATCGATTAAGAAAACAGGTGCGCAAATCTCATCAGGACATAGAAGAGCGGAAATGAAGACACCAAAATAGTGCAATAATGTCAAATAACAATATTATCAAATGTTGAAGATTCTATAAAATTCGCACTCACGTATTCCACGTGATATATGAGCGTTGTGGTTGTAATAAGTTACCAACTTTCTTATCCAGATGCATACTCCGGATCAACACCAATAATGTTCCATACGAAAGGAAGGGAAATCCAGATATATAAAAGAAAAAGCAAAATAGTATAATATTGCTTTTAATATTAAAAACACAAAGTATTCCACTTACATAAGTGTCTTTGTGGCAGACATTTAGACCACCCTGGGTCATATGGATAAATGACACTCCACACAGCTACAGTATCTGCTGGTTGGTGCAGTCTTCCTCTCTAAATGTCACCAGCAAGGTTCCACTCAGTACTCCACAGCTTCACCCTTGCAGGAACAGGTCCCTGATCCGTGGAGCTTACAATCTATTTTTTATGGTGCCTGGGGCACAGGGAGATAAAGTGACTTGTCCAATGGTCACAAGGTGCTGACACCGGGAATTGAACCAGGTTCCCCAGTGCCAGTCAGTGTCTTTACTCACTGAGCCACTGAGCCACTAAGGGTGAAGTCGTAGAGTACTGAGTGGAACCTTGCTGGCGACATTTAGAGAGGAAGACTGCACCAACCAGCCCAGTGCATGCTGTGACGGCCGTGGAGCAGATACTGTAGCTGTGTGGAGTGTCCTCTATCCATATGACCCAGGGGAGTCTAAATGTCTGCCACAAAGACACTTATGTAAGTGGAATACTTTGTGTTTTTAATACTAAAATCAGTACAGGCATACCCCGGTTTAATGACACTCACTTTAAGTACACTCACGAGTAAGGACATATTTTCAATAGCCCCATTCCCCTGTGTCCGTACGCACGCTTCGCGAGTACGGACACTTATTCTGCCCTACAGACCGCCGTAGCAGTGACGCGCTGATTCCCCTCACCCAATAGGCAAACGGCAGCTCGCGCATGCGCCTGTCAGCACGTCCTGAACAGCAATACCAGCTCCCTACCATTACCGAAGCATCGATAAGTGGGAAAAAAGTAGTGCTTCACTTTAAGTACATTTTCGCTTTACATACATGCTCTGGTCCCATTGTGTACGTTAATGCGGGGTATGCCTGTATTATACATTTTTGCTTTTTTTTTATGTATGTGGATTTCCCTTCCTTTCGTATGGAACATTATTGGTATTGATCTGGAGTATGCATCTGGATAAGAAAGTTGGTAACTTATAACAACCACAACTCATATATCACGTGGAATACGTGAGTGCGAATTTTATAGAATCTTCAACATTTGATCATATTGTTGTTTGACATTATTGCACTATTTTGGTGTCTTCATTTCCTCTCTTCTATGTCCTGATGAGATTTGTGCACCTGTTTTCTTCATCGATTGCTGGTTGGATTTGGTCTGAGTCCTGTATCGGGAGCTGCACTCTTTAAGGACAGTATATAAATTGTCTATTGCTAAATTTTGTTCAAAGTGGTGTTATTTGCGCTTAATTTTTTGTATCACTGGTGTTGTCTGATGCCTGCCTAATCTTAATAAATCCCACCTGGTCAGGGTGGATCAATCTGGGTAGGATATGACCCAATCTGTATGCTAGTAACATAGAGTAGAATTTGATGTCTGCATTTATTAGCAAGATTGCCTGTTGCTTTTACAATTTGTTGGGTCTTTACCTTCCTTATAGTTTAAGGAGATTGATGCCTGGAGCATCTAGCTCAGGAATGAGGCACCTGCCTGCACTGCATTGTACATTTGCAATAGGTGAGGGGCTAATAATTTATCGACTTTTTTGTAATAGAAATTAGAAAACTCATCAGGACCTGGTGCTTTAGAAGGTTTCAGGTTTTTTATAACCTCCAACAGCTCCTCAATAGAGAAGACCCTTTGAAGTTGCTCCCTCTCCTCCCCACTCAAACTAGGTATATCAGTGTCCTCCAGAAATTCCCTCAGCGCCCGCTCTGTTTTGACCCCATGAGTGACCTTCACTCCATTATAGAGCTCCTTGTAGTACTGTTTGAACTCGTCCACAATTCATTTTGGATTGGAGGTCAGTTCCCCCAACTTTCTACGAATATTATTTATGTTAAAGTTAGCTTGTCTATTTCTGATTTTGTTTGCTAGCATGGTACAGTATCTGTCCATTTTGTTTTTCAAAAAACTTCCTCGTTGACCAATTGCGAGAGTTCTCAGCCTGGGAGGTAAGTAGTAAGTTCTACTCTATTCTCACATATTTTAGCTCCTTTAGAGTGTCTGCTCTCTTAGTTCGCCTATGTAGATCTGAGAGCTCCTGTAATTGAGCCTGTAATTTCTGCTCTTTTGCTTCTCTTTTTTGCGCCCTGCTGCAATATTGATGAGGGTACCCCTAAGCGTAGTGTTATGAGCCTCCCAAAGTGTTAGGTGAGACTCCACACTACCTTTGTTGATTCTAAAGAATTTATCTATTTCCACATTGAGTGTCTGGAGAACCTCTGGAATTTTAATAATTAACTCATTCAACTTCCAGTTTACTCCCAGTCTGTAATGAGAGAGAGAAATGGCAGAGCACAACCGGAATCATCCAAAAAAGAGAATTAGGAGGAAAGTGCATTATCCATAAAAAGGTTTAATAGTCATGGAAGGAAAAAGGCAAGGCATTACCCTACCAACATGTTTCGTGCTACACAGAGCACTTAATCAAGGCATACACATTCTATCATCATTAGCATATTTAAAGGTTAAAAAATAATTGGCTTACCAATCCTGAACCAAATCTGGGAATCACCCCATGATCTGGCTGATGAGATTCTGGTTTGAGGTCAACAGAGCATGCGCACGCGACCCCACACACAGCCCCCGCCTCCACACGCAATCCTCGGCCAGCAGAGAGAGAACCGAGCTGTCACGCACTTGCGCAGAGGCAGTAAAGGCTTTCCCACTAAGGTGACCATGGAGTGTGCCTAAGGAGTGGGGGAGCGCGCCGGACGCACGCACGCCCGCCGGCGCCACTATCCACATCCTCCTGGTGCGCATGCGCACCTCCCAAGGAAGAAGGAATGAACCCTAGGTCCCTCCCCATTGCCGCGTGCATAGAGGAACAAACACGGGAGCCCCGGGTGAACGCTCTTGTGCGATAGCAACCCCTGGGCTCCCTGTCCCCACAGTGAGCGCGGCCCGAGGGAGGAGGAGGGAAGAAGAAAGAAAGAAAGAAAGAAAGAGGGAAGACAGGAGAAAAGAAGGGGAGAGAAAAGAGGAGGAGGGGGGGGGGGGTGGAGAAGAAAAGAAGGGACGCATGCGCACCAGCAGGAACACCATCACCAGACCAATATGGAGGGGGTCTCTCACAATAACAGTGATTAAATTAAAATAAACTTTATTCAAAAAATACATAATGACGAACACATTTACAAAACAGTAATTCCTATCTCTGATATATGAAAGAAATCATAATATCAAAGAGGGAATAATCTGTATATAAAAAAACATAATTTAATGTATGTATATTATAATGCTTTGAACCCAATAGCTAGTGGTAGCTAACACATTCATGCAGGACATGCTGAAAAAGATGACATAAAGATCAATATGAAATTTTAGTATATGAATAATAACATACATATCCAATTGCATAAATGTGAAGAAAAAACAACAGACAGATACCAACCATGGCTTGAAAAAATAATAAATCATACATATACATATCTTATTATATATTAGTGAAAGCACTGTATGCCTGTCTGCATCTTCCTGTGTCCCTACGGACAATCTGATTGCACCTTTGGCCTGTCACTCCGCCTCAGGCCATGCCCGCCCCCGCACACCTCTCATTGGTCTGCGGTCCGCCCCCGCACAACTCTCATTGGTCTGAGGCCAACACCACTGCCACACTGTCCCACCCCTCACTGAGCTACACCACTGACACACTTTCCCACCCCTCACTCACTGAGCTTTGGGAACGCTTGCCAGCACCTAACCCTCACTGCTCTGAGAGATTTGCACCTAACCCTCACTGCTCTGAGAGATTTGCACCTAACCCTCACTGCTCTGAGAGATTTGCACCTAACCCTCACTGCTCTGAGAGATTTGCACCTAACCCTCACTGCTCTGAGAGATTTGCACCTAACCCTGACATTTCCACCTAACCCTCACTGCTCTGAGAGATTTGCACCTAACCCTCACTGCTCTGAGAGATTTGCACCTAACCCTCACTGCTCTGAGAGATTTGCACCTAACCCTCACTGCTCTCAACCCAGAAAACCCTGACCTCCTGCTACCACGACAGAACTGCACAATCAGGTACAAGTCTTATTGCTTTCAGCACTGCAACATTCCACACCCTCACACAACACCACACACACCGCACGCTCACACCGCCTCTTACGGCCTACACTGCCAACACTCCTCCCCTTCACCTCACCGCACTGTCTCATCCTCACCTCTCCAACGGACACCGCACCCCCCCCCCCCGAGGCAGCAGCGCTGTCTGTTACCCCCCCCCCACACCCCCACACCCCCCCACCCCCCCACACACACCCACACCCACCCCCACACACCCACACCCCCCCCCCACACACACACCCCCGCACCCCCCCACACCCCCAAAACCCCCCACCCCCCCCCACACACACCCACACCCCCCCACACACACCCCCACACCCCCCCCACACCCCCAAAACCCCCCCCACACCCCCCCCCACACCCCCAAAGCCCCCCCACATACACACCCCCCTCTCCCCCCCGGCAACAGCGCTGTGTGATACTCACATCACCAACGGACACCGCACATGGCTGCAGCTGAGGTCTGTGAGGTGCAGGGAGGCAGCCTCCGTGATCAGCCAGAAGGGGGACACATCATCCGTCCCCCCTCCCGTCCCCCCCCTGCCGTTCCCCTCCGGGGACTGCCCAACTCCGCGCCACTGACATCTTCCCCCCTACCTCTACTTCCGGCCGCCGCCATCTTAGCCACTTGGCGCCGCGAGGGAGGAAGGGGGTCCTTCAGCCCGCCGCCATCTTGGGCACTCGGCGCCGCGAGGCAGCCTGCCTGGCCACTGCCTGTTCCCCCGCCAGGGAGGGGGGTGACTTGGAGTGCCGGGGAGGGGGGGGCGTGTGGGGGGGGGCATGTGGGGAGGGGGGTATTAACCCCCCCAGCCCGCCGCCATCTTGGCCACTCGGCGCCGCGAGGCAGCCTGCCTGGCCACTGCCTGTTCCCCCGCCGGGGAGGGGGGTGACTTGGAGCGCCGGGGAGGGGGGGGCATGTGCAGAGGGGGGGGCATGTGGGGAGGGGGGTATTAACCCCATCCCCCTCCTGAGGCAACAGCGCTGTGTCATCCCAACATTAACCCCCCCCAGGCAACAGCGCTGTGTGATCCCAACATTAACCCCCCCCCCACCACCCCCCCCAGGCATCAGCGCTGTGTGATCCCAACATTAACCCCCCCCCCAACCCCCCCTGAGGCAACAGCACTGTCTGATCCTCACCTCTCCAACGCCCACCGCACGGAGCTCCTCCTGTGGACGCAACACACACACCCAGCATTAAACCCCCCCACCCCTCCCCACATCACCCCACCCCTCCCCACATCACCCCACCCCCCCCCAAAACCACATCCCCCCCCAAACCCACACTCAATACAATCAAAATTTCAACGTACGTCTACACCAACACACCCCCTCCGCTGGAAACACACCTCCCACCAATACTCACCTCTTCTTTAAATAAAATATATTTGGAACACAATTAAAATTGAGCCGTCTGTGTCATTTATTGCACTAACACTCATCTCACCCACACACACAACACCCACACAACACCCACACACCCACACAACACTCACCAACACAACACTACCTCATCCACACACACAACCAACCTTCACCGTGGTCACACACACACTACACCTAATATAATGCTAAATACCACGTGCATGCCAACACTCCCCTTCTACCACAACCAGCACGCACAAACACACACTCAACAATCCACAAACACACTCAATTCACTGCACTCATCTTTTCTTTACATTAATTTCAACAACACACACTTCACCATTACTACTATCAAAAATTTACATAACCATCTTTCACCAACACTTTCCAACACTAACATTTTCACAACTAACAACTGAAACAACTAACATACACTTACCAAAATTGCCCTCATATACATGTGCTTTCTACTGTTGTTGTTTTACAAATACACTTTTCACAAATATTACATAACATTCACATTAGCTTACAATTTTACAATACAACATTTACACACACTTATTCACACTTCACATCCCGGGCAACGCCGGGTCTCTCATCTAGTATATATTATTTATGTTATATAATCAACTCAATTGGATGTTTAAGAAAATGTCAATAAACTGAGTGATATAAATCACAAGTCCATGGGTACTGTATTAAGGATATACCATAAGGTGAATTTAGATGCCTGTTTTTAAATTTATCTTTCAAAATATTTGTAAACTTCTATAAGTCTTTTTTTCTCTTTTTATTTTTTGAAATATTGAGATTTTAGATTAGGGAGCGGATATTGTGGAATGATGGAAGTATGCAAAATACAACAACAACAACATGATTGTGGAAGGAAAAGGAAGAGCAATTCGATAGACACAAGACAGGGAAATATTAGGTTGGTTGATCCTATATCTGAATCTAAATCAATGTGTACTCACAAAATAAATCAGAGAGTACCCATATGTATATGTATGGGATCACGATAAACATGTGAAATGACTAAGATCCATACGTATAGATTTAGTTCTCTAAAAAAGGACCCAGGTCCCAATCTGAGTTCAACCCAAAAGGGACTCTCGTCTTCATGGTGAATATCCAAAATAGTTCCCGGCGGTCTAAAGCATTAACCCTGTTGGCGCCTCTGGTGGACTGTGGTACATGTTCTATTCCTGAAAAGGAAAAGGCCCCCATACCTCCAGAGCTACAACAGGAAAAATGATTTGACACTGGATGAGTAAGGTCACCCCTCTCTATGAGTCGCACATGTTCCATAATTCTTGTTTTTAAAGCTCTACCTGAGTCAAGGGGGGCCTAGACTCGTCTGCCTTTGGGAAAATAATCCTCCCTAAGCCCCCACATAGTAGGGCCCATAATACCTGACATTGAGGACATACGGCATCACAAGTGACTTTATTGTGTCAGGGGTATTCCTACCCTTAGCACCAAGGGAGTGGGACATGGAGATAGCCCAGGAAGGGCAGCACCCACCCCATACCATCCATGCTTCTAATAAATCTAATTACAATTAAACCAACAAGAAATGTAAAAACTGTCATAAAAATCACAACTATAACCAAACTGTTAATATTGAACTTTTCAGTAGTAGGAGCAATGTCCAGGGTTGTAAACGATAGGTCCTCAAAGTTAATCTTCAGTGTCCACTACTCTGAACAATTATGAGGAAGCTCTGCTTCCAGCCCTTTGGCTCCCCATGCTAGGCCTAATCTAATATAGCCTCAACTCGGATTATCTACTGAGGTGTATAGCCTGCCTGTGTGTTTTGTGGACTTTACATCTCTTGCAAGACACCAAGGGGGTCATGCAGTAAGCGGCGGAAAGGCACTTCTCGCCCGTTTCATGCCCAAAATGCCTACCCCTATTCAGTAAGGGGCGAAAACATGGCGAGAAGCAAAAAAAACGCCAATGTGTTTGGCGGTTTTTTTCCCCGCCATTGGCGCGGCGAAAAGGCACTTTTCACCTCAACTAGGCATTTTTTCCGCCACGCTCAATTCTAGTAGTGGCGAGTAGCTTTGTGCCGCTATTCGCCACTCTAGAATGGCGTTTTTGTGCCGAATCCAGCACTCCACAAAAAGTAGGCAAGTTGATGGTGAGAGGCTGCCGATGAGCGGCAAATCGGCACTTGAACTTAGTACTTGAAGTACTGTACGGCAATAAAAGATAGGTTGAATTGCAATTAGATTTTTAAGACAACAACTCACGATCGCCCACTTGAGTTTCACGACGGTATTGCAGACAACACTAAAATTCGTATTTTCTGCACTCTATCAAAACACTAGTAAACTTGCGTCTTAACGCGTGAAAATTTAAAGAAATCATGCACCAAGACCAGGTGTGCCAAGTAATTTAACCCGTGAAATGATCAGATAACGTCCGCTGCATGTATATATATATATATATATATATATATATACCTACAAGCGATTCCATTTAAACGGTTTTAGAAAGTCATCCAGATAGAGCAAAATTAAAGAAGAGGTAAAGTGTATAGAAACCTTTAGAATTTCTAAGAAAAAAAGGTCAGGGAAAGATACAAAATACTGTAAGTACAACATTCCTTGATGTGTCCCCTTTTAACTCTACCAGTAATTTGAATTTGCCCTACCCACCTCAATCACCCACATTTCAAGGGTCATTCATTAAATAATGTACTGAAGGAGGAAATATGACCCACCCGCCTTCAAACCAGTGCTTTCTCGCCACTTAGATAATGGTCTAAGCATATTTTCCATTTAGCCTTATGCGCATGCGCAAACAGTTGTAACTACCCAAAACTATAAAAATGGCAGCCATTATATTACACTTCAACACAGTAAACAAAATGGAAAAACGATATTTCATTTTCATTAGATTTTAGGTGGGTTAAAAAATATTTACAGTAACATCACATTCCCAATAACATGTAATGTTTCAGCAATTACCGGTAATATTTTGTAGTGGTTGTCAATGTAATTATTACAAAGTTTTTGTGTCAGATTTTGGCTTGGCATTGTCCCTTATGTAGCATTTGAGAGAATCACATAACATTTCTATGGGATTCATTTCAGGAGACTCTGATGTTGTGTGTGACCAAATTATTCCTTTCTCCTGATGCACAGGGTTTAGAGCCATAGTCCAAGAACAAACAGTGACCAGATTGGAAATGTTCACCAACATAGGCTGCTAAAGCCGGGTGATGATGACATCATAGAAATGTTTCTTCTCCATTATGCCTGAGAGAAATAGAAATACATAAAAAAGTTATGTTAAACGGAACTATATCAGTCCGTGTACATTAAATTCAGTTCAATGCTACAGAATAACAGAAAAGTCTACTATACAACTTTGTTAATAAAGTGCAAAATGTAGAGTATGCAGTAGAGTGCCTTAAAATATTACAACAGGGCCCACTCCCAGTGAGAGATGGCTTCCCAAATATGTACCTTCAGGGGATGCTTCAGCCTTTGCTTGATTTAAAGGTGTTAAGGTTCCTTAACAACATTCTAGAGAACCTCTATAAGGACACTGAAGTTTCATCAGTGAAGATGACATCTTCAAAATGTTACCCACACTCCAACCAAGCACGTGCCTGCTTTAGTTTGTTAACATCCCTGATCATGGTGTGCACTATGTAAAAATAAAGGGGAAAACTCATTAATTAAAGGAAGAGTACAGTGTTCTGTGCCCCCTAATCCTGTAAATCAGCTTTCATTTTTTAGTGCTATATTCAAGTCAAGTCTTGAAAAACATCAACGTGTTTGAAGAAAACCCTACCCCAAATCATCTCTTATGTGCACTAAACAAAGGGAAAAGACAGGGAGACTACAATGTTTAAACCTCAATGCACCTATCAGACTCATTCCCACATTAACTCTTAAACGTTTCTTCTTATTGGTTTAGCAATTGTTAGTCAGGCAAAAAGGAGAGAAAAGGGAACACTGTCTCTGATTATGCTGTGTTGTGTGGTGTTTGATAATTATTCACAGAGTTTGGCTGTGAGCAAGTTCAGGTATAACAAGCGATGGTTTCTATAATGTGAAAGTTTACATAGAACTCTCCCATAAATTATCTATTTGGTCCACTGAACAACAATAGTTGTGGAGAAAAGTGTTAAAATCTATTATGTATGCTGTCCATAAGTGCCTGGTGGACCGAGGAGTAATCCTTTAGTGAAAGATTAGCTTCAATTTTTCTAACAATGCTTTTAGAAAAAAATAAAGAAACAATCAGTCAATGACTAATAAGTGTTAGTGTGAACCATGACTACATAATTAATGTAGAGTTTATTACAATGTATTGGACATTAAGATGACACTGGTTATGTCTGTTCACAGAACATTTCTGAGAGCAAGTTCTGCAACAAGCAGTCAGGTACATAATAAACAAAGGGGCTAGGGGGAAACAGGGAGAGAACAAAAATACAGGTGGAAAATATAGAGGTACAGATACACTAAAGTAGTATGCATGAATTGAATGTATTGCACTGTACCTGGTAGGCCCCAAACTTAATCTAAACTGTCTTCTCATTCTTCTTATACAGTACTACTTCTCAAGATGTGACATCCCTTCTTATTTTGGAGAATTTTCCCAGCACAACGTTCATTATTTTCACGACTTAACTCATCTAGAATCTTCATAACATGGTTGAAGAAACAAAAGGCAAGCAAACACAATTAGGCTGTGTCACAGACAATACTAACATACAGTATTATCTGAAAACCATATTAAACTGTGAAGAATACTGTTAAGTACAGTACATAAAATAAATGTACTTACTGTTTGCATTTTGGAGGAACTACTTTTCTCAAACGTTGGTAACCATTGGCATGATCGTGGGCGGCATGCACAAAAACTTGTATCCCCCTCACTGTGGAAGCCACAGGTTAATCGGTGTGATAGAATTGCCCTCTCTTTTCATAGCCAAATTTTTGTCTGAACTTGTTTATTTTCTTGGTAATTTTCTCCAAGGAAACCGTAAGACCAGACCAGACACAGACCGGGAATAAAACAATAATGTAAAACAGTAATTCTCTCTGATACAGTCAATTCCTGAGGAAAATACTCTCAAGGTGCTAAACCTTAGGGGTCCTTCCCAATCCTTATGACCAATCGTAGATCTCCATGCTCATGTGATGTCATAATAAATAACCAATTAAAATTGAGGTTGCTAAATATGAACAGTATACAAATTGTGTAGATACCATCAGATTTAATTTACTTTTCAAGTTGATGTTGCACTTGAACTGAGCACTTATTAAAAAAGAACACCAGCACTCGATTCTATGGGGCAAGATCTGCAAGAGGTCACCTTGCTGAGAGAAAATGTGTAGAAATGGGCCATATTATAACCCTTAAACAGTGGACCTCCGTAGAAACCTGTGGAAGAGCAAGGCTACTGGGAAAGAGAGCTCTCATAGGGCAAAGGGGAACCAGTTGAAAGCCAAGAACAACACCTATGCAATCATCTGTTAGGGCCCCAATCACTCACCAATCATGCTAACCCATGTCCATATCACTTGGCTTGGACACTGGGTGCCTCTTGCCCACCATTGATTTCATACAGCAGCCAACATTGACCTCAAGAGCACCGAAGGAACACAGGGTGAGCAAATGGTAGCACCCACTGCAAGCCCTCGCTTTGTCTCAAACTAATTTAAGGGCACATCACTCAGCAGGCATCATGAGTGTTGCTATGCTGAAGAGATAAAATAACTTTGCAGGGAAATACAGGAGCTGAGAGAAAGCAGCACCAATCTGGGATCCAAATACATAGTAGTTCTGCTCAGGAATCAGAAATCAGGCTATCTATACTTGCACAGCTTCACCGTGACAACCTTCTTCTGTTTAAAATTGTTCCGATGACACTCCAATGTGCAGAAACAGGGGACTGAACGATGGCTATACAAGTATTTTTGCAGACACTGCAACACTGGGGTACAGCACACCGGAAATAATTAGAGGTGCTCACTCAGCATGTAGCATCTTCTCCCTGGGTGATCTTTTATGTCGACATCCCTATGGCAGTCATGTCAAAGGACCAACTACAGTATAGCAACAAAGACAAGGCCAGGGGTTTGTGCACCCTTTTGTCCAGATCCTATTTAAAAATCACTTCCCCTATGATATGTATAAAATGTGGACCCATAATATTATTTTTGATGGCTTTAGGGGAAAGAGAGCACTTTGTTAATCTCAGGAAAGAGATTATACTGTATCCCTCACACAGTCAAGGTACAAACACTCACAGCAGGACTGTAAAAAAGTTAAAAACACTCTAAATGCACTTTTACGTACAGTATACCCCAATCTTGCAGTTAGAGAGCAATATTTTAATTTATATAATACAGATTTAGCCAGAAACATTGTCTCTAGAGCCGCTACTGAAAAAGAAAATAGCAGCTGCTCTGAGGACAGTGCCAGCTGCAACATCGCTGCAGGAAGTCCATGATTTCAGACCGGCCCCCTAGCAGCAAAAATACACTGGCACCAGGGCTGCCACAGTCGCATTCGCACAGCTTTCACCAGAGACAGAGTCTAGCTACATATGTTGCTAAAAAGTTAAGAGTTATTTATATTGTTGTTTTCATTTAATAAAATTCAATTTTATGTTATTTAAAAAAAAACCAGTGCAAAGTTTCCTTTTATTGATCTTTATTACAATAACAGATTGTACTTGAGTGAAAATGTATGCACACAACCACCCTCCCCCCACCAAAAGTAATTACTGAAGATATGTAGGAAGAGTTGAGCTTAAAGAATACGTAAACTGAAAAGAAAAAAATTCAGCAAAGATTTATTTATTTATTTATTTCAAACATTTAAAAAAGATCACAGATTTAAAAAAATAGTTCAAAAGATTAAAAAATATCAGACATACACAGCACAGCATAATGAACCTTAAAACCACTCAATACAAACTCTAGTACTGCTGTATTTTTTGCCTTTTGTAAATCCTTTTTGATTGGCACGGCAAGGTCAGGAACTTGCCAGTCAAAGTCCCTGGAGTGTCCCTGATTGGATAGGTTTTCAGCGAGCATAAACTTGCTTGCTTACTGAGCAGTACTACAGTGTATATACAGTATATTTTCATATCCATTAGATATAATTAATCTATTAGAATTTTCAATAAATTAAATATACAGTACAAACATTTTTTTACAGTGTTTGTTACATCACACAAGTATGGCGCAATCTTGTATTTGTGAATCCGTAAAACTCGCTCTTCCACTGCTTTGTGTAGGTGCACACTTGCATACTCCTGATGCATAGAAAAGTGATGTCACATGGTATACGGACTACTTGCCAACTGTCATTTACAATACAGCGCATGTCATTCACAGCACCACCTGGTGACTGAAAGGGATTAAGTAATTTAATCAGTTGAGTCACACTGCGCAATCCTTAACACAATATGCGAATGCACTATTTTGTGCACGAGTGCCGCATACATTAAGCGTAATCCTTTAAAGTCTGTTTAAAGTTGCAATAATGTTGGCAACATCTGTAATCTGTCTGGTTATTGCCAAAATATTCCAGTGTTTTTTGCAGATGGGGATTTTTACAATACTTCTGAAGGGAGCAGCTATCATAAATCTGCTAAAAGAAAGTCTTCAGTAGACCTGATCTGCATGACTAACAACAGGCTCATATTAAACCTTAGTTTTCTAGGGAAGGTCATTGAGAAAGTGGTAGCACCAAATTGGAACATAATCTTTCAACCCATGAAATTTATAACCCATGCAAATCAGGATTTAGGAAATGGCGTAATACTGAAACAACTATGGTTCATGTGCTTAATGATCTTCCACTGACAAGAGACAAAGGTGGCAGTTGGATCATCGTTCTCCTTGCCTTCTCTGCAGCGTTTTATAATGTGAACTATCGGGTTATAATGGAGGATTACTGTGGGTTGCATCTCCTTTCCGATGGAGTGTCACATCTTATCTCCCATATTATTTACATTGTACACACTACCATTTGGTGACATTATCAGAAAACATGGCCATGGGTTATCATAGCTATGGAAATAACACACTCCACAGTTAGTCAATTTGTCCTATGCACCAGTACTAAGGACCCATTATTAGTCCTTAATGGATGTCTAGCTGTGCTCCTAGAGTGCATGAGTGCTAGTTGGCTAAAATCGAATCCTGATAAGACAGAGAACCTCCCTCCATTCTGCTTCCTCCTTGGAGCGCGCTCTAGCAGCCCGGCACTCCCGGTGCCTGCTGCTATAGAGCATGTGCAGTCCTCCTCTTGCTGCCTGAGGTAGGCATATGGGATGGGAAAGGGAGATCTTGGCTTGTGAGCTACGGGGGGAGGAGGAGAGGGTGAACCATGGTGTCAGCGGTGCTGCTTCCAACTTTACATGTGAGCTACGGTTAGTGGGGGGGAGGAGTAGAGGCTGCTTCTGCTGCAAACTTTGCGAGAGAGAGAAAGTACCGATCTGTGGGGGGTGATGTTTAAACCAAAATCATTACAAAATATATACACATTGTTTATTGAAAAGTATGAGTTAATTATTATTTATTACCCCTACTGCTTTACACATCTATTTTGTGATTTACCCCTGTCAAACATATGTCATCCAGATAGGGGTTCCCTGAAATTTTACGAAATACTTAAAGGGTTCCTCCAAACCAAAAAGGTTGGCAATCTCTGCCCCAGAGGATCAACTGACCCTAGTTCATGCACTAGTTTCCTCATGCCTGGACTACTGCAATACACTTGAACTGAAACTTCTGGAAATAGAGATGTAGCAGGTTGTTAACTAACTAGACCCATTCTTGCCACATAACCCATTCTCTGCACAGGCTAACAATAAGAAGGCATTAAAATTGGCATGTTGACATTTTCAGGATCTTAGCTATATCAAAAAAGTGTTCTGTTCACGCTATATTTTTATCTTGAGCTTGGTTTCTTTTATAGCTTTAAATATTTTCACATTTGGAGAAAAGCACTACAGTACAGTATATGAAGTTATTATTACTGTTAGTAGGTAGTAAAAACCCAAAACAGAGCACAGAGCTCACTCAATTAATTATTAGTGATATGTAATCTTTTTTTTACACAAATGGGTGCTACCTATGTAATCAGGTTAATAGATTCTAACACATAAATGAAAGACTGACAAAGTCAATCTGCTATTCACAGAAAGTACATTAATGGTGCACACCACACTAATTTTTTATTATTTTATAGTGAATACATTCTAGGGAAGCAAACCGTGAATAAGTGAAAAATACATAGAAAACTCATTAAAATCTAACACGTGGTGCCTAGATCAATAGTGGTTGCTGCCTTAAGTTAGTCGCCATTAATAATGACAATAATGAACATAGTTAAATATTGTTAATCCATTACATATTAGTGTAATCATGTACTCCTAAAGCTGATACCAATAGTATGGAATAATGCAAAACACATTGGATAGATCTGACTTCCAATTAATCGTGAATTCACATGAATAGTATTGCTATTCTGTGAATTGGTGTCTAACAGCCATATGATGATTATATTATTATCATACAGAAATCAACAAAATAGCCATGATAGCCATGTTTTGGGTGATCTCTTTTGATGGTGGCTGTGTACAAGGTCATCCTTCAGGTTATTAGACCTTCTACTTGTGATGCTTGGTGTTTCTTTAAGAACAAGTGATGAATCACTGTCAGAACTCAAGATATGCCAATATTTAGCAAATATTTTTTTGATATCTTGCCATCTGTGACTATAGGTTCCAATGCATCTGATCTGATTGTCCCCTACTCTAATGTTGGGGGCTAGTAGGGTATGCCTTTCGCTGTTTAGAGCTCTCTTGTATGCCCTTTGTAGATTTTTTAACGAATACCCTCTGTCAAGGAATCTGTTCTTTAGATCTTTGGATTGTTTTTTGAAGTCTTTTAGTGTAGAACAGTTTCATCTCAGACAGAGATATTGACCAGTTGGTATCCCTTTGATCAACGCATCCAGGTGCTGATTTTCTGCTAATAACAGATTATTTGTTGAGGTGGGCTTTCTAAATACAGATGTTTGAATCTCATTAGATGAATCTTTAGATATAATGAGATCTTGAAAAGTCACCATAGATCTACTGTATTATAAAGTCAGTCGTAGATTAAGAGTATTGATATTGAGTTTTCCAATAAAGTCCAATAATAGCTCTTCCGGGCCATTCCAGATCAAGAGAATATCATCAATAAATCTGAGCCACATATCAATGTGCTCAGTATATTGAATGTTCTCATCATTAAACACTACGATGGCCACCCACCAACCCGGGTACAAGTTGGCATATGTTGGGGCACAGGACGTACACAGCCACCATCAAAAGAGATCACCCAAAAACATGGCTATCAACTCATCCTAAAGGCTGCTTTCCATGTAAATGCTGTAAGGCGTGCCAAAATATACAATCAACAAAAACCTTTGACAATGCAGACACAACTAAACAATTGGAGATAAGACATTTCATTAATTGTAAAAGCTTTAATGTTATCTATCTTATTAGTTGTACGTGTGGCCTAAGATAAATAGGCAAAACAATCAGGGAATTAAGAAGACGCATACTGGAGCACGTCAACTCTGTCATTAATAAAGCAGACACACGAGTGGTACGCCATGTAAATTCGGCACACAATGGGGATCCAACATGTCTTAGATTCGCTGGAATGATCATTTGAAGAACAACATGCGGGGTGGCGACATTGACCAAAAGCTCCTAAGACGTGAAGTTGAATGGATATATCGCTTAAAAACCCTATATCCAAGAGGCTTAAATGAGGGATTTACATTCATTACCTTTATATAATTATTGCCTGTTATTTTGTGTAAGATCCTAAAACAATTCTACCGTATAGCAGACATCCATCTCTACATACAATTGAGTATATCTGATGATGCAGCCTTATGACCAATATTAATGTTCATATTAAGGTTATAGATGCCCTGTCATTTAACTAACATCGAGTATTGGTTTACAAAGCTTGATAATTAAGTTTGTGGTCTCATCAGTTACGTATCAGCTCACAATAACTGTACATGACTTGACCAATCAGTATATTATACACCTATGTATATAGTGCAGTGTAAGTATATTTCTTTATTTCTATGTATTTTCTTTATAATTTTTATTAATTAAGTACAATAAAATATTAGTGTTTATAAGTTCATAGTGTTTTAAACAATAGGGAATATACGTTTGCTATCTTTTATTTTTATTTTTATTTTAGATTTAATTAGCATACTATTGTATATCTGCCATCTCCTGTTTCACCTATAGGACAAATTAGCATATCAATAGTTGCTATAGCAACGACGTAAGATAGCCTGCGTAACTGTGCATCACCAATCTAGGCGATTTCATACATCATAGAATGATTAGATGTTAATTGTGAGCCTGGAGCTGCGTTAATTATTTATAATTAATGGATACTATATATATACGCAGTAGGGGGGTGTTCCCTGTATTCACCTACCCCTGACGAAGCTCCGCCTGGAGAGATACGCGTAGGGCGTCGTGACATGGTGACGTCACATCACGTGGTGCCACCGAACTGTTGACTGCCGTCACCATTGTATTCCAAGCTCCGTATGCGGATTAAGAAGGCCACAATACAGCTAAGTACTTCAAATCAGCTCCCAACACACCTTTGGTTATTTGCAAACCATCAATGCGCTACCACCGCTGTCATTAGAGTCAGTGAGTCCAAGGTAAATCTTGGCATTGATAGAGATAGAGATATTTAGGTACAGTATATCAATTGATAGTACCTACACGGTTATCTTGCTGGTATAAGTTATTTAACATCACTGTCACTAGAGTAAGTGAGTCCAAAGTAAATCTTGGCAGTGATGTTGGAACTGCGCTGCCCTCAGTAAGCAGCTTTCTCATATTTGAGTTTAGCTAGATTAGGGACTCAACAACTGTTATTAACCTGCAATCCTGTGATGTGACATTCACTGTGGCAAATATGATATTGCAAGAACTACAAATCATCAATGCTGTGTTGTCACATTTTGCTGCTTGTGGTACTATAACAACCAGATATTAATATGATCTTTTGGGCAACTGTTTATTTCTGTATGATAATAATATAATCATCATATGGCTGTTTGACACCAATTCACAGAATAGCAATACTATTCCATGTGAATTCACGATTAATTGGAAGTCAGATCTATCTGTGTATTGCATTATTCCATACTATTGGTATCAGCTTTAGGAGTACATGATTACACTAATATGTAATGGATTAACAATGTCTAACTATGTTCATTATTGTCATTATTAATGGCGGCTAACTTAAGGCAGCAACCACTATTGATCTAGGCACCACGTGTTAGATTTTAATGAGTTTTCTATGTATTTTTCACTTATTCACGGTTTGTTTCACTAGAATGTATTCACAATAAAATAATTAAAAATTAGTGTGGTGTGCACTGTGTACTTTCTGTGAATGGCAGATTGACTTTGTCAGTCTTTCATTTATGTGTTAGTAGTAGTAGTAGTAGTAGTAGTTGTAGTAGTAGCAGTACAAGTAGTATTATCAGACTCCTTTCTCCTGTGCTCTTAATGTTTAAGTCTTCCATTCCCCACTTTTTTTTTAAATTTCCTTCATCCTTTTGTTTTATTTAGTACTGTCGCTTACCCCTCATCTGCTTTGCAAGTGCTTCAATTATCAGATATAGTTTAAGCAGTGCATTTGAGGTCAATATGCAATTTTGTGGAAGGTACTTTAGTAAATGCTTATTAATATTTTGATCCCCAAATATTTTGTGGTTGACATTAAAGTTCAAAACATTATACTTCAACATTGACATGATCAAGTTTCAGTAAATGCAGCATAGTTATTATTGATACATATTACTTGATATGTATTATTACGTTAGTTGCTAACATTTTGTGAAATACCTGTAGATAGAGCCCTGCTGAAGCTATATGGTGAGAACATAATAAATGCAGTTCCTAACCATGAAGCTACTGCAAAAGAAAAAAGGCAGAGAGGCTGCAGCTCACAATACAGTACTACAATAATCAAATAATCTTCTTAGATAAGATTTGAGAAAAAACAAATCTGGAGTGCGTCCACTTGACATTTATGGAACAACATGCACTTCCTTGGCGGGTAAAGAAACACCAGAACATCAAAAGATATACTATAAAAGAGTGGTGCTAAGCTATAAGACACCTTAAGGTCTAAATACACATCCAGTTGGTCACAAAGTATAGCATTGTCCCATTTTATATGTCAAAAGCATTGTCCACTACAGGAAAAACAACATACAGTAATACAATATAACACATAAAGTACAATATATAGTTAAGAAACAAAAAGTATTGTGTCAAAGTAATAATCTCCTTTACCACGTAATACTTTAATTGCAAGCATTCTAACTACGGTACCACAATACTATCTATTATATGGATAAAACTGAAAAATTGTTTGTCTGTGGGTTTGTGCGTTTGCTGATTGGTTGGCTGCGGCTCACGCTCTGATTGGGGTGACGTCAGAAACAAGCTACACACGCCCTCACCCTTACAGCCTCCTCACACCACGTGCCCCTCTGACCGAGAGCCACACGCCGTGCACCCAGAGAATTTACCGTCCTTAGCCTCACATCCTGCTCACTGAGGCCGCTGCCTCAAACCCTCCACACACCCCGCCACCTGACACCCTCCACCCACCGTGCCTCACCTCCAGCCTCACCGCTGCCAAATATAGTAATTTAAAGCATATATCTCTACAAATTTAAGTATTTAATATTGTAAAAAATATTACAAAATGGATCGTTTTACTCTGCTGCACTACCTTATACAAAAGAGGTACTATAGACGGCACTTACATTTTATAGAACTAGGAATTTGTCACGTTTTAGCTTCCAAATATATTTAACAATTATTTGTTTTTAACTACAGAAAATGTTCAATACAGTATGCTGAATTAAGTAGCATGTACAGTATAGCCAAATATACGGTTAAAAGCTACTGTATAAGAAGAGGAGATTCCAAAAGCATTAAATAATGTTAAATGAAAATATTATTCAAATTCTTTGCATCACCAACTTTCTCTGAGTAGTATTTACATAGTTACATAGTTACATAGTAGATGAGGTTGATAAAAGACATAGGTCCATCAAGTTCTACCTATGCTAAATTTATTTGAGCAAGCAATAGTTACTAAACATTATTAACTATTATATGAAATAATGTTAACATGAAAAACAGATTATACATACCTTTAACTATACAGGCAGAAGAGAGAAAAAGTTCCTCCTTGAATGCACTCGGACAGGTTAGTGATAGATGATAATGAGTGTATTTAAAAACCTTTTAATCACAGGAGAAGGTTAAAATGAATTGTATAGAGGGGCATGGTATATATGATATAATCCAAGGCCAGCCCCTGATAGGCAAACCAACAGAGTCGTCCTCAATCGTGAGGAAATATAGGTATAACAACACCTTAATGTGGGACTATGTCGCTTAGATAATCCCCTTTACTATAATACCAGAACTAAGGGCGCATAAACCATATGGAGATCCTTTTGTCAATAATTCAATGAACCTAAAATGATACAGGTCACTGAAGCTAAGTCTGGAGGGTAATTATCTTACAACGAATGGACAGATGGTGTATATCTGGGTGATGTCCCTAGTCCACTAAAGCGGTGTGTACCATAAATAAACAAAACATGGTGAAAACAATAACAACACAACAAAGATGATAATCAAAAGAAGAAAACTCAACCACCATGTGCATATAGTAGTGAGATGCGTAGCTGAATAGTGTATGAACTCTGCAAAGGGCAAGCACAAAGTGTGCTAACGGAGACGCCCTGAGGCACGGTTCAAAGACCGTATCCAGTTATAGCCTCTATGTACTCATTGATGTTTAATGCAGAGATCAAAATCACAAATAGCCTCTCTGGAGTCCGGTAGTTAACACTAATCAGGCCCAATAGTTATAAATGGCTGGTAGGTACATAGGGTAAGGAACACACTGACTCATAAATCATTTATAGTCTCCCTCTAAACTGGTAAATACAATGTATACACAGTTAGGGCTGATACTGGTCAGTGTACAGTACCCCTGATTCCACCCCTCTTATATGCATATATTATGCTGGTAGCCTGAATGGTAGCTATGGCAGTATGGAGACATAGCAAACATAACAATGCACAGAAAACATGTCAGGACAAAAGAGTGTCCTATGTCCTAATAAACATGCTACTTAGCTCTTGGGTGCATTCAGAAGCCGTTACACCATCGTTGGTAGAGGGAGACGGCAGCATAATATCAGGGGAGGGATGTTCCGGTCTCGAGGCAGCAGCTACAGTCACGGAGGCGCCATCTTTGGTGCGGTGACGTCACCACGCTCGTAGTCACCTGACGCACGTTTCGCGCGGGATCGCGCTTTCTCAAAGGTATGTGCACGCTCATAATGTGCACCTTAAGTAGCTAATGGTTGCCACAGCGACCATTGGGGGCGTGTCTCCCCTTGGTCGCTTGCTTGCCTGAACTGCTGCACTGTCTGTTTCGCAGCCGGCTTTATTGAGTGAATCGTATCATGACTTGCATGTATCTGGGGGTATTGTTGACCCTATTAATAGACCAGAGTGCAGTATCATCGTCCATATGCACCCCAAGGTATATAAATGCCATGTGTGTCATATGGATACTGCGGATGCAGATAAACCAAAGCCCCAATAAAATTGTGCCATATTTTCCTAGTGGTTCTCCTTAAAGTGGCAGTATCACATAGATGCAGTAGCTATATCCTTACCCCAACAGAGTAATAGAAAGTCCAGTACCCCTGACTATGACACTTTGTGACAGAATTAGTACACGGGGTAAAATAAAGGGAGGGAAGGGAAGGAGGTAGGTGATTCTCCTTAAATAGACTATGTCACATAAATACAATAACTACATGTTTGCCACCGTAGAGGGTTGTTGGGGATCCAGTACCCCTAGTTAAGACACATTGTGATGACTTGGGGTATGTGGTATGTGGTAGAGGGGAAGAAAGAAAAGGAGGTAGGTAGCCCCACTTCCATCTGCCGTGGCAAAGCAATATCTGCCCGCTGATGGTTATAATTGAGGTCATGGGTATCTTAAGGAGGGTGGGTATTAGCAGAAGGGGAAGCGAGAGGTCAGAGTGCGTACAGAGAAACCGTCCGCCTCAGGAGGCAAAAAAATAATATATACGTATATATATATACATATATATAGATATAGGTGAGGCAGGATATTATCACTGGATGATATTTAACACACTCATTAGTGTGTATGGGATAGGGTAGGCAGGTCACAGGGACATCATATAAACGGGGAAAAGAGAAATTCCTCGTTTAGTCCTCTAGGGACTAGAGTGCCCAGAGTGTAAATCCAACGAGATTCCCGTCGTAGAATCTCGTTGCCCTAGTCCCCTCCTCTGCTGTGATTGGATACAGCTTCAATCCCCACAAATTGAATAACTGAGGATAGTCCTTGATGTTGATTGTGGACGTGGTTAGCAACAGGGGTGTCCCGGTGGTTGCGGATATCCCCTAGATGCTCAAGTATTCTGTGCCTCAACTGTCTTTTTGTTTTTCCAATATATTTTTTCTTGCAGACACAGACAATCTGATAGACCACGCCCACAGTTCTACAATTAATAAACTGGCGGATGTTGAAGATACGTGTGTCATTCCAGTTATTAAAGGTCTTTGTAGAGAGACAGGAGGTGCATGCAGTGCATTTGTGACATTTATAAAAGCCATTTGATCTGTTGGCAAGCCACGTCCCTGTAGATGGTCTCTGATAGTGGCTATGTACCAACAGATCACGTAGACTACTGGCTCTCCTGCTTACAATGGTCGCCCTCTCGTTCAGGACCTCTCTCAGATCCACATCCTCACGTAATACGTGCCAGTGTGTGTTCATAATGTTGGTAATTTCTGGCCATTGGTTGTTGAACGTACCAATGAAACGTATCACTTGTTTTTCAATAGGTGATGTGGCTTTGTCATCCAGCAATGTATTCCTGTCAGTGTGCCTAGCTCGTTGATACGCTCTCTTAATGACCCTATTGCTATATCCCCTTTCCATGAATCTTTGTTTCATGGCTGATGATTGAGTTTCAAAGTCCTCGTTAGGGGAACAGTTCCTCCTCAGGCGTAGAAACTGGCCAGTAGGTATCCCCCTTAGCAGATGTTTCGGGTGATGGCTATCTGCTCTGAGGAGGCTGTTCGTAGCCGTGGACTTCCTATGGAGGGACGTTGCCAGTGTCCCATGAGTGGTTTTTGAGATTGTAAGGTCGAGGAATGTAAGGCTCACCCCCTCAACTTCCACTGTTAATCTGAGGTTCAGGGGGTTGGTGTTCAGCTCGCCAATGAACGTGTCAAGGTGCGTTCTAGTGCCCTGCCATAGGACAAAGATATCGTCGATATATCTGATCCACAACAGTATGTGTGAGGTATACCGACGATAGCGTTCCTGGAAAACCACCTCCGCCTCCCACCAGCCCAGATAAAGATTGGCGTAGGTGGGGGCGCAGGTGGTCCCCATGGCGTTCCCACGAAGTTGATAATATAGTTTGCCATCAAAGGTGAACACGTTATGTGTCAAAATAAACCTTAGAAGGTCAAGGACTAGTGTGTTATGATTACTAAATTCAGTTGTCCTTTTCTTCAGATAATATTCTACAGCCTGGATGCCCCTCTCATGTATAATTGAAGTATACAGAGATTCGACATCCAGGCTGACAAGCAACGTGTCTTCCTTGATATTGAACCCCTTTAGTTTATTGAGGGCATCCTTGGTGTCCCTTAGGTATGAAGGCAATGTAACCACAAATGGACGAAGCACCTTGTCGACATAGACACTACACTGCTCAGTAAGATTTGAAATACCTGAGACAATGGGGCGTCCAGGCGGTGCTGTTAAGTTTTTGTGAATCTTAGGGAGGGAATAGAAAGTGGCCATCCTTGGGTGCATATTCAGGAGCGCCATACTTTCTTGTTTAGATAGTGACTTAGTGTGAATGCCTGAATCCAAAATAAGCTTCAGGTCACTCAGATAATTGTTGGTGGGGTCTGATTTCAAGATAGCATAACAATCGCGGTCGGATAATAAGCGCAAATTCTCTCTCACATAATCCGTGGTGTTTAGTACCACGATGTTCCCCCCTTTATCTGAGGGTTTAATCGTGATTGCGGTATTCTGTTTTAATTCCCGCAGAGATAATCTCTCCTGATTACTGAGGTTACTAAGGGAGGGCCTTGGTTGGAGGTTTTCAATATCTGACGTAACTAGACCAATAAATGTAGCAACATTATGGCATGTCTCAAGACCCGGAGTAAATTTAGACTTTGATCTCATTGTAGTGAAGGGACCTTCCCCCACAGGTCTAAGGGATTCCTCCTCTAATGCTGCTAAGGTGTTAATGTCCTCCAAATATTGGTCGTCAAAGTCTTCCTGGCCCGCTGCTCTAAGTTGCTGCTGTGCCCGTCTCTTAAAGAATTTGTGCAATAATAATTTACGGCCGAATAAATATGTATCTTTTATCCAGTCAAATCTGGAGAAGTTCTCAGTGGGGGAGAATGAAAGTCCCTTTTGCAGGACAGACATTTGGCCCTCACTGAGAGCTGTATCAGACAAGTTCACCACCTGGCTAAAGTCATTGGTGACGATAGCTAATGCTTCAATTATACATGAGAGGGGCATCCAGGCTGTAGAATATTATCTGAAGAAAAGGACAACTGAATTTAGTAATCATAACACACTAGTCCTTGACCTTCTAAGGTTTATTTTGACACATAACGTGTTCACCTTTGATGGCAAACTATATCATCAACTTCGTGGGACCGCCATGGGGACCACCTGCGCCCCCACCTACGCCAATATTTATCTGGGCTGGTGGGAGGCGGAGGTGGTTTTCCAGGAACGCTATCGTCGGTATACCTCACACATACTGTTGTGGATCAGATATATCGACGATATCTTTGTCCTATGGCAGGGCACTAGAACGCACCTTGACACGTTCATTGGCGAGCTGAACACCAACCCCCTGAACCTCAGATTAACAGTGGAAGTTGAGGGGGTGAGCCTTACATTCCTCGACCTTACAATCTCAAAAACCACTCATGGGACACTGGCAACGTCCCTCCATAGGAAGTCCACGGCTACGAACAGCCTCCTCAGAGCAGATAGCCATCACCCGAAACATCTGCTAAGGGGGATACCTACTGGCCAGTTTCTACGCCTGAGGAGGAACTGTTCCTCTAACGAGGACTTTGAAACTCAATCATCAGCCATGAAACAAAGATTCATGGAAAGGGGATATAGCAATAGGGTCATTAAGAGAGCGTATCAACGAGCTAGGCACACTGACAGGAATACATTGCTGGATGACAAAGCCACATCACCTATTGAAAAACAAGTGATACGTTTCATTGGTACGTTCAACAACCAATGGCCAGAAATTACCAACATTATGAACACACACTGGCACGTATTACGTGAGGATGTGGATCTGAGAGAGGTCCTGAACGAGAGGGCGACCATTGTAAGCAGGAGAGCCAGTAGTCTACGTGATTTGTTGGTACATAGCCACTATCAGAGACCATCTACAGGGACGTGGCTTGCCAACAGATCAAATGGCTTTTATAAATGTCACAAATGCACTGCATGCACCTCCTGTCTCTCTACAAAGACCTTTAATAACTGGAATGAAACACGTATCTTCAACATCCGCCAGTTTATTAATTGTAGAACTGTGGGCGTGGTCTATCAGATTGTCTGTGTCTGCAAGAAAAAATATATTGGAAAAACAAAAAGACAGTTGAGGCACAGAATACTTGAGCATCTAGGGGATATCCGCAACCATCGGGACACCCCTGTTGCTAACCACGTCCACAATCAACATCAAGGACTATCCTCAGTTATTCAATTTGTGGGGATTGAAGCTGTATCCAATCACAGCAGAGGAGGGGACTGGGACAACGAGATTCTATGACTGGAATCTCGTTGGATTTACACTCTGGGCACTCTAGTCCCTAGAGGACTAAACGAGGAATTTCTCTTTTCCCCGTTTATATGATGTCCCTGTGACCTGCCTACCCTATCCCATACACACTAATGAGTGTGTTAAATATCATCCAGTGATAATATCCTGCCTCACCTATATCTATATATATGTATATATATATATATACGTATATATTATTTTTTTGCCTCCTGAGGCGGACGGTTTCTCTGTACGCACTCTGACCTCTCGCTTCCCCTTCTGCTAATACCCACCCTCCTTAAGATACCCATGACCTCAATTATAACCATCAGCGGGCAGATATTGCTTTGCCACGGCAGATGGAAGTGGGGCTACCTACCTCCTTTTCTTTCTTCCCCTCTACCACATACCACATACCCCAAGTCATCACAATGTGTCTTAACTAGGGGTACTGGATCCCCAACAACCCTCTACGGTGGCAAACGTGTAGCTATTGTATTTATGTGACATAGTCTATTTAAGGAGAATCACCTACCTCCTTCCCTTCCCTCCCTTTATTTTACCCCGTGTACTAATTCTGTCACAAAGTGTCATAGTCAGGGGTACTGGACTTTCTATTACTCTGTTGGGGTAAGGATATAGCTACTGCATCTATGTGATACTGCCACTTTAAGGAGAACCACTAGGAAAATATGGCACAATTTTATTGGGGCTTTGGTTTATCTGCATCCGCAGTATCCATATGACACACATGGCATTTATATACCTTGGGGTGCATATGGACGATGATACTGCACTCTGGTCTATTAATAGGGTCAACAATACCCCCAGATACATGCAAGTCATGATACGATTCACTCAATAAAGCCGGCTGCGAAACAGACAGTGCAGCAGTTCAGGCAAGCAAGCGACCAAGGGGAGACACGCCCCCAATGGTCGCTGTGGCAACCATTAGCTACTTAAGGTGCACATTATGAGCGTGCACATACCTTTGAGAAAGCGCGATCCCGCGCGAAACGTGCGTCAGGTGACTACGAGCGTGGTGACGTCACCGCACCAAAGATGGCGCCTCCGTGACTGTAGCTGCTGCCTCGAGACCGGAACATCCCTCCCCTGATATTATGCTGCCGTCTCCCTCTACCAACGATGGTGTAATGGCTTCTGAATGCACCCAAGAGCTAAGTAGCATGTTTATTAGGACATAGGACACTCTTTTGTCCTGACATGTTTTCTGTGCATTGTTATGTTTGCTATGTCTCCATACTGCCATAGCTACCATTCAGGCTACCAGCATAATATATGCATATAAGAGGGGTGGAATCAGGGGTACTGTACACTGACCAGTATCAGCCCTAACTGTGTATACATTGTATTTACCAGTTTAGAGGGAGACTATAAATGATTTATGAGTCAGTGTGTTCCTTACCCTATGTACCTACCAGCCATTTATAACTATTGGGCCTGATTAGTGTTAACTACCGGACTCCAGAGAGGCTATTTGTGATTTTGATCTCTGCATTAAACATCAATGAGTACATAGAGGCTATAACTGGATACGTCTTTGAACCGTGCCTCAGGGCGTCTCCGTTAGCACACTTTGTGCTTGCCCTTTGCAGAGTTCATACACTATTCAGCTACGCATCTCACTACTATATGCACATGGTGGTTGAGTTTTCTTCTTTTGATTATCATCTTTGTTGTGTTGTTATTGTTTTCACCATGTTTTGTTTATTTATGGTACACACCGCTTTAGTGGACTAGGGACATCACCCAGATATACACCATCTGTCCATTCGTTGTAAGATAATTACCCTCCAGACTTAGCTTCAGTGACCTGTATCATTTTAGGTTCATTTAATTATTGACAAAAGGATCTCCGTATGGTTTATGGGCCCTTAGATCTGGTATTATAGTAAAGGGGATTATCTAAGCGACATAGTCCCACATTAAGGTGTTGTTATACCTATATTTCCTCACGATTGAGGACGACTCTGTTTGTTTGCCTATCAGGGGCTGGCCTTGGATTATATCATATATACCATGCCCCTCGATACAATTCATTTTAACCTTCTCCTGTGATTAAAAGGTTTTTAAATACACTCATTATCATCTATCACTAGCCTGTCCGAGTGCATTCAAGGAGGAACTTTTTCTCTCTTCTGCCTTAATTATACCCTTTCCTCTTTTGCACCGGTACCCGGCTTAACATATTATTCCTCATTTACTTTATACCTGCTGATGCGGGAGCATCCCTCACCCCTCCCTTTTCCCCCCTTCCCCCATTCCTGGATTATCTTTAACTATACAGTGAAGGTCCCTAATTATTAAACCATCTTCTGCAAAAAAAACCTTCCCAATGATGACAATGGGCTGTGAGGTGTCTTTCTGCACTTGAAGGTGATGTTCAGGAGATTTATTTAGATTTTTAGAATCTGCATAAGATTAGTATATTGGCTGATGCAGTTTTATTTTTTACTGTCATTTAGTTAAAAAAAATAAAAGCTGGAAAACTGACCTTGGATCGTGGCGGTGCTCTAATATACCATTTGCAATCAACGGCCTCATCCGCCGATGCCTTTCCTTCCTTTACAATTTGCACAGATTCTATTATTCCTTCTGATCCACCCATTTCAAATTCACAAACTAAATTAAACAAGAATAGAAAGATAAATATAATAAATTCAAATCTCAGTATCTTGTACATCAGGATGCAGTAGTTGTCAAATATGTATGAATAGGTCTACCAACCTGGCAATGGTTTTAGAACTCCAAGGTCCTTAAAATCTGGATCTAAAGGAAACAAAAATAAAGAATATGTGGTTAAATTTTCAACTTTTCAAATATAGAAAAAACATGATTGTGATCCAAACTCACTAAATCACAGTAAAATTAGTGACATATCTATAATAATCTCTGAGTAGATACAAAGAATTATAAGGGATGTCCCCCAAAAAGTGATGTGTTTGGCATTCACATCATCTGTAATGAAGGTGGTAAAGAGGCCATTTGCATGGCAAATTCAAGCACCAGACACCATATTTTACTTGGCTCACTAGAAGAAAAATGTTTTTTTTTTCATTTTGATATATTTAACAAAAATAACACCACAAGTAAAATGAAATTATGTCCAGAAACATGTTCCCATTGTTTAAAGTAAATGTTAACGAAAAGCCTAAAGTTTATTTTTTCTTAAAAAAAAAAAAAATTATTGTAATTAGTATTGTAATCTTCTAATCACTGTTATAGTAAAGTTGGAAATATCCTCCTGACTCCTGAGACATAAACTAACGGGGCAGTTTGAGATTCCTAGAAATCATCCCCCCCTAAAAGTCTATCTGGGTGTTCCCCAAATTTAAGTACCAGGTATGTGAACATGGATCTTTGTACCCGAGCCAAATCTAAACTGAAACAAAACCTAATTTTCAATTCCTGCTCGGGCTTGGATTTTGAAGCATTTTCCTTCCTCTCTATCCCCTTGTGTCTAAATGTTGCATTTGTCAGCATGGGAAGGGAGGGTGGCACATGGGTGTGAGGCAGACACACAAAGCATAGCAGAGCAGCAGAGAAGGAGACATATTGCTGATGTGTTGAAAGAGAGAGAGACAGAGTGAGAAAGCTACAAAGCAGAGGGATAGAGAGAAATAGGGCAAATATACCATCATCTGACTCTGGCTTGTCCCTCATTCTGTACTTTTATTCTCCTACTAATATACCAATCTGTTCCAGTTGTGGGTCAATCGTTTATACCTGTAGTTTATCCGGTCGTAATATATTTTATATATACACATACATACTGTACATACATAATAACATACTGTATCATGAAAAAAAGCACAGCACCACCTCGTCTAATTGTATAATACATTTTAATGTTTTAAAATACATGAGTATAATCCAAATGCATACTCACACATTAAAAGTTATTTTCAGCATGTCATATCCACAGATGGAGACACTTGGTAGTCCAAACTTCACAGAGCTCCTGTCCTCCTGATGGATGCTCTGCCTCCTTGGTGAGGTGTTCTGATGTGATCCTGTTTTGAAATGACAGTTTGCACCCAGCTGGTTTCCTCTGATTTTCTCTCCCTTCGGTCGGCATCTATGTCGATCGATAGAAGGCACGCTTGTTGATGACGTAAGCGGGGGATCTCAGTGGCAATAAGCTGGATCAATTTAGCAAACATACAGGAACTCTCATAGAGCTCAAAGAATGAATACTCTTTGCGTTTCGGAACACTAATGCTCCTTCCTCAAGGGTGTAGTACTTGGATGGTACAATAGGGTCCTTTATATAGCGCTATGCTAATAAGATGTAAGCCCTTGAGGCGCATGCGCGACGGATTGGGAGATGGCAGCTTAAGTTGAAAGCTCCTCCGATCCCCAGCGCAATTAAATTAACAAATACCACAAAAACCCATCCAAACTCGGCGCAAAACATACCCTCAGAAGCATTGAAGCGGCGGCTATGCCAATAACTCGGGCCACGACAAAAAGCACAAAGCGAAAGTCCCTAGATCTGAGATCCTATTTTTGGCACACAGAGCAGGCAAAGACCAGGGACGAGATGGCCATGTCAGCGGGTGGGAGTTCCGACACGTACTCCACGCAGGGCAGGGGAGACCCAGAGGAGGAAGCGGGGATGCAGCCCGTCCTACGGAAGGACATGACAAAATTCTTAAACGAAATAAAGGACTTTTTCCATAGTGAAATAGATGGGCTGCGCAAAGACATACAGGGGATAGGAGAACGCACCCACGAGCTGGAGCAGCAGATGGACGTCTCTATGGAGTGTCACCAGCACACAGGACAAGAATTAACCCACATAAAACAACTGTTGCTCGAACTAGAAGAGAAGCAGAAAGATGGAGAAAACCGGGACAGAAGAAACAATCTCCGGCTGAGAGGCATGCAAGAGGAGGTCCTGGACATCGAGGACTTTGTGGGGAGGTGGATGGAGTCCCTTCTGCCAGATAAATCCCCCTCTGAGCTCCAACTGGACAGATGCCACCGTGCCTTGCGAGCGAAACCTCTTCCCAACAACCCCCCGCGAGATGTCATCATGCGCATCCACTATTTTAAAATAAAAGAGGCGCTAAGTAAAATCACCAGGACATCCCCCACACTTTAGTTCGAGGGAGTGAAATTTTCTGTCTATCAGGACATATCCCCCACTACACTCAATAGAAGACGGGCGCTACACCCCCTAACAAAAGTGCTGAGAGAGAGGGGCATACGCTACAGGTGGGTTTTCCCATTTGGACTCCTCGTTATCAAAGATGGAAAAGCCCACAGACTGCAGCATTTAGACGAGGGGGCAGCACTCCTACAAACCCTAGGAGTCAAGGACACGCTCCCGCCGCAACCAGAGCAGCACCCGACAGCAGAAACCTCCTGAGTCAGCAGGGCGGCCGAGAACAGGAAAGCCAACAACAAAAATAAACCCTGAGGTCTGGATGGTGGATCGGCTTGGCTAATGCCCCCTAGTTGTACCCCCGGCGCCCCTGGCTGGTCGGGTGGCACGTTGCCCCCTGGGATGCCACGGGTTCTGGGCGTAGGGACAAAGTTTCTATTTAAACCCTGCTGCTGCAGTTTGAAGCGGTTTCATTGTCATCCTCCAGTGAAGTTAACGCCAGTGGACCCCTGCAAGAAGCGTGGGGAATACCTTGTTCCTGTATAGAGACAATGGCCACCAAGATGGCGCCTCCTGAACCTGCATCGTGGTGCCGAGGAAGAAGCGGGAGCTCTTCGCGGGCAAACATGGTGCCCCTGCAAAAGGCGTGAACGGACTGATGCCAGGCAAGTGGGCGGGAGTGGAGGATGTAGAGGCGGAGTTCTGGGAGGAGAGCAGGAAGAGGGAGGCCCCACTTACCCAATCCGAGGACAACAGGATCTGACGTCAGTCAGAGTCCGGGCGCCCGGAACTGACATCACCGATGGATCAACCCGGAAGTGGAGAGGGGGATTTGCGGGGTCCTGAGGCAGACGTACGTGCTTTCCTCGGCCGAGGGACCCGACGGATCGTGGCGGGGGGGTAAGGGGGGAGAAGAGATGATGGGGGGTGGGCCCAGGAGAGCGGCTTGGCGGCGAGTAGTATAATGAAGTCCTATACCATAGTAGGCTAAAGAGCAGATAAAGCTATCGCACGGAGCATCAGGCACCATACTTAGGGGGCGGAGAATGGGCGGAGGGATGGGGGAGGATAGGAAGTAGGGAAGATGAGGAGTAGAAAAGAGGGGAGGGAAAGGGCAAGAAGAGAGAGAGCTGAGGGCAGAGAGAGGAAGGAGGAAAGAGGGGGGGAGGAAGAGGAGAGGGGGAGTATGAGGAGGAGCATACCGGAGGGGGAGGAAGAACAAGAGATCAGGGGGAGCACAGATAGATTGACGAACGCAAAGAAGGGGGAGGTAAGAAAACACATAGGAGGAGCAAAACTACAAAAGGGGGCACAACAAAACAAAAAACAAAACAAAAAAGAGGATAGGCAGTTAAACAAGTTAACACATGGTTAGCACAGCAGGTTAGTTAACCCATACAAGGGTGTAGATGGGGGGAAAAAGACATACAGTTTTAAAGTTGGGTTTCCCAGGAAAGCTGGGTGGAAGAGATACACAATGGCATACACTATAGGAGTATTTAGTTTTACATAAGATAATGCTCCATAGTGCAGGGGGTTAAGAGGTAGCTCCGCTCTCCTGGCAGTAGGCATGGGCCTAGACCACACTGACCAGGGAACATCGAGGTCAGTTGGGAAAGACCCGGGGAAGGTGGACTTCCTACAGAACTGGAGCCCTGCAGAGACAAACGGTGCGGTGGATGCAAGGTCACAGGGTCCCCGGGCACATGAGCTCAGACCAGCAAGGTCTGGCAAAAGCTCAGAACAGTTGTTGTTTCTGTCTATTATGATGCTGTCTACACTACATGTTGTGTTGTCTCCCCTGTCTGTTTATGTGAGTACCCCCCCCCTCCTATCCCGACCCCCCACATGGAGCGACTACTGGAGAATTTGGAGCCACGCGGTCCAACGGCAACTCAGCCATCGTCCGGCAAGGTCACCCGTATCAGTGTACAGAATAGGGTAAGCAGATCTATACACACACCACAATGTCTGTAACCTGGTTATCTCAAAATGTGAAAGGCTTTAACAGTCCGCAGAAGCGGAGGTTTGCCTTTTCTGAATACAAGAAAAAGAAGATAGATGTTTTGTTCCTACAGGAAACACACTTTAGAGCCAGACACAACCCCAGATATCTAGATGCCCAGTATCGGCAGTTTTATCTAACCTCAGCAAGAGAAAAAATGAAGGGGGTAGCTATACTTCTGCACAATAGTTTCCCATTCAAAATAGATAAGATTAAAAGAGACGTAGAAGGCAGATATCTTATTCTGATAGGGACAATACAAAATAGTAGCCTGACCTTGGCCTCGGTCTATGCCCCGTGCGAGAATGACCCAAGTTCTTTAGATCTTTCTTTACACTCCTAAACAGGGTCGCAGAGGGCAGTATAGTACTCGCTGGGGACCTTAATAAATGCTTAGACCCAGACATGGACAGAACACAGACGAAACATAGAGACAGAGCGGAAGGAGTCACAGCACTCCGACAGGGGATCAGAGAGAATCAGCTGGTGGACATTTGGAGGGAACAACACCCTGGGGAGCGGAGTTACACATTTTACTCAAACCCACATGACAGTTACAGCAGGATCGATTATTTTTTGGTGTCAGCTAGACTGGTCCTCCAGATCACCTACTCAGGGATCCATGATATTTCATGGTCCGATCATGCACCAATTGAGCTGAGGTGCTCCCAGATCAAGCTGGTCAGCCCGGGAGCAAACTGGAAACTAAATGAGTCTCTACTCAAGATCCTAGAGACCGAGCAACAAATTAAAGCTGAGATCTCACAATTCTTTAAAGCCAACACCGGCAGTGTGGAGTCCCACGTCACCTTGTGGGAGGCTCACAAGGCCACTATGCGAGGGGTCCTGATAAATATAGCAGCGGGTAAGAAAAAAGCGAGGGAAGATAAAACAAAACTACTAAGGGAGTAGCTCTCTATACAGCATACCCAATCCGGTAGCGCTGACACATTGAAGGAGTTGAAGGACGTTAGAATAGAACTTAACCTCCTCCTTACCTCCCAGGCTGAGAAAGCACTGAGTTGGACAAAGAGGACATTTTTTGAAAAATCGAACAAGCCAGATACCATGCTAGCTAGGAAAATTTGCAATAAACAACACAACTACACAATCCATGCGATTAAGACTAGAACGGGAGAGTTAACAGCCAATCCCAAACACATAGTCGAGGAGTTTAGAGCTTACTATGCAAAGTTATACGATGGCCAGAAGGTTCGGCATAACGCTAAAACAAGTAAGGCTTTAGGCGAATTTTTAGCCAAAGCGGAACTACCAAAACTGACAAGGTTGGAGCGGGAGTTCCTTGGTAAGGAGTTTACAGCGGAGGAACTACAAGAAGTAGTTGCTGACCTTAAACCTGCTTAAGCTCCAGGCCCAGATGGATTTTCTAACTTGTATTATAAAAAATATATAGGAATCCTGTACCCGCACTTGCTGAGGATGTTCAACCATATTCTCATAGGGGGCTCCTTCTCAGACATGATGTTGCAGGCGTCCATCTCAGTGATTCATAAGCAGGGCAAAGATCCCACCAATTGGCCAAGCTATCGGCCAATATCTTTGATTAACTCAGATATTAAAATTTACTCTAAATTACTGGCCAATAGATTGAGTTCGATTCTGCCTAGGCTGATTCACCCAGATCAGGTTGGCTTCATCGCAGGTAGGCAAGCGGCCGATAACACTAGAAGGATAATTGATACTATAGACTACATAAATGCCAACAAGATCCCGGGAATGATTGTAAGCTTAGACGCAGAAAAAGCCTTTGACAGAATCGACTGGCCCTACCTGGATGCCACGCTTGCAGCATTTGGAATGGGGGAAACGGTAACACGGACAATCAAAGTGCTGTACACAAATCCAACAGCGCGGGTAGTCCATCAGGGGTACCCGTCAGACTCGCTTCAAATTAAAAGTGTTACAAGACATCGCTGCCCACTTTCGCCACTGTTGTTCGCCCTATGCATGGAACCACTTGAAAACCACATTTGCAGTAATAAAGACATCACGGAATTCGAATACAGTCTCAGGAGTACAAAACCGCGTTATACGCGGATTATGTTATCCTGACATTGTTAAAGCCCCTAGTTTCCCTACCCAACCTCTTTGACCTCCTGGATAAATTCAATTCAGTTTCAGGGTTTAAGATCAGCCAATCAAAATCGGAGGCGCTAAACCTGAACCTCCCCAAAACTACCGAAAAACTAATAGAGATTAACTTCAATCTGAATTGGCAACCCAAGATGATTAAATATCTGGGAGTTAATCTCACGAAGGAGGTCAAATCGCTATATAAGGCAAACTACCCCAAACTCTTACAATCTTTGAGAAGGGAGCTGAAGGAATGGGCGACGTTCGGTATCTCCTGGATTGGAAGAATTTATAGCGTAAAGATGAACCTTCTGCCCAGACTCTTATACCTTTTCCAGACACTCCCCATACCCATAGATAGAGCGGATATAAGTGACTTGCAGGCTCAGATCTTTAAATTTATTTGGAACAATGGGAAAGCTAGGATACGAGCAACAACACTGCTAAAACCCAAAACAGCAGGCGGACTGGCGGTACCTTGCTTGTTCTCGTATTACAGAGCGGCACAATTGAGCCAAATTATCCAATGGCACACAGATCTTGAACGGCGTAGATGGGTGGAGCTGGAGAGCGAGCTGTGTGCCCCATTGGACATTCAGAACCTGATTTGGTATCCAAAACTTAGGCTAAAGAAAATCTCGAGACCGCTATCCTCAATGACTAACTCACTCTCGGTTTGGGAAGCCACTAAATTTAAATGCGCCTTAACCAATCGATACTCTCTGATGACACCACTATTCGGCAACCCAGATTTTGCTCCAGGGCTGGACGAGGGACACTTTATACTCTGGAAGCAGAAGGGGTACGGGAGGTTGAGGGCTCTGGAGGGCATAAGCACTATTCAAACATTCATGCAAATTCAGGCCGACAAAGGCATCCCCAACACAGAATTTTTTAGATACTTCCAGATCCGGGAAATTTACACCAAATACAAGAACCGTCCTAAAGTGACGAATTTCGAATCGCTCTGTGCACGTGGGCACAATACTTCGGGACTTACGTCTCGGCTGTACAGAGAGATAGTCGATCCTGGGGTCGGCCCCAACACATGTCTTGACTACATGACCCACTGGGAGAGAGACTTAGGGGAGACTTTAGAGGACGAAGACTGGACAGACATACTCGAGGCGACAGCAAAAACATCGATTTGTACGACGTTGAAGGAGAACTCATATAAGGTGTTAATGAGGTGGTATCTCACTCGTTAGATTATCAAAATTTGTCACGGGTTACTCCCCCTTGTGCCCTAGACAATGTGGAGAGCCCGGAGACCTGCTGCACATGCTGTGGTCTTGCCCTCGACTGCGCCCAATATGGGAACAGGTTCAGAATTGGTTGGAGAGGATCTTGGGCCTCGAAATTCCTCTAGACCCTTGGCTATTTCTCCTAAATCGGCCACTAGAGGGCCTGTCGAGAGCAGGAAACAAATCGGTCGCTCATTTTGCGACGGCGGTGAGGTGTGAGACGGCAGCATTCTGGAAGCAAAATACAACCCCATCGTTAGAAAAGATTCGGAACAGAATTTGGTTCGTTTGCCAGATGGAGAAATTGACAAGTTTGGTCAATGACACTGGCGCAAATTTCCAAAAAGTCTGGTTCCCCTGGCTAGCACAGACTGACATTACAGGGGTGAGCAATGCCACCATTTGGCTGTAATAATGGAAGGTGAGTTCTCCTTCGACGCGTTCCAGAAGGTAGTGCGGTGGGTGCGAGCCCCAGATACAGACCAGAGAGGTGACTGGAAGGAACCGCCCAACACAGGGTTGCACAACACGAGCCGAATGCCCCAAAGAGATGCAAGAAGTTGTGGAATACGGGTCAACCCCCCCTCCCCACCCCCCCTACCCTACCTCTGCCCCCCTGCCATGTTACCCCCCCCTTCCCACATGTGTCTCCCCTAATGTGTCACTACCCTTCCCCCCCTGAGTCGATGTTTCATGTGTATAAGAATCAGCAAGTAATGTGGTAACTTCAGCTAATATGGGCCAAAAAATGTCTTCACACTGCTGTATGCTTAGAAAAAGATGAAAAAAAAAAGTTGAAAAAAAAAAAAAGATGTAAGCCCTTGTGTACCATTGACTACCAAAACAGGAGACACCAGTACATATATGTATGAATGTTGATGTGCTTGCAACCAGGGAAGATCAGGATCTGTTTACTGTATTTAAAGAACATGCAACCTTTTAATAAACCTTCTCTTTAAAAAATCATATAGATACAGGTTATGTCAGGTGTCTTTGTCATTTTATCTATGTTCTATCTATCCTATCTATCCTATATAATATATGCTATCTATCTATCTATCTATCTATCTATCTATCTATCTATCTATCTATCTATCTATCTATCTATCTATCTATCTATCATCTATCTATCTCTTTAGATATCTATAGTAATAGAGTTACACAGTAGATGAGGTTGAATTAAGACATGTCCATAAATTTAAATCTACAGTATGCTAAATTTAGACCACTGATACTTTATCCTATATTTGTACTTACAGTATAATTATCCAGAGGAAGACAAACAAAAACCCCAGAGAAATATCATCTAATGATATCTTATGGGGAAAATAAATTCCTTCCTGACTCCAAATATTGGCAATCAGAATACTCCTGGATCAACATCCCTCCCATGTTTTCGTATTTGGTATATCCCTGTATAATTTTCCTTTCTAAAAGATGTCCAACTTTTTTTGAAAATATCTATTGTATCTGCCATCACTGTCTCTATGGGTAATGAATTCCACAGTTTGACTGCCCTTACCGTAAAGAACACTCCTAAATCCTTCCCCATCAAGGACTTTCCTAATTTATCCTAATTTCATTTGTAAATTTCCTGTTAATTCTTATTTCCCAAATGCATAACTTTACATTTACATTATCTGTATTAAACCTCATCTGCAATTTACCTGCCCAAGTTTCCAGTCTACCCAAGACCTTCTGAAAAGAAATTACATTCTGCTCTGATTCTTCTAACTTACACAATTTAGTGTCATCAGCTAAGATAGAGACTTTGCTCTCTATGCCAACCTCAATGTCATTAATGAACAAGTTAAAAAGCAGGGATCCTTAAGGTACTCCGCTCACAACTTTAGCGCCACCTGAAAATGTCCATTTATTACAACTCCCTGTTGTATATCCTTCAACCAGTTTTAAATCCAGGTGTAAATATTTTTACCTAGTACAATTTGTTTTATTTTGTACACTAACCTATTATGTGAAGCCTAATCAAAAGCCTTTGCCAAATCTACAGATGCAGCGGCCGCTATTTGAATAAATCACAGAGCCGTGTTCGTGGGCTCTGCTGTATTCCACGAGGCATTAACGCGGCAATTACACCAGGCACCTGTGTTTATTGCGGTTGCTTTGTTTGAATTTCATGGATTCTGTTTCTTTGTGTGCAATGAAATGAATGAATTGTAATGTGTACAGTACTGTGCTATTGTGCTACTGTGTCAATTTCAGGTCTTTAAAAACCAGAACACTAAAATGCCATTTTCTGCACTCGTCTGCACTCACGTCGTAAGGCGGTAGTGTTGGAAGAAATCCCGCGCCATGACATGGGTATTCCGAGGTATACAAAGCGTGAAGTGTTCGAATAATGGCTGCTGAATCTGTAAGTACATCACATCAAACTGCATTACCTTGATCTAAATTCCAACTTACCTCCTCAAAGAAACTAATAAGGTTAGTTTGGCATGACTATCCTTCATAAATTCATGCTGACTATTACTAATAATAATTTAATTTATCAAGTCACCTATGAACTTCCTCTTCAGTTAACCAATTGCTTGTTAATATAGAGGTTTTGGCTTCCTCCTGCAGCACTACTATTGCAATTGATTCTTTCCTGGTAAATACAGAGGCAAATAATCTGTTTAATAGCTCAGCTTTTTCATTATCTCCAATAATTTGTCGGCCCATCTCATACTGAAAGGTACCTGTATTTTCTTTCCTAATTTGTTTGTTATTTAGGTACTTAAATCATTTTTTAGGGTTGATCTAACTTTCTATTGCAATCCTTTTTTCATTATCCATTGTATTGTTACATTCCTTATAATTCTGATATGATGCTGCCATCCCTTCTGACTTTAAGGGGCATTGTAAGGGAATCAAGGAGTTAAACTCCCTTTATAGGTCAGGAAACTGCACTGGTATCGGGTTTCATGCAGCTGATATGTGAAACACTACTGTAGATTGAGCAGGGATAAAAAGCAGGAAGTAGCTGCTGTCAGAGTCCCTGTTGGAGGTTCTGTGAGAGGATCATAGATCACAGAGCACCTGTCCGCAGGGATCGAGGCTTGTTGACCAGAGGATTTTGCCTGGCAACAGTGGGGAACTCAAAGCCCCACACAGCAGAGAAGCCTCAATGTTTTTGTTGTTATTATGGCAAATAAAACCACTAATAATATGGTTTACCCAAAAGTGCATGTGTGGACTCATGTCCGACCTCGCACAGGCCGTGCCTTTACATATGATTTTAGAAGTGGGATACCGCACCTCCAGAGGTTGACAGAAGAAACACCTGCAGAGGGCACCAGAATAAAGAGCCACAATCCAGGCAGAAAGACGAGGATCACTGCGCTGGATAAAGCAACAAAACCAGGCTGCACAACAGACAGTGACCCATGGGCAGTACTGATTCTGGAAGAAAAGAGAGCAAGACGACTACAGACGATGATCCACTTGAGGTACTGATTCTGGGAGTAAAGTCTGTACCACCAGGTGTGTGAAGAGAGAGAGAAAAAAAACAGCGAGTTTTCAAAATGGCTGCAATGAAGCAGTGAAACAAATACAGACGGAGACCAACAAGCGGTACTGATTCTGGAAGTAAAGTCTGCCATAACGCATAGGTCTACCAGATGTGATTGGAGTATATACAGGAAAAGTGTGAAAGAGATGATGCGAAACTGCGCTGAAGCAGGGAAACTAATACAGACGGTGACCCACAAGTGTTACTGATTCTGGAAGTAAAGTCTGCCACACCGCATAGGACTACCAGATGTGATTGTAGTTTATACAGGAAAAGTGTGGAAGAGTTGATGCGAAGCTACGCTGAAGCAGAGAAACAAATACAGACGGTGACCTAGGCAAAGTACTGATTCTAAAAGAAAAGGTAGATGAAAAGTTTTAACTGATGGTTTGCTGAAGTCCAGGCTGCACAGCGAAAGCAAGGCACAACAGCAAAATGCCCATAGGATGTATGGAGTGCGAGGACCAAAGGGCACTTGGAAGAGGCGTGTCCTTACATTCTTGAGTATGGCAGTATGAGGAAGATTGTCTACAACAAGCAACACATGGTGGACGAGGAGAAAATGCAGACGTTTCAAGCAAGGAAAGTGAGCTCAGTACTGCTCATGCCTCAGAGCCTACCAAAAAAAAAAAAAGAGTAAAAAGAAAAGAAGTTTGCAACTTCAGCGGATGAGCCTGCGACATCAGGAAATCGTAATTCCGATGGGAGACAAGATGTCCTGCAGCCTATAGGGACTGGTGGAATTCTCCTGGGAATGGCAGAATATCCAGTGATGAAGGTGTGGATTCAAAAGGAGATGGCAAAGGAAAAAGATGAGCTAAATGTTAATGAGTCTTTGGGCCAAGTTAAAGATGCATTGTGAAGTGTCAAGCATGACTATGAACTCCTCCATAAACAGTTTGTTAAAGAGCAAGAAACTAAGACTGAGCTACAGAAGGGTCTGTCTGCAGCGATTGCCAAGTGTATATCTTTGGAGAAGACAAAGCGTCACTTGCAGAGCGAGTTCCAGGACATGAGGACTAACTTTGAGCGGTAAAATGCAGCTGCTGCCACCAGGAATGAAGAGACAAAGGCTGAATTGGAAGTCTCTCAGAAGGAGATTCATTGCCTCACCGCAGCGCTAAAGTTATATTATTATGCCCTTGAAGAGGTCGGGCAAACTATAGAAACTGTAATAGAAGAGAAGAAAAACCTACAAGAGAAGGTTGCAGATTTGACTAACCAGGTCAGTGAAGGAGATGAGAAGCTTCACCAAGCAGAAGAGTTGAAGAATCAATTGGCCCTGGAAAACCTAGAAGTGCAGAAAGCACTGCAGAATATAGAGAAAGTACTGCAAGGAGAACGTGTCTCCTTGGAGCAGCGCACACAAGCAGAAGATGGGCTGCGGAGCAAGCTGCAAGGTCTGCGCGCAAGTTTTCAGGAGGCCAAGGAGAAACAGGCAGATGCTGAGGAGAAGCAGCAAGTGCTACAGGGGCATCTGAGTACCCAGTTTGTCCATTCAGAGCAGCATGAGGAGCTGAAGGCTGAGTATAACAATGCTCTGAGCACTGAGCATAACAAGAGCATTGCTGGAGGAGGAGCTTAGAGGCCAGGTAACTCTGTATGAGAGGGAGCACGAGGCAGTCCAGAAACTAGAGCCGGAGGAGCAGAGAGGCTGCTCAATTCCCAAAAGTCAATACACCAGGAGAAACAGCTGTGCAAAACTGAAGCTGCTGCGACCCTAGCGACAAAATCGGCAGAGCTGCAAAATATGATGGAGGCATTGATGCAAACTCAGAGCAAGCACAGAAAAGAGGTTGAGGCTCTAACAGAAAAATTGCAGGATCAAGCTGAATATTTCAAAAATAAAATGGAACAAGCTCTAAAGCTTTTGGAGGTCAAAGATTAAGAGATTACAAAACTAAAAGAAACACTTGGAGTATAGAAGGTGTCCATGAAAAAGAGGGCAATAGAATTCCAGGCTGTACACAAGAAACAGAGGTCTCTGACTGATGATTTAAACATGCCTGGAAGTGAAAGTGTATGCAAAGCCTTTACGGTCAGTGGTTAAATGAAAAAATAATGTCTGTGGCGCAAACTGATACAGTGAATAGTGCAAATGGTGTGTATATAGGTGATATAGTACTGGATGATACCAGCACTGAATTCAAATGCCACAACACACTCCGTTGAACAGGAACATCTTGAATTAAACCTCCATGGATATTGTCATGTAAGGAAGAAACACAGATGCAAAAATATGGTGCATTAACGTTTTACTTCAAACACATGCAACACTAAGGGGAAATCTCAAGCTCACAATCTCCCCAAAGGTAGCATGGAGGGAATGACTTGGGGCCCACTCCAACCCTGCTCTGGTCTCCTCGACTGCTCATCCTGCCCATCCTGCATGTTCACATGTGTGCAGTCTTCTTCGCCTGTTCCTCTCACTAGCAGACCATCTGGGATCTCTGACATCAGCATGCTGGATTGCTGATGGGTTGGTACGGTGGCCTCCAATGTCCAAAAAGCCCAGCGTGTTTCGCCAGTCTGTCGACTTCTTCTGGGGTTCGTGTTAGGACTCTGATTACGCCGAGTATATGTACCCTTACAACCTCATCGCATGTATACTATCTCAGCTGTCTCTTATTATGTGCAAACGGCTATTAAAATGCTAATGGCATAATATCCATACAGAGTGCCTAAAAAGTGCATCACTAGCATGTTGCAAGTGCAGAAAGTGCCTTAAAAGTGCATCATTAACTTGCGGCAAATACATAACTTATACATATTATGATAAAATCCTTAACAGTTCCAAACAATTTATCCAAATCTAGCTAATACTGTACACTAAACATCAAATGAAATAACTAAACAGAACCTCAAATGTATTTAATAAATTAAATACAGTAGAACACCCTAAATGTGGGTTATATCTATAAACCAACAGATAAATAAATGTATTTATGGTTGGTTGTGTTACTAAAATAAAGAATAGAGAGACAATTAGTTTATAGTTCAATTGACATTTTGAACTATCATTTTGAACTAAATAAAACAGCTTTGCATTAGGAAGGAAAATCTAATGATTTTAATTTGACTTTTTTAGACCCAAATAGGATCTGAAATGGGATGAATAAAGATAGGAATAAAATTTGAAATCACATGAATATAGATGTGAATCAAATTAAAATATAGAAATTAGAGAGACAAATTTTAGATTTAGCAGTAGCCCCAATGTTTTTATTTTATTTTTTTGTGGCGAATAAAACTACTAATATTATGGTTTTCCCAAAAGTGCATGTGTGGACTCGTGTCTGACCTCGCCTACAGGCCGCTCTGTCACAGGCCTATTCACTAAACTGTGATAAAATCAGAGCATTGCCGAATGACTTTGCATTGATTTATGGCGCAGTAAAACATAATGGCAAAATGGTATTCACCAAGAAAAAAACAAGTTTTTTAAAATTCGATGAGAAAAAAGCAGTATCGAATGACTTCTTTTTTTCCTAAATGCTATCGCGCTATAAATCCTAGCAATTGGCACCTGATTGAAACTGCAGCCTGGAAGAGCTGCATGGAGACATTGCGTCTCCATGCAGGGCTCTTGCAGGCGATCATACAGTTTCAATATTAATCTTAAAATGAGTGTCTTGGAGCAGGGGGTCTCCTGAGCTGAACCGCATTGACTCCAGCATCAGGGACTCCCTACTTCTTGAGATACATGCCCCGGTAAGTGGTGCCTGAATTCCTACAATGTTAAAATCTTCCACGTCATGTGACCAGGGGATTTAAATTCTGCAGTGGGACAACGGCACCCATACTGGGGCCTGTATCTCGGAAGTAGGGGGTCCCTGAGGCTAAAATCAATGCAGTTCAGCTCAGGAGACCCCCCTGCTCCCATACACTAGTATGAAAAAAATAATAAATTAATCATAACCGTAGTAGCCGCTACGGTTATGAAGCTACTTTAAATGAATTTTTACTAATAGTGTACGTGAGCTGGAGGTCTTCTGAGCTGAATCACATTGTTGTCAGCCTCTGGGACCCCTTGCTTCCTGAGATATAGGGCCTGGTTTATTGGGAACAGAGGGGGAGAGTGAAGGTGATACTTTGCCCAGAATGAGTGGTTAAGCCTACGGGAAGGTTGCGGGAGGAGTTAACCCCTTCAGTAGTAGAAGTAACCATTACCTTATCAGTTGTAACCCCAAGGTAATGAAGTGGTTAACTTCTACTGCCACCCTCCAGCAAGGACTAAACACCCACCCTGGGGCAACTATAAGCTTCACTCACCCTGTACCAACAACTATGCAGTGTCTGATTTTTAACACTTTCATTACCTGAGCGGTTAGGTAATGAAACTGGCTGCAATTTTACTTTACTGCACAAGATTGATATCGGAGGCTGCCGGGGACCCATTGGGATCCCCGGAAACCTGCGGGGACCACCCATAGATCCCCAGACACCCGCAGGACACCAGAGACCACCCAGAGACCACCCAGAGACCGCCGGACACCAGTGGGGACCACCTGGAGACCCCCAGGGTCCACCCGGAGACCACTGTAAACCCAAAGACCCCCTGACATCCGCTGGAGTCCCCGTGGGTCTCCGTGGGTCCCCCTGGCCTCTGGTATCAATCTTGTGCAGAAAAAAAATTTAAAATGCTTTAATGTATCTTGTAATATGTTTAGTGCCAACAAAATATGGCAAGATTTTAAAGTTCGATAAGCTTATCACAGTTTAGTGAATAGCTATTACTGGCAAAAAAAAAGCGGTTTTTGGCTTGTTGGGTGACTTTTTTTATCCCTCATACTGTTAAGGTTGTTAAAAAGCCATCATAGCGCAATACTGCACTGTTATTACTGTTTTGTGAAGCAAAGAATGGAAGTATCGCGCAATAAGGGCATTTAACAAACATTAAACCACTTATCACTGTTTAGTGGATAGACCCTTAAGAATCTAAATGCCTGTCTCTTCCTTTCCATTTCCTCTCTTACCTATTTATTTAGCCATATTGGTTTAGACTTGCTTCTTTTATATTTATTACCAAAGGGTAAACACTGGTAAGTGTGCTTTTCTAACCGTGCCCATTTATCGTCCACATTTTTCCTTGCAAAAATATCACCCCGATTTATTCTTTGTAGATTAGTCCTCTGTTTATTGAAATCTGCTTTTCTGAAGTTTAAAGTTTTTGTTGGTCCCAAGTGTAGCCAGGTCCCCCAGACTGACCCTCACCTCCATTGTGGTGAGAGAGTCAGGGACGGTTGCAGAGTGTGCAGGGAGCGCTCCGGTGCACCGGAGGTTCCGCTGTGGCCCGAGCATTCAGGGCGTCGCCATTTTGGTATTCGCGCATGCGCAGCGAGTCCCGTAGGCGACGGCGACACAAGAGAGGTCGCGCATGCGCAGCAAGTGGTTGCGGTAGCGCACAAAGCATGGACCAACCAGAGGACGTTTAGAGCAGGGGACTACATGTCCCATGAGCCTCAGCCGGACAAGGTGAGGCCCGGGAGCCAATAGGGCAGAGAGACTGAGCAGGGAGAAGTTAGGAGTTTGCGCAGGGGAGCACGCTTGCCAGAGAAGACCGGGAAGGTGAATAGGTAGGAGCTTAGTGTGTAGAGAGGCAAGTAGCCTCTACACTAGGCCCGAATACCCCCAGGCCCAGATAGGCCCTGAGTCACAGTCAGTTACAGTTAATGTAGGGACAAGCCATAGAATAGGAACTTGTCACATTAGTGAATGAAGCTAGGGACACAGAGACTGTCACATCATCAACCAGAGGTTTGGGACCAGACCTCCTCAGGAACATCATCAGCCCTCTGGGTGGGATCGCCCCAGAGGACATCACAGGCAGCTCCACGTCGTCGGATCCTTTGTGAAGACAGTTTGCAGGCCCGAGCGCAACATCCATCAAAGTGCACCAACTATAACATTGCTCATACTAGTGGCTATGCAGTCACACACACACACACACACACACTTACATTTGGGGGTTGTGGGGTGTTGGACACGGTGTGGGAACACGGTGAAAGGTCGCGTCTTGCGAGACGCGTTAGCTATTGTGTCTCCTCAAGGAGTAATACTGATTACAGGTTATGATACACAGGCGGCACACTTTATCCGAGTGCGGCTCATTCCGCAAGCCGGGAAATGTCCCGGCTTGCGAGCCGCACTCCCTCAGGTCACGCATCATCGGGTGCCTGTGCCGCCTGTACGCGTGCCCAGGGCTCCCCGAGGGAGCCCTGGTGTCGCGTGGATCTTCTTACGGCGGCGGGACGTTCCGGGGGACCCGGCGGACCCGGTAAGGAGAGGGGGAAGCCCCGATCGGCGGGCCTCTCCTCCGAGGCTTCGGCGCGCGCCCGGCACCCTCCGGCGCGCACCAGGTTACTGCTGCGGCCGAGAACGGGCAAATGCTCGATTAAACTCGGCCGCAGCAGTACATGCAGGGTTATGGTTACCGCTAGTAAAGCTACTGTTTCTTTTACATGCTGTGTGAGTAGTATTGTGTTATTGTCCTGCGAGGAACAACTCCCGCTCTGCTGGGAGCCATCGCAGTTGGGGGCACTGCATTTGGTAAGAGGTAGTCCATACATATCCATTGCCCCAGGCTCTCCTTGGCAGAGGCTTAGGCCCTGCGAGCCAACAGGTTATACAGCATTGGTAGTTATACTGTATTCAGAAGGAAACAAGGCTACACAAGTAATATTGTTTTTGATAATGTATTTCAAATGAGACCATGTTATGATTACTTTTACCCAAATGTTCCTATACTTGAATATTTGTTATTACTTCAACATTGTTCGACACTACCAAATCCAGTATTGCCCCTCTCTTGGTTGGTTCCTCAATAATATGGGTCATGTAATTGTATTTAGACACACGCAAAAACCTGTTTCCTTTCGTTGTAATGCTAATCTGATTGCCCCAGTCAATGTCTGGATAATTTAAATCACCCATAACTTGTCCTAGTTTTGATGCCTTATCCATTTCCAAAAGAATTTGGCTTCCTCAATCTCATAGATATTTGGTGGTTTCTAGCAGCACATACTTGAAAAAGAGAGGTAACTCTCAATGTATTACCTCCTGGTAAAACATTTTTATAAATAAATAAATAAATAAGCATTTCACTACAAACATTTTCTTTGTACTTTCACCTCCACTGCTAATTTCTATCCACATAATCTCAACATGCTCCTCATTCCCTTCATAAATATCATACCTTATAATAAGTTTTAGATTCCGTTAAAAATATAAACCTACTCAAACCTCCTCTTCTATTTGCTCAATCTTTCCGAAAATAGAAAACTCTCTAAATTAACTGCCCAATCATGAGTTTCATCCCATCATGTTTCAGTAATGCCTATGATATCATACTGCTCCTTTGTAGCAACTAATTCAAACTTCCTCATTGTATCTTTCAGGCTTCTTGCATTAGCAAGCATGCATTTAAGGTTTTTTTCAGTGTCTACTATTATCTTATCTGCTTCTGCCTTTCTTCTCCAATTGGATTTAGTCTTTTTAGAAGTTTTCTAGTACTATATGTATATAATATGGGTGTCTAGCTGCGTGCCAAACTCCAACCTTCCCCCATTCTACCTCCATCACCTCTTGCTATTTCCCCAACCTTATCTATTATATTTAGTTCCTTATCTGTTTCTTGTCCCTCCCCGTCCATCATTTAAAATGACCGTTTAAAATCTCCTCCGACCTTTTAAACATTCTCCCCCTAGCACAGAACCTCTTCATTGAGGTTCATCCATCCTACTATAAACATAGCACCTCTCAAAAAAGGAGTCCAATTGCTCTAAAAAAAAAACAAAACCTCCTTCCTACACCACCATCTTAGCCATGAATAAACCGTCCTAATCTCCGACTGTCTCCATGGGATAGCACATGGCACTGCTAGTATTTCAGAAAATACTACCTTGGAGGTCCTTGCCTTAAGCTCGCGGCCTAATTCCCTGAAAACATTTTTTTAGGGCCCTCCATCTTTCTCTAACTTTGTCATTGGTGCAAACGTGGACCAAAACTGCCAGGTCAGTCCCAGCACCACCTAATAATCTATCTACCCAATTCACAATGTTCCAAACTCGAGCCTTGAGCAGAAACACAAACTGTTTGGTTCATGCCGTCATGGAAACAGATTGCTCTATCTACCTTCCTAATAATGGATTCCCCTACCACCACAATCCTTCTTGGTCTCTGAGTTCATCCAATAAAGCAGGGCTATACATTTTTGTTGTTGCCTGCTCTCCCTCGGCGCCACCTTTACCATAATACGGCGTCAAATGATGCTGCGGGGTGATGTGACATCACGTGACTCGCGGTGTCATTTGATACCGCATTGCCATGGAGACAGGGGAATCAAGTGATGCCGCGGGGTCATGTGACATCACGTGACCTGTAGCGTCAAATGGCAACATGGCATTAAATGACCCCGCGGCGACATTTTAACTATAGTTTGTTCCTATGGTTTTAAATGTATGGTTTTATAAATGTTTCTCAAGCTTCTCCTTTTAGCAGTGTTTGACATTTTTTTTTAATAACTCTAATAAATTTAAACTAAGTCTCTCTGTTCTGAATATTAAGATTACCTTAACCACTAAAAGAAATACTGTGGTGAACTCTATTGGGTGAACTCTGATAGATAGGTAACATATGATACTGTACCACAACAAAGACACATGACGGACACCTGTATAGTATATATATATATGATTTTTAGAGAGGGTTTATTAAAAGGTTGCTTTTTCTTTATATAAACAGATCCTGATCTTGATTTACTGGGAGCACATTAACATTCATACATACAGTATACAGTACATACTAGTGTATCCTGTTTTGGTAGTGATTGGAACACAAAGTCATCAAGCTTATTAGCAGAGCACTATTGTACCCTCCAAGTACTACAACCCGGAGGAAGGAGCATTAGGGTTTCGAAACACATACTGTACTGTATGTTATTCATTCTGTGAACTCTACGAGAGTGGTTGTCTGCTAAATGTATCCAGCTTATTGCCATGGAGAGCCCCTGTTGACAACATCATCAAGCATCCTTTCCAATGACCAACAGAGATGTCAACTGGAGAGAGAGGAGAGCAGAAGAAACCAGTGGAAGAGAAGACTGCGGTATCAACCCAGGATCAAAGCAGAACACCTCACCAAGGAGGCAGAGGATCCATCAGGAGTGTTGGAGCACCCAGGACCGCAACTGTGAAGGTTGGACTACTATATATATCTGTAGATGTGACCTGCTGAAAATACCTTTTGTCTTGTGACTATGAATTTGACTTATTGTCATATACTTTAACACGTCATTAAAATGTATTACACAATTGGAGGCGGTCACACTGTTCTTTTTTTCAGGATTTGTACAGTAATAAGAAGGTGGAAGGACCTCTACTCCTAGCAGCATACTCCTAATAGTGGACTGAAGCAGACTAAAACACAAATTTAACACTTGGATTGGTTAAAAAAGTGCAACTTATCACATTCGCTGAATTAATTATTACAGACTTGAGTGCAGGACTATTCACTTGCTAATAGCATCTGTTGTAGAACTTTGAGAGAGCTTACAGCCGTTTTTTATTATATATCATTTATGTTAAGGACTGATGTTTTTGGATTGGTTTAAATAGAATTGGGCGCACTTGTTTTGTTTATACAGTATACAGTATATTATATATATTTTTTTTTTAAATTATAAGTTTGCATTGCATACCTTTTATGTACAATAAAGACCTGCTAAGGAACAGATGATTGTTATTATGTCCTGATATGTAAAACCATAGAATTCAAAAAGGGTGTACTTTCTTTTTCACACAACTGTAGGTAAGAAACTCCATTTACTTAATGATCAGGAATTTGATTTTTTTTTTAAATATATATACTGTATGGTTAATCCAGTTATACCGATATTCCACCATCTTCTAGTGATCCACAAGTCACTAGTATGCCCTCCGGCAGACTTATCCTTAGCATTGGATCTTTGGGAGGTGGACTTACAGATACAGCCACTTCTATCTACCAGATGCTTCAGAGCATGTACTGGTGCACAGCATGGCAAGAGTTGACCATTCGTGGCACAGTGCTTGGCAGGGTGTAATGTCCCTGTGTGTGCGGGGGCGAGCGAGGGAAGAGCGCTATATACGCCGAAATGTGATACTGTTACTGATCAGATGGCTCTCCTCACTCAACAGGTACAGGACCTTTCATTTCAGGCACCACCTGTGGCCGCACCGCTGGTGTCAGCAGAACCGGTATCCGCCGCTACCTCAGGCCCGAAGATCCCGGCACATAAGCCGTATGCAGGGGATCCGCACGCCTGTCGTGGTTTTCTCAATCAATGCGAGATCCAGTTTGAGATGGCCCCGCAGCAGTATTCCACTGGTCATAAGAAAGTTGCATATGTGTACAGCCTACTCACAGGGAATGCGCTGGCATGGGCCTCCCCGATTTGTGAACTACGTCCCGAAATCACCCGAGATTACGCGGCCTCTAGACGAGACTTTCAACAGGTTTTTGATACCCCCGCACACCAAGAAACTGCCTCTGACTCTTTGCTTCAGCTTTCTCAGGGACGTTGTCCCGTGGCCCAGTATGCCTTGGAGTTCAGGACCATAGCAGCTGAGACACGATGGGACCAGGAGGCTTTAGTCTCAGTCTTCTGGCAGGGCTTAACTGATTCTGTGAAGGACGAGCTCGCCTCACAACCCAGGCCAGGGCTTCTGGAGGAACTCATCTCCCAAGCCATTCGAGTGGATCAGCGCCTTCAGGCTAATAGCATCTGATGTAGAACTTTGAGAGAGCTTACAGCCGTTGTTTTTTATATATCATTTATGTTAAGGACTGATGTTTTTGGATTGGTTTAAATAGAATTGGGCGCACTTGTTTTGTTTATACAGTATACAGTATATTATATATTATAAGTTTGCATTGTATACCTTTTATGTACAATAAAGACCTGCTAAGGAACAGATGATTGTTATTATGTCCTGATATGTAAAACCATAGAATTCAAAAAGGGTGTGCTTTCTTTTTCATACAACTGTAGGTAAGAAACTCCATTTACTTAATGATCAGGAATTTGTTTTGTTTTTTTAATATATATATGGTTAATCCAGTTATACCGATATTCCACCATCTTCTAGTGATCCACAAGTCGCTAGTATGCCCTCCGGGCAGACTTATCCTTAGCATTGGATCTTTGGGAGGTGGACTTACAGATACAGCCACTTCTATCTACCAGATGCTTCAGAGCATGTACTGGTGCACTGCCTGGCAAGAGTTGACCATTTGTGGCACAGTGCTTGGCAGGGTGTAATGTCCCATCAGGATTAACACAGCGGGGGTCACTGCTTCTGAATGGAACTCCCACTGTATGAATCCTACCGGGCTGCATCAGTCTGTAAGAGATGTGCAATAAGAGTAGACTGAATCAGTCATTCTCCCCGCGCACCTCTAACAGGCAATCACATTACTTTTATTTTAATAACACAGTATTAAAGCAGGGGCTCTCCGGCGCTGAACCACATTAATTTCAGCTCTGGGCACCCTTGCTTACCGAGTTACAGGCCCCAGTATGGGGTGCCGGTATCTCCGCCATGTTTAAATGTCCTGCGTCACAGCCCATGTGACCGGGATATTTAAACAATGCAAAGGGATACCTGCATCCCATATCGAGACTTGTAATTCAAGAAGCAGGGGGTCCCCGAAGCTGAAATTAACGTGGAATGTGATGACAGGAATGTTATTGAAGCCAGAAACCATTCGTTCAAAGGAATGGCGTGGCAGAGGTGTACTGAAGATAAGAGGTTGAAATACTGCAGTGCAGTACATTATCCTGTGTGTGCGGGGGCGAGCGAGGGAAGAGCGCTATATACGCCGAAATGTGATACTGTTACAGTACACGCCAATGCCTTTCAATAATGTTCAAATGAGACATACAGTACAGTACATGCATGTATAAATATGCAAATTTACAATTACTGCGCGCGCACACACAGACTGTGTATTGACATAGGTTGAACTGCTACAGTATTAAACTTTGAAGACAACAGCTGGCGAACGCCCACCTGAGTTTTTAGACGGTATTGCAGTATTGCAGACAGCGCTAATAATATGCTAATAATACGAGCGCTAAAATATCGGAACATATTCCGGATAAACGAAAATATACTGCATCTGCCCGCGGTTATCAGAGTTACGCCGCTACGGCCGCATTAGGATAAAGGGGGCTGGAGCTGTATGACAAAACGATATGGTGTAGCAAACATACCATGTGATAAAGACACTGGACATGCATTAAAATACACAAATAACAGACAAAAAATGCTTTAAAAAGATATCAAAAACCGTATCCACAATTATACTACAAAATTCTCTTGATAAACATCATCAGTGACTATTTGTCTTGAATATATATATATGTATCTTGCGCATGCGCTATGAGAACATCTCTCTGAAATCCATCCATACCATGTCCTCCATTGCTGTGCAACCACCGAATGGTATAGTTGCCGGGACTCGCATGCGTGCTAGGCAAGAAGAGCCTTAATGTCCTAAACTAGGCTAACAGGGATCCAACTGCTGTGGGCTGTAAATGTCAATGGAGCAGATGTGAAGGAGTGAGTTGGGAGGTGAATATATACATAAGATATTGCGGTCAAATAATGACTCAGGATATATATGGCGACAGGTGCTATAGTAAACATTGCTAGAGCAAAAACATATATATCGTAGGAGACAAACTCACCTGTACAATTAAATGAATAATAGACAGGGGGTTAGAGACAAGGCTGGATTAAATAATCACTACTACAATGCTGTACTCTGCAATCACATGAAGGTCAATTTTGCATCCAACTTTAGAAGCAACTTTATTCTATCCCCACCTTGTGCGGGGGCATGTCCCTGCACAATTCGCATATACCGGAAAGTTGCCAGACTGTGTTTATGGCTCTTGAAATGCCTGGTCACGGTCTGATGTTTTAAATCATCGCTGTTGCTGCTGTCCAATAATGCCTTCCAGAAAGTGGATCTGTGTAGACTCATCCGCTCCTTGAACATCCGAGTGGTCTTTCCTACATAGTAGAGACCACAGGGACAATGGATGGAATAAACACCGGATTTTGACTCACAATTAAGATAAACCCTGGTTCTTATGGGGTTCCAATTGTGAGGGTGGGCAAAGGTTTTTCCCAATAGCAAGTGTTGGCAATTTGTGCAACCGTGGCATTTATGTACCCGGGGGGCCTGGCCAACCAAGTAGTGGTAGGCGCATATTTGGAAACTGGGTCAGCTTGTGTCAGAGAGTCGCCCAGGTTTTTGCCCCTCCTGTAGCAAAAGAGTGGTGGTTCACTGAAGTGTTGGACAATTTTAGAATGCTTTTTTTGTGAGACCAGATCCAGTACAAAATTGTACTGCTGAGACTGAAGCGATCATCCTTTGTGGTACTGATTTTGGTGCTTGCTGTAAGAAGCTCAAGCCGTGTAGATACCTTGGCGAGGTCTGGATTCTTTGATGTCATAGCCTCTATCTGTGAAGCGTTTAGCCATTTGGAGCAGTGCTTCATCTACCTCATCTGGTTGCTGGTGATCCTCTGTACCCTAAGGAATTGGGAGTATGCTCAACCTCTTTTAAGTAGAATGGGGTGATGACTTGTTGCACACAACAGAGTATTTTTATCTGTTGGTTTGTGGAATAGGTGCGTCCTCAGTGAATCTTTGTCTTAAAAGACAACTGTCTTTAAACCACTAACCACTATGTGAGGATTCAGGGGTCACGGCAGTCGCAGCGTGACCCCCCCTTACCTCCTATGGCTCCTGCTGCCGTGGGACGTCCTCGCCGCCAGTCCCACCTGGTTCCCGTGGATCTGGGTCTTCCCCGTCCTCCCTGATGGGCCACCGCTGCCCCACAGGCACCCCGCACTCAGGTGGCTGCCATTTGTCCTGGGCACGCACTCTCCGACATTACAGAGCGCGCGCCAGGCAAAGATACTTTATTTACTGCTCTGGCAGTGAGACCACGCCCCCAACACACACGCAGGCTTTTACTTAGTGCCAAAGCTGCTCACCTGTCTGCCTATCAAGGTAACCAATCCAGGACAGCTCCTCGTGCTCCTCCAGGCCTGCCTCCACTTCCTATTGGTCAGCCGCATTATTTAATGCCTGTTGTACCACTTTCACATTTCTCGACATAGTCTCTGCTTGCGGATGTCTATTCTGTCTCTCCCTTTGCTCTTCGTTTATTCAGGTTGCGACCCGGCTTGGCGGACGCCCCTCTCTGGCTCTGGACCCCGGCTCCCACTTGACCTTGCTGCTTCTCTCATCCCTCGATCACAGCTTGGACCTCGACCTCCCGGATCTTCTCTCTCCCTGACCTTGGCTAACGGCAACGACTTTGTCTCTTCTGTACCGGCACCGGCAAGTATTGCTACACCTATTCCCACCTGGCCTGGCAACGCCAAAACACCACACTCCGGACACGCTCCTTCTGCTGCAGGTGCGTGCTCATATACATCCCCACCACAGTATAAGGGATGAGTCTGGTCTGCGGGCAGCACCGGCATAACATTATGTCGAGCCCACAAGATGCAGACCAGACTGATATGGCCTCCATGATGACAGCCATGTATCAACATGTCCAGGCCCTAACTTATCAGATGGCTCTCCTCACTCAACAGGTACAGGACCTTTCATTTCAGGCACCACCTGTGGCCGCACCGCTGGTGTCAGCAGAACCGGTATCCGCCGCTACCTCAGGCCCGAAGATCCCGGCACATAAGCCGTATGCAGGGGATCCGCACGCCTGTCGTGGTTTTCTCAATCAATGCGAGATCCAGTTTGAGATGGCCCCGCAGCAGTATTCCACTGGTCATAAGAAAGTTGCATATGTGTACAGCCTACTCACAGGGAATGCGCTGGCATGGGCCTCCCCGATTTGTGAACTACGTCCCGAAATCACCCGAGATTACGCGGCCTCTAGACGAGACTTTCAACAGGTTTTTGATACCCCCGCATACCAAGAAACTGCCTCTGACTCTTTGCTTCAGCTTTCTCAGGGACGTTGTCCCGTGGCCCAGTATGCCTTGGAGTTCAGGACCATAGCAGCTGAGACACGATGGGACCAGGAGGCTTTAGTCTCAGTCTTCTGGCGGGGCTTAACTGATTCTGTGAAGGACGAGCTCGCCTCACAACCCAGGCCAGGGCTTCTGGAGGAACTCATCTCCCAAGCCATTCGAGTGGATCAGCGCCTTCAGGCTAATAGCATCTGATGTAGAACTTTGAGAGAGCTTACAGCCGTTGTTTTTTATATATCATTTATGTTAAGGACTGATGTTTTTGGATTGGTTTAAATAGAATTGGGCGCACTTGTTTTGTTTATACAGTATACAGTATATTATATATTATAAGTTTGCATTGTATACCTTTTATGTACAATAAAGACCTGCTAAGGAACAGATGATTGTTATTATGTCCTGATATGTAAAACCATAGAATTCAAAAAGGGTGTGCTTTCTTTTTCATACAACTGTAGGTAAGAAACTCCATTTACTTAATGATCAGGAATTTGTTTTGTTTTTTTAATATATATATGGTTAATCCAGTTATACCGATATTCCACCATCTTCTAGTGATCCACAAGTCGCTAGTATGCCCTCCGGGCAGACTTATCCTTAGCATTGGATCTTTGGGAGGTGGACTTACAGATACAGCCACTTCTATCTACCAGATGCTTCAGAGCATGTACTGGTGCACTGCCTGGCAAGAGTTGACCATTTGTGGCACAGTGCTTGGCAGGGTGTAATGTCCCATCAGGATTAACACAGCGGGGGTCACTGCTTCTGAATGGAACTCCCACTGTATGAATCCTACCGGGCTGCATCAGTCTGTAAGAGATGTGCAATAAGAGTAGACTGAATCAGTCATTCTCCCCGCGCACCTCTAACAGGCAATCACACTACTTTTATTTTAATAACACAGTATTAAAGCAGGGGCTCTCCGGCGCTGAACCACATTAATTTCAGCTCTGGGCACCCTTGCTTACCGAGTTACAGGCCCCAGTATGGGGTGCCGGTATCTCCGCCATGTTTAAATGTCCTGCGTCACAGCCCATGTGACCGGGATATTTAAACAATGCAAAGGGATACCTGCATCCCATATCGAGACTTGTAATTCAAGAAGCAGGGGGTCCCCGAAGCTGAAATTAACGTGGAATGTGATGACAGGAATGTTATTGAAGCCAGAAACCATTCGTTCAAAGGAATGGCGTGGCAGAGGTGTACTGAAGATAAGAGGTTGAAATACTGCAGTGCAGTACATTATCCTGTGTGTGCGGGGGCGAGCGAGGGAAGAGCGCTATATACGCCGAAATGTGATACTGTTACAGTACACGCCAATGCCTTTCAATAATGTTCAAATGAGACATACAGTACAGTACATGCATGTATAAATATGCAAATTTACAATTACTGCGCGCGCACACACAGACTGTGTATTGACATAGGTTGAACTGCTACAGTATTAAACTTTGAAGACAACAGCTGGCGAACGCCCACCTGAGTTTTTAGACGGTATTGCAGTATTGCAGACAGCGCTAATAATATGCTAATAATACGAGCGCTAAAATATCAGAACATATTCCGGATAAACGAAAATATACTGCATCTGCCCGCGGTTATCAGAGTTACGCCGCTACGGCCGCATTAGGATAAAGGGGGCTGGAGCTGTATGACAAAACGATATGGTGTAGCAAACATACCATGTGATAAAGACACTGGACATGCATTAAAATACACAAATAACAGACAAAAAATGCTTTAAAAAGATATCAAAAACCGTATCCACAATTATACTACAAAATTCTCTTGATAAACATCATCAGTGACTATTTGTCTTGAATATATATATATATGTATCTTGCACATGCGCTATGAGAACATCTCTCTGAAATCCATCCATACTATGTCCTCCATTGCTGTGCAACCACCGAATGGTATAGTTGCCGGGACTCGCATGCGTGCTAGGCAAGAAGAACCTTAATGTCCTAAACTAGGCTACCAGGGATCCAACTGCTGTGGGCTGTAAATGTCAATGGAGCAGATGTGAAGGAGTGAGTTGGGAGGTGAATATATACATAAGATATTGCGGTCAAATAATGACCCAGGCTATATATGGCGACAGGTGCTATAGTAAACATTGCTAGAGCAAAAACATATATATCGTAGGAGACAAACTCACCTGTACAATTAAATGAATAATAGACAGGGGGTTAGAGACAAGGCTGGATTAAATAATCACTACTACAATGCTGTACTCTGCAATCACATAGTGTATATGTAGAAAATATTGTGTATGTCAGTACAATGGTGCACAAACCCCAAGTCACAGTCTGAATGGTTGCCGATAGTGGTCAGATCCTAGCTGATCAGGTAACCCAAATCCTATAGGAAGCATCCGAGCTTGAAGTGCTTGATAATTCCTTTGGGTGTCATGGTGTTGAGGATTAAGGTAATTTTTGCATCCAACTTTAGAAGCAACTTTATTCTATCCCCACCTTGTGCGGGGGCATGTCCCTGCACAATTCGCATACACCGGAAAGTTGCCAGACTGTGTTTATGGCTCTTGAAATGCCTGGTCACGGTCTGATGTTTTAAATCATCTCTGTTGCTGCTGTCCAATAATGCCTTCCAGAAAGTGGATCTGTGTAGACTCATCCGCTCCTTGAACATCCGAGTGGTCTTTCCTACATAGTAGAGACCACAGGGACAATGGATGGAATAAACACCGGATTTTGACTCACAATTAAGATAAACCCTGGTTCTTATGGGGTTCCAATTGTGAGGGTGGGCAAAGGTTTTTCCCAATAGCAAGTGTTGGCAATTTGTGCAACCGTGGCATTTATGTACCCGGGGGGCCTGGCCAACTAAGTAGTGGTAGGCGCATATTTGGAAACTGGGTCAGCTTGTGTCAGAGAGTCGCCCAGGTTTTTGCCCCTCCTGTAGCAAAAGAGTGGTGGTTCACTGAAGTGTTGGACAATTTTAGAATGCTTTTTTTTATGAGACCAGATCCAGTACAAAATTGTACTGCTGAGACTGAAGCGATCATCCTTTGTGGTTCTGGTTTTGGTGCTTGCTGTAAGAAGCTCAAGCCTTGTAGATACCTTGGCAAGGTCTGGCTTCTTTGATGTCATAGCCTCTATCTGTGAAGCGTTTAGCCATTTGGAGCAGTGCTTCATCTACCTCATCTGGTTGCTGGTGATCCTCTGTACCCTAAGGAATTGGGAGTATGGTCAACCTCTTTTAAGTAGAATGGGGTGATGACTTGTTGCACATAACAGAGTATTTTTATCTGTTGGTTTGTGGAATAGGTGCGTCCTCAGTGAATCTTTGTCTTTAAAGACAACTGTCTTTAAACCACTAACCACTATGTGAGGATTCAGGGGTCACGGCAGTCGCAGAGTGACCCCCCCTTACCTCCTATGGCTCCTGCTGCCATGGGACATCCTCGCCGCCAGTCCCACCTGGTTCCCATGGATCTGAGTCTTCCCCGTCGTCCCTGATGGCCACCACTGCCACGCAGGCACCCCGCACTCAGGAGGCTGCCATTTGTCCTGGGCACACACTCTCCGACATTACAGAGCGCGCGCCAGGCAAAGATACTTTATTCACTGCTCTGGCAGTGAGACCACGCCCCCAACACACACGCAGGCTTTTACTTAGTGCCAAAGCTGCTCACCTGTCTGCCTATCAAGGTAACCAATCCAGGACAGCTCCTCGTGCTCCTCCAGGCCTGCCTCCTCTTCCTATTGGTCAGCCGCATTATTTAATGCCTGTTGTACCACTTTCACATTGCTCGACATAGTCTCTGCTTGCGGACGTCTATTCTGGCTCTCCCTTTGCTCTTTGTTTATTCAGGTTGCGACCCGGCTTGGCGGACGCCCCTCTCTGGCTCTGGACCCCGGCTCCCACTTGACCTTGCTGCTTCTCTCATCCCTCGACCACAGCTTGGACCTCGACCTCCCGGATCTTCTCTCTCCCTGACCCTGGCTAACGGCAACAACTTTGTCTCTTCTCTACCTGTGCCGGCAAGTATTGCTACACCTATTCCCACCTGGCCTGGCAACGCCAAAACACCACACTCCGGACACGCTCCTTCTGCTGCAGGTGCGTGCTTATATACGTCCCCACCACAGTATAAGGGACGAGTCTGGTCTGCGGGCAGCACTGGCGTAACACACTACCGGCGTGCAAACTGTCTATAATGACTTACTGTAGATATATATTGTGACATAGTCGCAGGATAATGGGCAGTTTTCTGTCTAATTTATAGAAGAAAGTGCAGACATAGTATGGAAGTGATCCATTCCACAGGTTCACAGTTGCTGAGACTGTGGGATAGAAGCTCCAGGCCAGAGAATAGTGGTTCTGGTTTTTCACTCACTCCTAATTGAGGAAGAGGAATATATGGCAGTTAGTTTGGCTGCTTCTCTCTCCTAGACCCTGGAGGCTGGGAGGAAAACTGCTGCTCCCCAGTATCCAGTTCGGGGTAGACTCCCGCCCACCCCCGCCTGCCCCCACATGTTGCAGCATCTGAGGATCTAATGGGATGCTGTCCACATCTCACAGCTAAGGACTAAATGTTATCACTGTGTGTTATTTTAAATTGGTAACTGGCTTAGCCAGACAATATTGCAGATAGGGATATGCATGTGAATTAGACTCCTGACAGGAGTAGAGGTTATTTTTATGACTTTGTTTTGACTTAAAGTGGTGGTGTTTAAAAATATGTAGTGTCACTAATGGAAGAATAAACCGCTGAAGGTTGAGGGCTGAGTGCCCCTCGTGTGTTTGTACACGTGTTTGTCCCCCTTTCATAGAAACCAAACCCTAGAAGACTGTAGCGAAGAGCCTGGGCAAGTGGCAGCACTACATAAAGGGAATAGTTTGCCACATCATCAATCTATCTATCTACCTATCTACCTATCTATCTATCTATCTATCTATCTATCTATCTATCTATCTATCTATCTATCTATCTATCTATCTATCTATCTATCTCTGTCTATCTATCTATCTATCTATCTATCTATCTATCTATCTATCTATCTATCATCTATCTGTCACAAAAGGGTGTAGTCGGCGCTAATCAACCATCATGTGTGTTGGTAATAAACATTGTGTTAGAGCAGTGAGTGTAGATGTATGTATGCATGCATGTATGTATGTGTGTGTGTGTATATATATATATTTGCTAAACCACGTGACCCTACGCGTTTCCCTGATGAAATCCGCTGTGCCGGAAGAAACGCGTAGGGTCACGTGGTTTAGTTTAACTTTGGTGGTGGAGTAGCCCAAACGCCAGACGCCAGGAAGGAGAAGGAGTTCCCTGAGTCACACGAATCATTGACCTTGTTTGCCAGGAACCACAAGCTGCAGTTTCGGGTTGCCGGAAGGACTGTTTACCAGGTAACACCAGCAACATCGAGGTCTGACTTGACGGAGCAAACAGACGGCGATTTGGCTACATGTTGGTGCATGGGTTCAACCATACAATGCTTTTTCTGCAGTGACAAATTGTGAGTTTGCATTTGTTGTGTTTCATATTATTAAACCTTGTAATTGGATTTTACAAAAGGACTGGGCGCTTTTCCTCTTCTTGTTTTTCTAATAGGTATCTTTTGGGAGGTTTGTGAGCCCAAGGAAGAAGCAGCCCGGACCCTAACATTATCCTTACAAGGTTTTACCCATTCATGGGTCAAAGGACTTTTTTTTATATATTTTTATTTTTATTTTTTATTATTAATTTTTTTTTCCTTATAAAATATATATTTTTTGCATATGTAGTTTTTATACACACAATTCATTTTTTTTATATATTTTTTTTATCACACACATTTATCATATCTCACATAGCACAATCAGAGTTATCTACTCAACAATTTTATTTGCACTTTATATTGATTGTTGTAGGTCATCTGTGCTGGCAAAGTTATTTCGTGATCTGTTGGAGGTCTGTGTAACCACTTTCTGGGTTGGTCACCTTAATAGGCATTGTCTATTCAAATATATCTATATATATTACAAGAAAAACAGGATAAATACAAAAATGGAATGTGAAAGTGAAAAATATAAATGACCATGAAATAAAAAATGTTTAAATACTGTACATTTGTGAGTCTTTACAATACAAAATGCAAAAATGGTGGAAACTTCTCAAAAAGATAAACCACATTAAAGAATATATCCAAAAAAGAAAAACAGAGATGCACATGCTCCACAAATAGAAAGTCCATAAATGGGGGAAATTGTATTGAACAACAAAGACAATTCTCACTGACAAAAATTGGGAGGGGAACAATAAAAAACAGGACATAAGAAAACAAATAACACTGTAGTCGTGTGCAGACCAGATCAGTCTTGTGTAGGCACACCATAGATATAAATGTCAATATTCCCATAATATGGTATAGATATAGAATATACAAAGTAACTGAAGATGTAAAAACAGCAAATCAGACTGTATCAAATATCTAAAGCATTTCAACGTAGGTGGCCAGACTGTATAATGTATCCTGTCCAAATTGGACAAACAGGTATTTTTGTGGACCTGGATGTTAAGAAATCAAATCAAAATATTGCCACTGTGCCAATTAATGGATAGAAGGTGGGGGTACTTGTGCCGGGGAGGGTGGTTAGGCCTCACGGGTGGGTAGCGGGGGAGGATTGTTAACATACCAATTATTATAGCGGTTACTAATCGCTAAGGTGATTAAGGGGTTAGGGGCCATTAGATTGTATTTTTTCTTGTTGTGCTCCTACCAAAGGAGGACATTGATGTGGAGGATCATGATGACGATGCCCTTCATCCTGGCAGTGGTAAGTGGAAGTTTTATTTACTTTATGCTGTTGTATATTGTTTTATTTTGAATGGGCAAATGCACTATTATCCAGATATTGATAACTGTAATTTTGCCCATTACTGTACTGTAATGGTAGTTGAGGGTAGAGGGGGTGCGCATTCCTTGCCATTGGGTTATCTTTGCTCCCATTGATGGCATAGGTAGCCACACTGGCAAGTAATGGGTGTATTGTTTAGTATTGTGTTTGTATTGTATTTTTATGTTTGTTGCGGGTAGTGGGGATGGGTGAAGGTGGTATTTGGCCCACGGTGGGTGTTTATACCTACCGGGTGGGTAGGTAATAACCGGTCAGGTAATGAAGGGGTTAACTCATTCCGCAACCCACCCCCCCTCAAGGCCTAAACACCCACCATGGGCCAAATACCACCATCACTCACCCACGCTACCTTCAATAAACATTGCACTGGCTAACCCCTTCATTGCCTTAGTGGTTAGCCTGTAAATGCTTTTTCATGCATCTTATTGATGCCAGGTGTCTCCGGTGCTGGTATTAATGTGTATAAACTTTGGAGATCCCCAGTATCAATCCGATGCAGGAAAAATGCATTTTTTTTCTAAGTCCCTCTCTTGCAACCCTTCTTACCAGCTTATAATCAAGGCTACTAGAATTGCACGATTTTATCAAAATTGCGTTTTGGGGCTTCTCGCCGGCTACCGCACGGTGTGTTTGGCCAGGGCCAGAAATACTGATAAAATGCTTTCACCGCACGATTAACCAACTTATTGAGGCTTTCTGAATAGCTACCTTGCGAGAACAGCTTAAAATCCTCGATAACATGGTTATCGAGGCTACTAGAATAGGCCCCTGTATGTATGTATGTTTTGAGTTTGGTTATTTATAGTGTATTTCTGTGTATGTTAATCCATTTAGTGCCTAATAACATTACTCTTTAATGCATTGTCCGCCAGGGTTCATTTATTTTCTGCCATGTTGTTTTGTAAAAAATTCTGACATAATCCAATGGTAGAAAAAAATGTATATTTTGATGTGGACTTTTTGAGTTATTCAGGAAATTTCTAAATGCTAATTAGTTGCTTAATGTATGTTATTGTGCATATATAATTCTCTGTTAATATTGTGTTAAATTGGAAAAAATATCCTATGTAGATTTTAACATATTGCTGAATATTATCGCTGATTTAAAGGAACTTTGTAAATGTAGCCTTCCTGCCACTGTCAATCATCCTCTCCCACTCAGTGCTGTATATTTCAAGGCTAAAGTGGTGCAATTCAGGGGCAACAAATTGGCACCATAGGTATCAAAGGACAAAATCCCATTGAAACCTATAGCTTTTTTTGTCTGCCAAAGAATTGCACCACTTTTGCATTGATACATAACCCCCACATTTGTCATGTATTTGGTCTGCTTCTCTCATACAGTACTCTGTAACATACACATTTTCAACTCTCACCCACATTCTGTCACTCTTTGTTAATCTATCACTATCACTTGCTGTCACTAATTAATATTCCTTGTAATATTCCGTCGATCTGCTTCTCCAATTTCATGTTACAGGGACTTACTTTATAATTTCTCTCTTGCTCATTTTATCTTTTATTCAGTTCTTTTTTCCATCTCAGCTGGCGTATCTAAGTGCAGTGCAGCAGGTTATCGGCAGTAACTTCCTCACCTAGAGTGCCCTACAGTCTTTCTACATGTGCTCTGACAGAGACAGGAGTCAGATTACTTAGTGTGAATTACCTGAGGAAGTAATCATGCAGGCACCATGCCTGCTGTTAGAAGACCAGCAGCTCCTCCTCTCTTTGGGCTACCCTTGGGGGTAAGAACCACAGGTTGGATGCCCTTTTCTCACTCATGATAAAATCCTAATTCATTCACTCGTTTTGTCCCAGATTAGCAACTACAACCTTTTCCTAGTTGGTATTCCCCTTATCTGCTTATCCCAACTCCAATCCAAGGTGCTGTTACCAGACTCATCTACCTCACTCATCGCTCCACTTTTACTGCTCCACTACACATATTGTTACACTGTCTACCCTCTAGAAATCAGTTCAAACTCCTATCCTGATTTACAAAGCTCTCAAGTCCCCCAAACATTTCAGCCCCCATTCCCAAATATATCCCTAAACAACCCCTAAGTTCTATCTATGACATCCGCTTTTCCTCCTGCCCTATTACCTCCTCTCACTCCAACATACAAAATTTCTCCCATGCTGCACCCTCTCTCTGGAATTCCCTATCACGCAACATCAGACTCCCCCCCAGCTTTCAGACATATAAAAACTACATGAAAACGCACCTATACAAGGAAGTTTATCTGGCATACCTCTAACATCCCCACCCCGCTGGTTCCACTGCCACCAGTTGTGCAGCTGGACCACTCTGCACACTGCGTAAGGCCGCCTATCATCCCCACCCTTAAACCTTAATGGGATTAACTGTCGAGCTGGACCATACTTCAACCTGAGGTAAACTCCATCCTACAGTGAGAAGCTACTTTACCTTTTTATCTCAACATTGTTCCTCATTTTCTCTAGATTGTAAACTCTCACGAGCAGGCCCCTCATTATCTCTCTGTATCTGTTTGTGCCCATGCTATATATCTCTGACGTACGTATGTATATACGTATGTATGTATGTATGTACTGTATGCATGTATGTCTTTAATTATATAGCAAAGGTACTGTATGTGGGTATGTAGCACACCTAAACAGTGCAAATAATATATATATATATATATATATTATATAGTGCCATTAGTGTACATAGCGCTTAACAGTAGTAATACACGGGACAATCATATAAATAACAAATAATACAAATAACAGGTCGTGGGAATAAGTGCTTCAGACATAAATGTAACATTTCGGAAGAGGAGTCTCTGCTCCGAGGAGCTTACAATCTAACTGAGTATTGTAAGTCCTAGTAGTGGCAGGCAGTGCTAGTGTTAATCCCCTCTCACATGGCCTAGCCTGTGAGCTTCATCCCCCCCTAAATTATATTGTTGCAGTTTCCAGGCACCTGCTTGAAAACAGTTGGAGTCGTATCTCTCCTGTGCAATATGATTGTAGCAACTTACAGGCTCAGCTCTGAGATTGTAAACTTCTAGGACCACATGACAGAAGGAGGGCCTAATTGCAGTTTTGGTTCTGTCCAATCAATGGTGCAGAGCAGCATGGTCCCCCCTATATAAAGATGTGGGGTCCATCAAATTAGTTCAATTCTGTTCAAAGAGTCAGTCCTGTTCCAGCCCTACTCTTTGCGGCAGTGATTCCCAACCAGGGTTCCGCGGAAACCTGGGATTCCATGGAGCAGTTCCAGGGGTTCAATCTAGCAGCCCACACTCACTGCGTGGCCCGTGACGGCTTTCCTGGCTCTCCCCCTGGCTCTCTCCCTTCTCCCGGCTCCCCTGGCCCTCCCCCTCCTCCACCGGCTCTTCCCCTCCTGCCCCGCCCCTCTAGAGCCTGCTCAAAGGACTGCAGGAGCGCACTCTTGCAGTGTGGCACTTACGGTACCTGCTGCTTGCTAGAGCGAGCCTGTGCATGCCGTGCTGTGTGCTCTGTACTTAGGTCACCACCGCATCCTGCCCACCGCCGCCTCCTGCTGCCGCACGTGCCCACTACCGCACATGCCTGCCGCCTCCTGCCCACCGCCGCTGCTGCCTCAGGTAGGAATATGGGGTGGGGAGCGAGATGTGAGATACAGTGGGGGGGAGTGGGAGTGATATGAGATATGGGGGGAGTGGTATGGGATATGGGGGGGAGTCATATGAGATACAGAGGGGGAGGTGATGTGAGATGCAGGGGGTGGGTATATGAGGATGATGATGATGATGATGATGATAATGATGATGATGATGATGATGATGATGATGATGATGATGATGATGATGATGATGATGATGATGATGATGATGATGATGATGATGATGATGATGTGTTCTGGGGTTGGGTATATGAGGATGATGATGAGGGGTGCAGGGTGAGATATAAGGATGATGATGGGTGATGGGGGAGATATAGGATGATTTTACCTGTGTGGCCCAAATCTGTTTTCCTTGGAGCAGTTCATCCCTTCTCACTTCACAAGTTGATAGGGGTTCCCCGAAATTTTACGAAATACTTCAAGGGTTCCACCAAACAAAAAATTTGGGAATCACTGTCTTAGGGGGTAGGTGAGCCCTGTTTTGCCCTTGGTGGATGAGGAATATGTTCAGAGTAGCCTGGGGGCCTCAAGACCCTGAGATGACTAGCTCTGTCCTGCTCAGGGAAGGGATGTTACCCCTGGGCTGGGAGCCATGTAGATGGAAGAAAAGGCAAGCTGTGATGTGGCTTTTACTTTGGGTTAAGGAGGGCATGGGTCAGAGTTTTAGCAATCGTGGAAAGGGGGTATCTTTGTAATATTGCGGAAGAAAAAGTGACAGGTTTTAGATACGTATTGAATGTGAGAGGAGAAAGTGAGAGAGGAGTCGAGTGTGACCCCTAGGCATGCTTAGTGGCTAACCGCTAAGGTAATTAAGGGGTTAAATACCAGTGCCTGGTTTATTGTGGGTAGAGGGGGGTGGGTGAAGGTGGAATTTGGCATGTGATGTGTGTTTAGGCCTACCGAGAGGGTTGCAGGAAAATTTAACCACTTCATTACGTTGGTGGTTACTACCGCTAAGGTAGTGAAGGTGTGATGGGTTGGATAAAATGCCTATTTCTTCATCTGTAATACTTTGCTATGATTCCTTACTCAAAATGGCTACCGCAGTTACCCCTCCCTTCAAGTAAGGAAGATGGCACCGAGGAATTCCCCTCAAATGCTGATGTGTCCAAGAAAATCTACAATAACAAGACCATAAATCATAACAACAAGACCATACAAGGACGAGACCTAACAAAGAACCACTGAGACAGCTCTTTTGCATACAAACCCCCTCCCATACAGCCCCTGTATATGAACGCAGGCTGTGTAGGAATAAAGTCAGACATTATCATACTGAACGTGGTGTCAGCGTGATTTTTTCTCAGTGCATGCACTATATATATATATATATATATGAAAAATAATCTGGACGGGGACAGATACTCTGAAGACGTTTTTGGTCTGATCCAAATTATCCAAATCAAAGGGGTTAACCCATCCTGCTACCCACCCGGTAGGCATAAACACCCATCACGAGGCAAATACCACCTTCACCCACCCCTACTACCCTCAATAAACATTAAAAACAATAGAGACACCAATAGTAGCCAATACACTAATTGATTTCCAGTGGTGTTACCTATACCCTCAATGGGAGAAAAGCTTACCCCAATAGCAAGGAATGCGTACCCTACTACCAACCCCCTCTTCCCCCAACAACCTTCCCCCCCAAGACATACAGTACAGTAATTAGCAAAATCCCTATTATCCAGATCTGGATAATTCAATGTAAATTATACAAATCAAAACACAATTTCAGTGACAAAATGCAAAGAAGTTTGACTTAGAACTCGCGTGCTCGGCACACACCCTCTTTTATATATATATATATATATATATATATATATATATATATGATAAAGAATCACTGGCACGCAGCAATATATATATACATATATATATCAAGGGGAAAGGGGAAAGGAAAAACAAAAGGCGCAAATCACTAACCACACTGTTTAAATACTAAACACTAATAAAAATGCAGTGCAATGAAAGTCCAATCTGTATAATCCTGGATTGAATGTGATCTATAAATGAGAAGATAGCCAAATATGGTGAAGTATGTATGTATTTTGACACATAATGTAAGCACAGATCCTACTTACGAAATCACAGATAAAAATGGGCATGTCAGGATAAAATCCTTATCTCGAACTATAATACAGGAACTAGTAGCCGCAGGATCAACTCCAAAGGACGACCTCTGCTTCCGATGTCAGTGTTTGCAGATCTCCACTTTCAACTGGCAAAAGGAGCACCAGAATATCTAATAAAATCCTTAATGAAGTGTTAATTTCACTAGTTTACCAGAAGAGATTCTTTGATATACCATATAGTCCCCAATGAAGGTCATAGCCTTAAACCTTTATTCTGTTGAAAGACAAAATAAGACATACTGTACACTAGACATGTGCACTAACATACACATATATAGGCAAACATCCGGTACATACAGAAACTGTAAGGGCGCCTCGTCTCCTGCCTCCCGCGGCGTCCCGTCACGGCTCCCCGCTGCTCACCACTTCTGCAGTTGAGGCGCGCAGGACCCGGACCCGCATCTCCTCCTACCTCCGTCCGTCTCCTGCAGGGCGTGTTCTCCGCCGGGGCAGACCCCCGCGCGTGCCGACATCTGTGAGCTGCCTTCTCACAGCTGCACCACTATCCCACACCCGGCGGGTGTCGCACGCGTGCATGCTCGCGTGTATGGCCATCCCTGCAATTTCCAATTACCTGCAGCCTCTCACACCTGTCCTACACCCAGCCTCCGCCTACCAGCGCTCTACCTACATCTGACCTCACTGTTGACAGTTCCCCATTGGTCCCCCTCGGTATTTAGTGCAACCAGCCCTAGGCTGATTGCTGAGCATAGTCAGTCTCTGGTCGTGCTTGCTACAAGTTACCTCGCAGACTGCTCTTGTCGTTACAGACCCTTGCTTTGAATCGGGACTCCCAACTTCTGGCACCCTTGAACCCCCGCTCGCTCATCGGACTTCTACCTTCTCCTCTCCTTGACCCTGGCATTGGACTTCGACTACTCTTGGCCTCTCCGACCCCGATTCTGGCAAGTACCTCTACAATCCTACATTCTCCTGCCTGAACCGGGTTATCCTCAACTACTCTGCTTACCGGACCTGCCCAGGCGGCTGTAGGGCGGTGGTTTACCTGTATCCCCACCTCGGCCTCGCAGTCCAGTCTAGTTTGTGGTGAGCACCCATGACATTCCCGTGACAGAAACACACTGATGTTCACTGACTTACAGACATACATCTATACAGAATACATACAGTAGTCAGATACACACGAGACAAACTTGAGGTGAACTAACTTTGATCTTCGGCTTCTTTTCCTCCTGGTAACATTGCCTTGCATGTATCCAGTATTCTATACAGTATGAGAAATATGTCCTTTGTAACATGTTTATGAACTCTTAAAATGTGCTAATATTTATATATCTTGTACAATTGCAGACAGCTATTTTGCTACCTGGCGGCATGAATGGAGGAGTAATTGGGACCTCTGAACCAGATGGGGCCCTAATCAGCTGCTTAGTCAACTTATATGGCAGAGCCAACTATGGGGCAGATTCATCAGGTGGCAGTACGATGGTATTAATTTGCATTGACTTGAATGGAATATACTGTAGCTGTGCATCAGAATGAGCCAACTCGTACCACCGTATCTGGCATACATTATATAAAGGACACTCAGGAGCATTAACAATTTCATTTTTTTTTACTTTTCTTATACTTTTAAGTGCAGAGGGGCACTTCACTTACTAAGGTATTGTCATGATAATATAAGGAACTACTAGGTCATTTAATCCCCGTTGGTGCTTGAGGGGTTAATGACATACACTTTTTTTTTAACAAAAGATAAAAATGTGGGGTTTGAAACCAGCCAGGATGTTTCTTTGGTCTGTTCTGCATCCTGGATGGCCCACTCAAGGTGTTAACTGTTTAAACCAAGGCCTACAGACCTGGTTGGGGGAGGGTAGCTTCAAAGTATTCTGTAGAAGGGGTGGGCCCCTGCCGGTGCCTTGAGAAAGGCAGTTGACAGTTGGCTACAGGATTTTGAAAGGCAGTTGGCTACAAGATTTTGTAGGCAGTTAGCTTCAGAGTTTTATGGAGACCAGACTGAGGATATGGCATTGCCTCTTATCAATGACCTCTTTGGGAAGAACCTATGTTCTTTGTTAATGTACTGTATAGGATTTTCTGTTTTACTCCTTTTATTTTAAGAAACTGTTCTGCTTTATATTGCAATTGTATGTTTATTTTGTATCTCCTTTCTGTAATCTAAGCACTGTATTTATATATATTAAAACATTTAATAAGTAATGCTTTGGGCTCTGATTGAACTGGTGCACACTGGAGAGAATAATTTACTAAGCTCGGGCACACGTTACTACAGTTGATGCTATGTTAAAGTGGATGGTTATGACGTGCAATTGAGTAGGGATTAATACTAACTCGCTGGTTCCTTGCTGAGGAGAAAGGGGGGTTGCTAGAGTAGCCTTGTGTATTAACCCTGGTTGCATATCTAAAGTCACATGCTCACTTGTGTGCTATTCTAGGCGGTGGTATATAGGGACAGCTTGACAGTATCCATTTTACGGACCTTTGCGGAGGTGAAGTGGGTGCGCTTGCGAGCATCGGTACTAACTCTTGTCCCGTATGCAAATCGAGTGCTAGCAGGGGGTCGTACGTGACAATTGGTGGCATAGCGGTGGGATAACAATTTGTAATTTTGTTAATATCAGAGCTTTTTGCTTTTATGTCTGTGGGATAAACGAAACATTAAAAAGTGACTGACCTGTGTGAGTCTTGCGAGAGATCACAGCTCAGTACCCCAAAGCTATTACTCAGTGCTATTTTTATAAGACATACAAGCAGACAGATTCGTCCCCCCCTCGTTTTTCTTTTGCTATCTTTTTATTTTAAGTAAAGTGTATTGAATATGGCTGCTTTATACCGATGCCAGACGAAAGAGGCGCTGATGGTTCTCTGCGAAGAGCTTGATCTCCAATTCCTGGGTAAAAATAAACAAGAGCTCATACAAATCTTGCTGGAGAAGTATAGTGGTAGATAGGGAGAGAGAGAACCCGATATAGCACTCAAGTTCACACTCTGTAGGATTGTGATTGAATTAAAACATAATCTTTATTAGTAGCAACGTATATAAAATATGGATGATAGAACAACGTACTGGAGGTAGGTTGATCCTAATAAATGATAGCCATATTGGCTCCGGATCAGGCTTAGTTTGTGTGTACCAGACAATTTAAATAAATCGCTGGTACCAGAACAGCACAGAAATCCTGGTGTGGACCTGTGTAATGAGTGAATACTCTGGGTGTGCCCTGGTAGGTACTGGGGATCAGGTCACAAGGGTAGTGGCTGAATAGACCCTGGTAAGACATGGTAAATGTGACCAGTAGTAACTGATAAACATATAAAGCAAATAAAATATTTGTATCAGTGATGGTAATGTGCAAACAGCTAAGCTCCTCTGTGAAAATCATATGCCCAAAAACGGTGTCAGAATGACCTAAGGTAACCCTCTGGGTGCCGATCTGCAGGAGTGTGTTGACCTGCAGTAACCTGCGTGGCTGTGTCAGAGGTGAGTACCCTGACTTAAGGTCGTGGAGCAAGTCTGTGTGATAACGGTTTAGGAGACAATGATGTGGGAGACATATAGATAAGGCGTATAGCAGGAGGCTAGGCTGTTGCACTATCAGGAAGGTAGAGCCTCACTGCTGCTGTGAAGGAATCCGAACACAGCAGCGCAGCTACAGTGTTGCTTCAGGCACAATAATCAGTACTTATATATCTCAGAGCATAAACCCTGTAATCACTCAAGAGCGAGGCTAATCGTGACCGTCCGGGCACTGATACCCTGTATAGTTAGGCACGAGCAGACTACCGCATCAACTCGCGGTTCAGAAAATCATGCGGAGGCAGTGACTGATCTGCGCGTGCACGTGGAAGGTAGGAGCCGGACGCGCGCGTTTTGCGAGAGGCTTTCTCAAGGCGGATGGGAAGGATAGTGAGCAAGATTCTACACTGGGCAAAGACGACCACAGCAGCGGAACTGAGGGTGGCTTAGCCGTGGAAATTGCCCACTGGTCAAGGAACCTAGTACTATCATATTCTGAGGACTCCAGCAGCTCTCAACCTGCCAGTGACTTGGATGTGTACTTGCAAACTACTCTCATGTACCTGGGACCAGTAGATGACGCAATGCGGTTGCAGCTTATCATCCAGTTCCAAGAACGCAAAGCAGAAACAGAAAGACAAGCTGCAGAGTGCGAAGCAGAAAGAGAAAGGCAAGCTGCATAACGTGACGCAGTGAGATATGCTGCAGAACGTGAGGATGCAAGATACACGGCGGACCTAAGGCACCAGCTGGAACTTGCCAAGCTCCAGAGGGAATCGCCCACACCCAGCAGTAGAGATTTTAGCCCTTCCAAACCACGGATGGAGCATTTCCCAAGCCTGGCAAAAGATGGGGATCTGGACACTTTCCTGTGGGGTTTTGAAAAAACCTGCAGGCAACATCAGTTGCAGCGTGCCCGATGGGCAGCATATCTTACACCCACCCTGAATGAAAGAGCCATGAATGTCGTCGCAGATCTGCCAGAGCACCTTGACCAAGATTACGAGGCCATCAAAGCTGCATTGCTGCACCGTTTAAACGTCACCCCTGAAACCCACCGGCAAAAGTTCAGAGCCCTTCAGCACGAGGGTCCCTGTGGCTTTTCTGAGCTGGTGGGCCATCTGACATCTTTGTGCAAGCAGTGGGTTGGAGGGCTGGAAGTTGACAGCTTTGAGTGGTTATTAGATCTTGTGGTTCATGAGCAATTTTTAACCCTGTGCCCATCTGAAGTGAGAAAGTGGGTTAAGGACCGAGATCCTAAGTCAGCACAGAGGCTGCAAGCTTGCAGATTCCTATATGGCTCACTGGAATCCAGAGGTTAACAAGGGGGTCCCAGGATGGAAGGGGGATAAATCCACTGAAACCCAACCACGACCGCCTGTTAAGCCTGCTGGGGCTTCATCTTGAGGGGGTCGCCCAACCGGGCAGCGATATACCGCAAGTGTTTTACCTGTCAAAAGCCAGGACACATCAGCATTGACTGCCCAGACAGCAAGAAACCTACCACTGCCTTTGCAGGGGATCGCTCCTCAACAGGGCACCCAGGTGCCTACGTGGTGTCTGGGATACAGGAGAACAGAAATGCCCACTTGCAGCCAGTGACGGTGGGTCAGAGACTCACCCAAGGACTGAGGGACTCAGGTGCCACGGTTACCCTGGTGCGTCAGGGGTGGTGGAACCTGAGGAAATCATTCCGGGACGGATTCTGTATTTGGGGGTGACGGGTGGGGGCCGCCATGATTTGCCAGTAGCCAAAGTTTACCTGGATTGGGGTGCAGGTAAAGGTATGCGGGAGGTGGGGATAATTGATGATATACCTGCCAATGTGTTACTAGGAAATGATTTGGGGAAAATGATTTCCCAGTATAAGACCGCTGTGACCCAACAACAGGATGCCCAGGTGCAAGATCCCACCACACAAGTCCAGGTACTGACCTACACCGAGGATCCGGGGGAGATGAGTGACGAGGGTCGTACCAAAGGGGGGAGCACCGGGGACCTCCTATTACAGCCCCTGGCCACAGATCAGACTGTTCTAGGAAGTAGGGATGAGCAGGGCCAAACCCAGACTGCTGAGGAAGTAGGAGGAAGTCAGGCCTTTCAGAAGGCCCAGCAGACAGACACCAGGGAGGTGTCATGATAATATAAGGAACTACTAGGTCGTTTAATCCCCATTGGTGCTTGAGGGGTTAATGACATACACTTTTTTTTTTAACAAAAGATAAAAATGCGGGGTTTGAAACCGGCCAGGATGTTTCTTTGGTCTGTTCTGCATCCTGGATGGCTCACTCAAGGTGTTAACTGTTTTAACCAAGGCCTACAGACCTGGTCGGGGGAGGGTAGCTTCAAAGTATTGTGTAGAAGGGGTGGGCCCCTGCCGGTGCCTTGAGAAAGGCAGTTGACAGTTGGCTACAGGATTTTGAAAGGCAGTTGGCTACAAGATTTTGTAGGCAGTTAGCTTCAGAGTTTTATGGAGACCAGACTGAGGATATGGCATTGCCTCTTATCAATGACCTCTTTGGGAAGAACCTATGTCCTTTGTTAATGTACTGTATAGGATTTTCTGTTTTACTCCTTTTATTTTAAGAAACTGTTCTGCTTTATAATGCAACTGTATGTTTATTTTGTATCTCCTTTCTGTAATCTGAGCACTGTACTGTATTTAAATATATATTAAAACATTTAATAAGTAATGCTTTGGGCTCTGATTGAACTGGTGCACACTGGAGAGAATAATCTACTAAGCTCGGGCACACGTTACTGAGGTTACTGCAGTTGACCAGTATGTTAAAGTGGATGGTTATGACGTGCAATTGAGTAGGGATTAATTCTAACTCGCTGGATCCTTGCTGAGGAGAAAGGGGGGTTCCTAGAGTAGCCTTGTGTATTAACTCTGGTTGCATATCTAAAGTCACATGCTCACTTGTATGCTATTCTAGGCGGTGGTATATTGGGATGGCTTGAGAGGGGATACTGTCCATTTGATGGACCTTTGCGGAGGTCAAGAGTGGGTGTGCTGCGAGCGTCGGTATTAACCCTTGTCCCATATGCAAGTCGCGTGCTAGCAGGGGGTCGTACATGACAGGTACAATAATGCATTTATATATCTTACCCTACAGGTACTGAAGGAGCATCATTGAACATACTATAAATTATAGCCACAAGAAATGCGGAAGTGTTAAGGAAGAATATGTTGAATCTCTTTGATATTGCATAACTGTACAGAGGAACAGAAGCCATGAAATGCACTACAATATACTTTTATATATATTTGTAACTTTGCTTGGGTGTTTAAGATTTTGTAAATCTACTTTTTTTTTTTTACTATTTCTGTAACATTATTGTCCATGTATCTGCCCTTATTCAAGCAAACTGCGTCATCTTAAAACATTCCTTCCAAAGACACAAATGGGATAATTTCTTTGCCTCAGTTTTAAAGCTGGAGCATGAGAAAAGTAATTGCACAAGATCTTTTTTTTAGATGTGTGTTTATGTGTAGTGTAAATGTGTATAAAAACAACAGTGATAAGAGTTTTACAATTCCATTAATGTAAAGGGTATGCACATATGTATTATATTAAAGTTATGTCACGTGTAGTAGAGTTCAATGAAATCAAGTCATAAAGACTTCATTTTTTTATAAGCTATTGACAATTATAGGCTAAAGCTGTAAAATGTTTGCAGCTTGCAATTTGTTTATTTCCAATGTGTTTATTTCCAGCCAATCAGCTTTCAGAACAGCTCTGAGACAGGGCAGGTTATTGGTCAGGAGGAAGGAACAGCTCTGAGACAGGACAGGGGATTGGCCAGGATGAAGCAGAAGGCAGTGACTCCTCCCCTCCCTCCGTGAACACAGCTGACAGACTTAGTTGAATTGGGAGGAGGGAGAGAGAGTGTGTGGCTGCAAAGTAAGTGGCTGTCTGCAGTTTGTTTGTGGCTGCAGTTTCTATCTGTCTTTGTGTGTGTGTGCATGCATGTGTGTGTGTGTCAGCAGTAGCAGCAGTAGTGTTTATGGGTGTAGCAGTAGCAGTGTGTGTGTGTGTGTGTGTGTGTGTGTGTGTGTGTGTGTGTGTGTGTGTATAGAGCTGAAGTGTGTGTGTGTGTGTGTGTGTGTATAGAGCTGGAGTGTGTGTGTGTGTGTGTGTGTGTGTGTGTGTGTGTGTGTGTGTGTGTGTGTGTGTGTGTGTGTGTGTGTGTGTGTGTGTGTGTGTGTGTGTGTGTGTGTGTGTGTGTGTGTGTGTATAGAGCTGGAGTGTGTGTGTGTGTGTGTGTGTGTGTGTGTGTGTGTGTGTGTGTGTGTGTGTGTGTGTGTGTGTGTGTGTGTGTGTGTGTGTGTGTGTGTGTGTGTGTGTGTGTGTGTGTGTGTGTGTGTGTGTGTGTGTATAGAGCTGAAGTGTGTGTGTGTGTGTGTGTATAGAGCTGGAGTGTGTGTGTGTGTGTGTGTGTGTGTGTGTGTGTGTGTGTGTGTGTGTGTGTGTGTGTGTGTGTGTGTGTGTGTGTGTGTGTGTGTGTGTGTGTGTGTGTGTGTGTGTGTATAGAGCTGGAGTGTGTGTGTGTGTGTGTGTGTGTGTGTGTGTGTGTGTGTGTGTGTGTGTGTGTGTGTGTGTGTGTGTGTGTGTGTGTGTGTGTGTGTGTGTGTGTATAGAGCTGAAGTGTGTGTGTGTGTGTGTGTATAGAGCTGGAGTGTGTGTGTGTGTGTGTGTGTGTGTGTGTGTGTGTGTGTGTGTGTGTGTGTGTGTGTGTGTGTGTGTGTGTGTGTGTGTGTGTATAGAGCTGAAGTGTGTGTGTACACAGGGGGCGGCAGTGTGTGAATATAGATAGCTGCAGTATAAGTGTACATAGAGGTGGTTTCATGTATTTACCATATTATTTTAATTAAAAAATCTATATAACTATACAAAAAGTGTCTATTATTTATTAAATAAGCCTACATTTAGCCTATAATAGTAATAATCCCCTCAGATAGGGCATTACTGGCCAATAATGCCCTGTTCTTCTGGGATTATTACTTAATTAATTCATTTCAACTCACTTCATACATTATGCATTACAATCATACTAAAGCTATGCAAGTTCATGTACTAGTATGTCATGTCTAATGTCACATGAGGTAAGGTTTTAATCCACATCAAGTCATCTGTAGACATGGCAATTAAAAAAGGATTTATTGTAACAATCAGTCTCAGATTGCTGAGAAAAGTTTTATATAAACAGTACAGCATATGAATTTGATGGTGTTTACAAATGACTATTGTTTAATGAACATTTACAAATTCATAAATATTTTTGCAATTCAATCCCTGGGTTTTTGTTTTAATATGCTCACTATTCTTTATTACTCACTCGATTTTTGGGTAGATTGATAGCTTCTTGGTTAAGGTGACAGTTTTACGCAAATATGTGTTACATTTTTCAATAATATGGTATTCTGAAATGCTAAATCAAGTTTATATACTGTATAGCCTGATTGGTATTAATCAATTGTTTATTCATAAAGATGTATCAAGACTTATGATGGATATATTAATGCTGCAGAGGGGCTGATTCGGAAGCATGGACCACCCTGCAGTGCGACTGCAGCAGATACTGTCCCCAGCATCACGACCATTTGCTTTTTCAGCTGCAGCGCTGGGGACAGTATGTTTTGTTTCGTTTCTGCATGGCTATATTAAATAAGTACTAAAAGATCACGTATATAAGACCTCAGCAAACTTTAATAAATATTTTTAGATAACAGATAATTATTTTTCTGTTAAAGTTAACAAAAAAAAAACCAGTGTGATGCTCAAACATAGACCCAAAAAGCTGCCAGGCTCATGAAGACATAAATGCCATATATTGTATCCTCGAAGTATCCCATATATTAGGGTGACCACCTATAGAATAAGAACATCAATTCCACCAGATATCAATAAACTGGAGGAGTACCACCTATTGAGTGGTGAGTACTCACACTTGCTAGTGTCCAGCCCAACACATTGATTAGGAATGCTGCGGTGTAAAATGAGTAATACAACTCACTTGTTTGTAGGATGGTCCTCAAAGGGTTTAATCTTCGCAGGTGTGTGCTGCCGGTACTCCACAGAAGTCAACAGGATTCACGAAGGAGAAATGGAGCACTACTACAAAAGAACAATTGCTAGAGAGTGGGTCCCAAAATAAAAGGTTTAATAGATCAGAGCATGGTTAACAAGAAAAACGAGCCCTCAGGCCCCCACCAACGCGTTTCGAGCTTCCGCTCTTTCTCAATGGGATACCTCATGATGCCGTGACATCCCTTTGTCATGACAATGCGATGCCATTTGACTTCGCGGAGCCATTTTGATGGGACCATGCAATGGGAGATGCCGCCAGATGATGCCGCCACCAAAGAACATAAGACAGTTAAGTATATAGATAACCCAACATTTTTTTAAAAAGTTTTCTTATCATTCATCAGCAGGTGCAACCCTTGTTGTGAGTTCTGATGATGTTGAGCCAGACACGGGTACCCCATTTCTTACAAGGTGCCTTAAGCTAGTCAATAGATTTCTACTAAAATAGGTCCCTCTCTCCTTCCCTCCTTCCCCTGCTAAATTCCTATTTCAGGGTCTGGGCAAAACAGATTTTTCAAAATCCGCAACTGGATTTGATATACAATTCAGATTTCACAAAGTCCAGGCGGAATGGATCCGGTGGTGGATTATGATGTATGTGCCTTAATATTCTAGTGCCCAATCTACATTTGGAGTTCCCTGTGCAGATCGGATATTGACAGGTTCGTCCATCTCTTCCCATTTGGTACAACCAATGAACAAATATCACATCTCCATTGCATTTTAAACAATATTGTAAAGTATGTTGATACAATAGGAAAACAACTTAATTTGCAGGTCTCATATCATTCAAATAACTTTCTAAACAAGGCATTCAGAAGCTATTTGTGCCTATTCTAGTAGCTTCGAAAAGTGGTTGGTCAGAATAGGCTGAAGCTGTTATTCAAGTAGCACCGTAATGCAAACCTCTGCTGAAATACTCTCTTTTTCTTAACACCTTCTTTTTCTTAATGGTGAGATAGGATGTGCGATTTTCATCACATGGTGTATCAACACTACAAATATTATACTGCCTTATGTATTTCTTTCTCTTCAAAGAGAGGAGAGGAAACACATGCTGTTACTGTGCTGTGGAAGAAATACGAAAGACAGTATAATATTTGTAGTGTAAGACCTACTGAAATGGGTTTACTGTGGCATGGTTGTAGACTTAAAATATTTTGGCCAAAGTATTGAACTAAATCACCCATATTTATGATGAAAGAATATAGCTAAAATACATATTAAGGTACTAAATGATTTGACAAGTTTGATGTTGCATTTGGGCCTTTTTGTCTCTTGCATACATTAGTCATAAACCAGAAGCACGCCAAATTATACATATATATACGTATGTATGTATGCGCGTGCACACACACAAACACACACACACACACACATAAACACACACACACACATTGTAGTGGGTTTGGATTTTAAGCTTACAAATACTGTGTGTGTCGCAATTTTTAAAAATGGTTCAATATGTGGTGGCTAAAGCATACCTCGCACCCAAGAATGCATCTTCCTCACTGCCTGCCTTAGTTGGTGCTCTGGAACATTTACATTGTTATAAGGCTAAAAATTAGAGGTGGGCAAATTTTGGAGGGCGAATTTGGATCCGCAGTGGATCGATCGGATCATTTGGTCCGCAGATGTCCAAAATTAGATTAGACCAAATCAGTCTAAAAAATTGCGATTTGTGGATTTTTAATTTTTACCAGTACACTCTGAGAATTCCACAACCCATGGATGTTTTTCCAGAATCAAATCAGCGGAATTGAGCAATCCGTTGGTGGATTCTTCAGAATCCGCCCAAGGATTGCTCAATCCGCAGATTGGATTCAACAAATCCGTCAATGGATCGTATCCAACGGCGAATTTTGATGAATCGGCGCAGATTAAAACCATCAAATCAGTCTGCGAATTTTACACAGCAAAATGGCTTTTGGGGGGGAAAATGAGAGAAATTCCAGAAAACGGATTTGGGAAGATTTGCCCACCTCTACTAAACATGATTAAAAAAATATTCTACTTCGATATTATACTGTATATAAAATACGTATTATACAATACAATATATAATAAAAGTGCAATATTTGTTTGGATCATTTATTTATTTAAATGTATATAAAACACATTTGCAATATTTGTTTGGATCATTTATTTATTTATTTATTTATTTAAATGTATATAAAACACATTAACACATAGCACATTAATCATCACTGACATCTAAATTAGGCATACATTTCCATTGGTTTGTCTTAAATAACTAAGGTGTATAGGCAACTTTAAGTCAATGTAAAGTAGTTATTCCAGAGCACTTTTTTACTGCAGGCAGTCTGTAAGAAGCTTTCTGGAAATCGTATCACAGATAATGTGCAGCTATAAGACACCTTCCAGCTAATTAAAACCATTTCCACTAGATGAGGTCTAATTTCCATAAAATAGTTAAGTGAATACAGTTGTACAGCTTTTCCCAGACTGTCCTTGCCTTACTGCATCTTCTGATGCAGTTAGGACAACAGTATCTTATATATATGTATATGTTTATTTATATAGTGCCATCCATGTACATAACCCTTTACAGCAGTAACATGTGACATATCAAGAATAAGCACTTCATACATAAAAGTAGATATTAGCAAAAAGGAGACCCTGCCCTGAAGATCTACAGTCTAAGAGCCTTCAATCTTATTTGATTATTTGGTACAAAAAGAAGTCCTCCTTTGCGCTTGGATCCTGGTAGATAGAATTGTTATTCTCCAATGAGTATATGGGGAAATAAAACAAAACAACAATACCTATACTTCTACAGGGCAGAGTACGCATGCGCTAGGTGAACCCGTTTGGAGAGCTGACAACAATTACCATATACCGGTGAGGAGAAAGGACCGTGGTGAGAAGCCTCTGTCCTATGTACCACATACTGGAGGTATTGGGTGTGATGCTGAGCAAAGACGGATATCACAGTGTAACGACAAGCTGACATAATTGGAAGATGACCGCTGACGTCACTGGGAGGACGACCACGGAAGCGGGCAGCCAAGCAACACACATGGGACACGAAGTAAACCACCCAACAGGACGGACAAGTTGGCTCCACACTGATGGTCCACATATCCTTAGGAACTGGGACAAAGGGGCTGGTGACAGCCTAAAGGTTCACACCACGCTATTTTAGGAGGGAATTCGTGAGTGTAATTACAATTGTTTTTATATGTTTTTTAGTAAAGATTTTTAAAACGATATTGCCCTTGTAAGGTTAAAAATTGTATCTGTCAGCTTTGTTCCCTTCAGGGACTGAAAAGGTTAAAGCAATATGTGCCAACTTTATTCTTCTCAGGGACCAAAATGATTAAATATTTTAGCTTTGTTAAGTTTTAGACAAGCTGTCTCAGTATGTCTCCTACACGGGAAGTAAGATCACTGAGCCTTATGTGACCCCATTAATAGCTGTTGACCCTTATTCCTGTTCCCATCAGTAAAATGTTTAGTATTCCCAGAGAAGGCATTTCCAGATGGGATATGTAATTTTAGATGAGTAATCTATATGTAGGAATTCAGTTTGTAACAACAGATGTATAGAACTAATAATGTTTTTTTTCATCTTGCTTTTCTGTATATAATACCGCTCCGTCCAATTATTAAACAGATGTGAGAAACAAGCAACGTGTATGTTTCTAAGTTCTTGCCTCTCCGGGCTTGTACTGTCATATCTGAGACCAAAAGAATATAGCGGTGCCGTGATGAAAGGTCCCCGGGTAGAGTCGAGTTTGGTGTGTAAGGTTGCCTGCCCTAGGTCTGATCAGGTGGATTGGACCTAACAATACACTACCGACACGTTTAATTCGAGCACGGCTAGCACCGCAAGCCGGGGGATGCCCCGGCGTGCTAGCCGCACTCCCTCAGCGTGCCGCGCATCACCGATGCACGGTCACGCGTCATCGGGTGCCAGCGCCCCCTGCACGCGTGTCCAGGGCTCCCCGAGGGAGCCCTGGTGTCCCGCAATGTGGGGGACGGCGGCAGGGGGTTCCGGGGGACCCGGCGGACCCGGCAGCGGGAGGGAGAGCGCCCCGATTGGAGGGCGCTCTTCTGCTGATTCGGCGCGCGCCCGGCACCCTCCGGCGCGCGCCAGGTTACTGCTGCGGCCGAGAACGGGCAAATGCTCGAATAAACTCGGCCACAGCAGTATGGTGATAGAAGTGGGATTCGCACAGGAAAGGGTGAGTAAAGATTATTTTTATTGTTTCTCACCTTTCCTCTGCGAATCTAAAGAATCTAAATTTTATAGGGCAGAAGAATCGAGGGTTTAAGTCCCTGATTTATATAACAAAGGGTTGGAGTCCCTGTTGTTTAATTGAAATGGGTTGTATATGGTGTCTCGGATATGATGGTAATTTAGGTTAAGATAAGATAAGAATTGTTTAGGTTAAGATGAAATAAGAATTTTATATTCACTTTTTTTGTTAACCTTATTGTATGTTGTTAAGATAAAATTATTTTATAAATTGTTTATGGGATTATAAGTATATGAAGAAATGTACTGTAGTATGTGTTAAAATTGCTCTTATGGATGGAAAGTGTTGCCAACTGAAATTTTGACCACTTTTAAAATGTAAATTTATCCCCTGCCCCTATGGTATTGGGACAATTATTACCTCCATATGTTGTCCCCATTTACCCCAGTGTTCCCGTTCTTAAACCCCCTGAGCCCCTTAACTCTTTCTGGGTCACAGGCACTGAGGCATTCTTCGACTAAGAAGTTTTTATGATTTCACGAAGAACCCGACTGAACAGCCCCCTAGACCACTCGCTATTGAAATGCCTTTACGCAGAGGACGGGGAGGAGATGGACCCTAGGCAGAATTAACCTCTGTCAGGGACTGTTCATGGGACAGGGAACAGTCCAGGGGACAAATACAGTATGGCACAGGGATATACAGGTCCTTCAATTAACACTCAGGCACAGCAAAAAAGTTAGGAAAATAAAATATTTTTCTTTTGCCAATCTGTCCCCCTCAAGTTAGGCAAAAGGTTATGTTGAAGAAAAGGAGGGTGTCGGGGAAATAAGATAACTCCAAATTATATTAATTACAAGGAAAATGAAGGGACTGTATCTAAATATTTAAAAGTAAGCTCTGTCCCTCTCACAGTTGCCTGCATGTATAAGTACTGTAGCTCTAGCCCCAACCTTTTCTTTCTTTTCAGTGATTGTTACACAGGAAAGGCATAAGAATGTTGAATGAAGGACACGGAGAATGGTAAAAGATTGTTGTAGACAGAGGTCATGTAAAAGACAAGAATTAGAAAGTTGAAACGTTAAGATTTTGTTTTATAGGGCAAGTTACAGAGATGGGTTTCTTTTTGTTGAAATGTTATTAGTAAGGGTTAGAAAGTCAGCAGTGCTCTTAGGAGAGATAAAGACAGAAAATATAATTTTTCCAATCTAATTTTAAGACATGCAAACCCAAATTATTTGTGCCACATTAACCGAGTATGAGTGTAGATTAAGTTGAATTAATAATATTCTCCCGTCTGGATTGAAAAGTTTAGGGAGTTTTATGTATTGCAGAATTTCAGCGAGGAATATATTAGTAGGTATTGGTTTCTTTTCTCTTAGAATGTTTTATTACATTTTCAGGCATGAATATGATACAAAAAAAAGTTGATTGTATGAATAATCCCTGTGTGTGTGCTTGTAAGAATCTGAGTGAATTCTATCCATGTAAAAGTTTTATGTGCATTGAATAATTGGAATGTCGGTTTATTGTATGTATACAAAATTACTATCCAGGAACTTGCAAGTGTTTCTATCTTATATAATGAATTGCTCATGTTGAAATTTAATTTTAAAATGTGTACACCCCCACTATAATGTAAACTAATTAACACTGGGCAGAGGACAGTTTGGGTATATGTGGAGAAAAAAAAAGGATAAAGAAAGGACGAATTCGGAAAGCTCATTTTGATCTTTACCATCTTTTGGAAACAGTCCGGTCACTGGAATAATAAGGATGTTTATCGTACAGGCCAGGCGATTTATTTCCTTAACCAGAATTACAATTTTTTTCCTCTAAATTTCCACAAATAGAATCAGGTGAATATGTTATATAGAAATAACAGGTAGAATATATTCTAGACACAAAGCTAACTAGAAGCTCAGTATTTTTAAATTAGTTTTAAAAAGTTAGTTATAATATGGGGAAAATAGAAGGATATTTTTATTAATATAGTTTGCAGGCAGGATCAAATGGTTTTGCATTGCTTTTGTCTTGGTAATTTTTGTTTGGATTACTTTTGTTTCTTTTGCGTGTAACCAGTAACTATAAACTTTTTAAAGTATATGTTAAGCCTATAATTTTTTGTTTAACAAAAATCTAGTTTTAATTTTTGAATACCAGTAAAAGTTTATCCTGTATCGGGCTGAGTGAGGAGCTTCATATTTTAAGCTGTCCCAAATTGTATTTCAGTGTATGTTAAACTCCAGTAATTAACAGTTTTTTTTATTTTATCTGTTCTGTTCCGAGGTTTTGGCAGGATGCCCAGAAAGTTATTTCAGCTTGCTGTATGGCCGGAGAGATGGACAAACAGTTTTAAACTGAATAATGTAGAGTTCTATATGGAATTCTTTTTCTGCAAAGTTGATCAAATATTTAATATTTTATAACTTTTAACTATTTTTTTTCTCTCCAAATGTGTCCCACCTTTAAATCTGTGTCTATAAGTTTTTTATGCTACAGGTTGTTCTCTCAGCAAACCAGATGTTATTTTGTGTTTTAAAAGTTTCTGTCAGAAGACTATAGCAGATTATATTTATATTCAGTAGGGTTTTGAGATATTTTAATGTAAATGTTATACCCAAAGGTTTCAGGTTAGTTTTGCTATACATCAAGCAATTATATTTAAGCCATTAAGGTTCTGTTTTAAATGCTGTTATCTTTTGTGTGATATTGTTCACATGTAATAAGATGTGAACAAAGGAGGGATATTATTGCTGTTTTGTCTATCAAAAAGAAACTGTTCTCATGGGTAGACCAATGGTCACCCCAGGTACCTTGTAGATTTAATGTTGCATGATTATGGTCTAACAGACGGTTTAATCAGCGTTTATTGTGTGAAACTAATGCAATTGTTTGAGTGTCTCATTTCCAGGTGCAGTCTTTCCAATTAGATGAAGATAAAGGTGACTGGCTCAAGCACATTCTACGCAAAAGCACTTTTCATCTAGAGTGGAGAGGCCCGTTCCAGATTCTACTCCGTCAGAGTATTTTTCCTGGATCCATGTTACACAAGTGCACCCACAGTCGCTTTAAGTTAAACCGCATCTCAGGAGGGAAGGCCTAAAGTCACAGCTATTTTCAGTTGGTGTTTTGGGGTCATAATAAAACCCGGCACTAACCAACGAGGGAGAAAAGTTCATAGGCAGAAATCCGGACCTCAATATATGAACTTTGAACTTTTTAATAATTTTTTTACAGGTTTTATTATTTTAATTACAGTGTTTGTTCTATTAGATTTGTATAAGTAGTGTACACATGAAGACGATAGGGTAGTAACAGGAATATTTTGTTTAATAATATTTCTTTTGTTTTATTGTCCTGTGTATAGCATATATGTACACCTTTTTGTTATATAATGGAATCCTGGTGAACAAAGGCTACATCTTATGTGCAATGTAACCCAATGTACTATCCATACACAATAGGTTGCACCCCAGGAACACGATAATTATATTTAACCCCTTGGAAAAAGACAATATGTTATAAGATATTTGAAGAACTACATATATAAGAAATTGGTTACGAAGGGAGTAGAAATACGAGTTTGCCCTAGGGAAGTTATTGATTCTGTGATAGGATCGATAGAGTATTACGCTGCAACTAGACCAGGTTATGATATTTGGGAAAAGTGGTTCCAGTGATTAAAGGTAGAGATGAGGGTTGGGATTTATTGGGACTTGGTGGTTGTATTATTTCGCTTGGAGCAAAGCTAGTAAATGTTTTTGTATGTGTGTCTGTCCTACTCATTACTCTCTATGTATGTGTTATGTGCAGCAGAACTTTGGTACAGAAGTGTGTTGCAGCCCCCCCCACTGAAGCTTTGCCTCTTTTTGGTGATGAAGATGTCAGCGGTCGCCCAGAAGAAGAGACCGAAGAACAAATAAACTGGGCCGATACAATGACCAGAAAGGAATCAAGTTATGCACTATAGGACAATTTGTTTGGTCCGGCAGGACTATGATTTGGTTAACTGTTCTTTAAATAGACTGTCTCTAAAGGATAAGAGGGGGCTGAGAAGATTGTATGTGAGGAAGGTGAGGAGGTCACAAGTCAGCCATTTTGATCATGGCAGCCATTTTGTCTGTTCCGATATTCTGAGTAAATGTAATATGTAAGATGTATGTGTTGTGCAGTTGCTCATAGGAAATATTAACCCCCACCAACCCCCACTTATTCTCAAATATAGAATTTGCCCGCTTTTCAAATAATGTCCACTCTACCTAAGCAAAGAATACGAAATTGAAGTTCATTAATCATTAAAAGTAGCTCAGTTAAGAGAGTTGCGGGAGGTCTAATACCCTTTATAGGCATATATGACCTAAATACAAAATTAAATTTTTTAGTAGTCAATATAGATGCCGTTTTTAACGATACTAAAGATGCTATTTTAAGGCTCAGTAGCAAATAGCAACAAATTAGAGCAACAGTATTGCAAAATTGTATGGCATTAGGTTATCTGATGACAGCACAATGAGGGGTTTGTACGTTAATGTTGTGCTTATATTGACAACCAATCAAAAAGCATACACTTTGATATGGACACTCTAGCAGAAACCCAATCTAGAATGCGAGAGGAACCAAAAGGGTTCGATTGGACCTTTGGCCTTGGAAATTGGCTAGGTGCTTTGGGAATTAAATTTCTTTACGGAATCATGGTAATCGCAGGTTTATTACTTTGTGTGTATATGTTAATCCAAATGGCTAAATGTATAATCAGTTCTATTTTTGCCAAAAGGCTGCTTCTGCTTCTAGCTCTACAGCTATGTATATGTCTCCCACAATGAGAGCGAGAAATACCAATACTCTTGGTACTCATAAACCACCCATATATTGATCTCTGATTATCAAACGAGATACCTAAAAGAGATAGGTTTTTGCATTCCCATGGTCTCTTAGAGGTTTCTCCCTTGGAGTTTTTTCCTCTCCTGAGTGGTGAGCAGAAGAATAAAAGGGACTGGTCAATTGGATTGTTGTTCCAGAACAGAAGGAGAGGATGTTAGGTTAAAAATTGTATCTGTCAGCTTTGTTCCCTTCAGGGACTGAAAAGGTTAAAGCAATATGTGACAACTTTATTCTTCTCATGGACCAAAATGGTTAAATATTTTAGCTTTGTTAAGTTTTAGACAAGCTGTCTCATTATGTCTCCTATACTGGAAGTAAGATCACTGAGCCTTATGTGAACCCATTAATAGCTGTTGACCCGTATTCCTGTTCCCACCAGTAAAATGTTTACTTTTCCCAGGGAAGGCATTTCCAGATGGGATATGTAATTTTAGATGTGTAATCTATATGTAGGAATTCCGTTTGTAACAACAGATGTATAGAACTGATAACGTTTTTTTCTTCTTGCTTTTCTGTATATAATACTGCTCCGTCCAATTATTAAACAGATGTGAGAAACCAGCAACGTGTATGTTTCTGAGTTCTTGCCTCTCCGGGCTCGTACTGTCATATCTGAGACCAAAAGAATATAGCTGTGCCGTGATGACAAGGTCCCCGGGTAGAGTCGAGTTTGGTGTGTAAGGTTGCCTGCCCTAGGTCTGATCAGGTGGATTGGACCTAAAAGCCCTATTGTTCTTTCTAATTTCTTTTTTCATGTGACGTATGAGGCAAGAGCTCTGCATCTAATGTAATCTATGCTGAAGACATTCATGTGACACAAGCTAAGTGTTTTCTTTATCTGTGTGAAACTACATATCAAGGGTATGTTTCCACTGAGTGCATCACTATCTATTGTTTTAAAATTTGCAGTGTCCTCTGGGGGTCATTATATAAATACTCTTCTAGCCACATTGAGTATCCATCCTTGTCAAGTGGTAATAAGAGCACATTCTGGGGGGAAATCCTTTGAGTTCGCTATATCTTTGTCTATACTGTAAGCACAGTTAAGGTGTTTAAGTGATTACAGGTTTTTTACAACGCATTGAAGTACATGTTAATCAAGAAGGTTTTTTTAACAAGCCTTTAGGTTCTTTGGGCTGCAGGACACTGGACATTCCATTTGCCTGGTATCGTATCAATGAAAATTTGCATCGCTGTGAAAGTTCTTTTGAGCGCTAGAGTTCTGTTTATACTATGTTCTTATTTGATTATTTATTGTTGTACAGTAGTTGATGGCACTAACGCTATTATCTAATTGTATAACTATAGTTGACTAATTCAGAAAAGTTAACTTAAAATAGACCTAAAATCTGAATACCAATATTATATCTAAAATGTTGATTTTATACAGTATATTATTCATTTCCATTATTCTCCAACAGACAACATAGGAGCCCTTCCCTAGGGCAAATGTTTTTTTTCTTTTGGTGACCACATGGAGTTAGATTGTGTTGAAGACACTGTAGGTGCCATTATCTACAGTAAGTAGAATATGCTTCATTCAGTTGCTTAAACGTTTGCATAATGTTTGCAAAATTGTAATATATTGCATCATGGCATGATAATTTTCAAATACAAAGGTCCTAAACATCTATGACATAGCATGTCTTTTTTGGAGTCACTTTTTATACAGTAACTTGTATGGTCAAAGAATTTCAAATATATATGGTTAAAGATACAATCTATCTTAAAGTATTTGATTTTTGTTGATGTTTTAGACACATCTCCACCTATATTAAAGTTTTTGAGTGGGTATACAAGAGATACCTTTTTATAAAAAAAACAAGGAGAAATTGGTCTGCCAGAAACAGATACAAAGCTTTAGTGATACACAGACACGTTGTGGATGCTCAGGCAGGTTCTCAAGGGGCCTTTTGACTTCCTGCTCTAATCCTTGAAGGATTACAATGTGGCAGCTGTGTTTTCCTAATTACTACATCCTTTGTTTGCAAATGAAGAGTTCATTCCCAGTGAAATGTATTTAAAAAAAGCTGTGTGTGCTGTGCACGCGCATAGTAAGTGAAACTTCTTTGACTTTTGTCACAGAAATTGTATTTGTGTTGGTGTTGGTGATGTTTTAATTAAAAATCAAAATACAATGTCAATGACAAAACGCAAATAAATTTGACTTAGAATGCGCGTGCTCGGCACACATCCCCTGTATTAGCTATTTGCACTGTGTGAATTCCGCGTGTGACAGTGTGCGTGTGACTGAGAGTGTGCGTGTGACTGAGAGTGTGCGTGTGACTGAGAGTGTGCGTGTGACTGAGAGTGTGCGTGTGACTGAGAGTGTGCGTGTGACTGAGAGTGTGCGTGTGACAGAGTGTGCGTGTGACTGAGAGTGTGCGTGTGACTGAGAGTGTGCGTGTGACTGAGCGTGTGCGTTTGACTGTGCGTCTGACTGTGAGTGTGACTGAGTGTGCGTCTGACTGTGTGACTGAGTGTGCGTGTGACTGAGTGTGACTGAGTGTGAGTGTGACTGAGTGTGTGTGACTGAGTGTGCGTGTGACTGTGTGTGGGGGTCTGGGGGGGTCAGTGTGTGTGATGTCTGGGGGGGTCAGGCAGTGTGAATTCCGCGTGTGACAGTGTGCGTGTGACTGAGAGTGTGTGTGTGACAGAGTGTGTGTGTGACAGAGTGTGTGTGTGACAGAGTGTGTGTGTGACAGAGTGTGTGTGTGACTGAGAGTGTGTGTGACAGAGTGTGTGTGACTGAGAGTGTGCGTGTGACTGAGAGTGTGCGTGTGACTGAGAGTGTGCGTCTGACTGAGAGTGTGCGTGTGACTGAGAGTGTGCGTGTGACTGAGAGTGTGCGTGTGACTGAGAGTGTGCGTGTGACTGAGAGTGTGCGTGTGACTGAGAGTGTGCGTGTGACTGAGAGTGTGCGTGTGACTGAGCGTGTGCGTGTGACTGAGCGTGTGCGTTTGACTGTGCGTGTGACTATGCGTGTGCGTGTGACTATGCGTGTGCGTGTGACTGCGTGTGCGTCTGACTGCGAGTGTGACTGAGTGTGCGTCTGACTGTGAGTGTGACTGAGTGTGCGTGTGACTGAGTGTGCGTGTGTGCGTGTGAGTGTGACTGAGTGTGTGTGACTGTGAGTGTGTGTGGGGGACTGGGGGGGTCAGTGTGTGTGGGGGTCTGGGGGGGTCAGGCAGTGTGTGGGGGTCTTGGGGGGTCAGGCAGTGTGTGTGGGGGTCTGTCAGTATGTGTGGGGGTCTGGGGGGTTCAGTCAGTGTGTGTGGGGGTCTGGGGGGTTCAGTCAGTGTGTGTGGGGGTCTGGGGGGTTCAGTCAGTGTGTGTGGGGGTCTGGGGGGGTCAGTCAGTGTGTGTGGGGGTCTGGGGGGGTCAGTCAGTGTGTGTGGGGGTCTGGGGGGGTCAGTCAGTGTGTGTGGGGGTCTGGGGGGTTCAGTCAGTGTGTGTGGGTCTCTGGGGGGTCAGTCAGTGTGTGTGGGGGTCTGGGGTGGTCAGTCAGTGTGTTTGGGGGTCTGGGGGGGTCAGTCAGTGTGTGTGGGTCTCTGGGGGGTCAGTCAGTGTGTGTGGGGGTCTGGGGTGGTCAGTCAGTATGTGTGGGGGTCTGGGGGGGTCAGTCAGTGTGTGTGGGGGTCTGGGGGGGTCAGTCAGCTTGTGTGGGGGTCTGCGGCTGCGCAGCTCGCCTTCTCGCCCGGCCCACTAAAACGTTACCTTGGAGACCGAAGAGACGCGTCTCCGCCTTGTCCTCTCAACAGATCTGCGGCGCATGCACAGTCCACAGCAATTGCTGCAGGGCAGCCATCTTTAATTTGGGCAAATAGCCCACAACCTATGTGTCTGAGATCAGATGCAGAGTAAGCGTCCGGTGTGGGGGAGCACGGAGTGGCGGCGGCGATTACATTTTGAGCGGCGCCGCCACATGTCGGTGGGTGGGTGGAGCGGCACTCGTCAGGAGCTGTGGCGAGTACATTTTGAGCGGGTGCGGGGGAGCGGCGCCAGGGGCTAGCGCTGCCGCATGTCAGCAGCCGTGCGGGAGAGCAGCGGGACTCGGGGAAGCAAGAGGGAGGAGAGAGGCTGAGCAGCGGCTCCTCCTCTCACAGCCCATGGCAGCGGGCGGCGTAACGGCGCCAGTTAGCACCCGCCGGGGGCAGATAGCGGCTGCGCGCCACCTCCTCCCCACTCCCGTGGTGATTGGAGTCACTGGCGCCATCGCGCATGCGCGACACGGCAGTAGGCAGCGGGCGGGGAACGGCGGCCGTTATGAGCGGCGCCGGCGGCTATCGCCGCCGCCGCCGCATGTCAGCGGCTGTGTGGGGGGTGCGGTGGCCATTAGGAGCGGCGCCGGCGGCGCCGCATCTGATTTGTGGAGCGGGTGTGATGTCAGTGTTGGGGTCGGGCTGAGCCAGAACACAGCCCGGCCTCAACTGCCAGCACTGACGTCACATCCGTTTCATTTCTGTCTCCACAATTCTTTTTTGCCCCTGTTTGAATGAGGTGCCACTAAGGAAGTTTCACTTCAAAAAAGAATTAAAGACAATAAAATATTAATGCTACTGTAGATATTTATAAAAAAAGTATTTCCATCTATTGTGTTTGTCTCAAAAATTCATTTAGAAATTATACCACTGTAACAAATATAATGTCTGGAAACGCAGTTTAAATTTGTATGCAAGCTATCTTTAGCTCATTTGAAACACTATATATTGTGATATTACAATATGCTACAACTGTATCCCTGGCACAAGGGCAGATAGTTAAAGGCATTCTACATGGTACATATACATCAAAGCAATAGGTGTATCACATTAAATTTCAAAAATTTGACTTTCAATTCAGCTCTTGCAATTTCTTGAGTCAGCAGGCAACTGAGTTATCTGAATAACTTAATCTGTGACCTTATATATTTTACAATGTTTGTGGGACACAGCATGATATTATGTTACAATGCATCACTTGCCATTTAGCAGTACTATGCCTTCCGTTGCAAGAAGACAAAGATTTCTGCAGGTGTTGGAAGTTGTCTCATGGCACTGTTGACTGGTAACATTCTTCAAAAATCTTTCCAGTTTTTCTCCATTTTTTATTGCAAGTTTGTTATCTTTTCCCCGAAATAATGTAGTCTTTCTTTTATTTTTGCAGTCTACAGTATTTATATTTCTCTACATTGCCAAGGAATCTTGTACATTTTGCCATCTTTCCAATATCTGCATTCCTGAAGTATACAGTAATCAGTTTTTCTGCACTTTGACAGCCTTTGTCATTATGCTAAAATCCGTGGTTTGATAATCACTGGAACCTACTGTAGATTATCATGCACAATCTTAAAATGCCTTTGTCTCTCATGGAGTTTCTTGTAGTACAGAAGCTTTTCTATTTTTCATATAGGGAGATATGCTTTCCCACCCTGTCCTTCCTGAATAGAGAAAATCCTCTTATTGCTGTATCCCAGTCATGATTCTTATTGCTGTAACTCACTAATAGCGAGTGTCCCAGTCACCCTTTCTCATTGTTGCAATCAGTACTAGATGTTCATCTCTGTGACTACATGCATTTCTACCCTCAAAATGTTGCCACTTATTTTCACTTTATTCTTTTTTTTTCCATACATCCCTTTCTCCTTTTGTATTACTCCCCCTTTTAGTTATTATTATTATTGTTATTATTATTATTATTATTATTATTATTATTATTATTATTATTATTATCATGTATTTCTAAATCACCAACATGTTCCGCAGGGTGGTACAGAATTATATAAATTACATAAATTGAATACCATACAAATAAAGATTAAAAAAAAAAGTGCAAACAGATATAAATGGTAATGTGGGCCCTGCTCTTGAGAGCTTACAATCAAGAGGGAATCCGTGAATGTAGTAAGAATTACTGTCCCCAGCACCGCAGATGAATAAGCAAAATGCTGCGGCGCTAGGGGATAGTATCTGCCGCAATAGAGCTGCGGGGATCCATGTTTCTGAATGGGACTCCAACACAGCATTAATCCTTCAGTGCCATGACCACGGCCCCTGAAGACAATAAGCCTTACTACATCTGTACTTGTTCTGCTAACATTGAAATGTTACGTACTGTGAGCTCCAAGCCAATTACTTGTTCTTGAAGGAAGGGGAATAGAGGAATGAAGGACAAGTGGATTTATCCTGTCAGGTGTAACAACCATGTACAATTAAGTCAAATTATCTTCACTACAAATGGGCACATTTTATTGCCAAAATTCACTACTACTTCATTTTCATTAAGGTCATTTGGCCCCTGTTGAAAGATTACATCCAATGTTCTCTCCTCTCTGGTTGCCTAATACTTCCCAATTCCCAGAATTGTCCTCATGTTTTTAATTTAAGCTGCAGCTACATGTATGCACCCGCTTTCATAGAGTTCATACCTCTAACTGTTGTAGTCTTCCTGCTTTCATCAATTAAAAATACTTTGCTCATTACAGATGCAGAAGAGATTTATGCTTCCGCTGGCGTGAAAACTAGCAAAACGCCAGTGGGAGCAGACACCATTGTGTTTGAATTAGCCACAAAAAAAGGGGGCTGTGTTATTGCACCTGCTGGTGTGCATAAAATCTGTGTCAAATGTAGAAAATAAAATTGAAAACTTTGTTACACTTAACACTGGCATGAAGCATGAAGGTACATATTTTCAGCAAGTTCCAAAGAACAAAAATTGTGATTCTACGAGGAAATTTGCATGAATATATGGAACAACCTTGGGCAGAGTTTGAGGAACAATAAAATAAACTGGATGACATGTTGATATATTAAGTGAGACCTAAAATTACCTCTCTGCTAAGGAGGGTTGAAAAGAATAATTGGAGACGTACGAGAAGGTCAAGGATTGTGATGACAAATTGCAAAGAGAGTCATGCTGGTATGCTATATCATGATATACACATACTATGCTAACATTGACACATGTACAATGCTGTCATCATTCCAACAGTCAATGCCATACAATATTATCCATGAAGATGCATCAATGAAGGAGTGGGTCTGTAAAAGTTATACTAAATGACATTGACTTTGCAGCAGCTCCTTTTGACTTTATCTCTCTGGGACTCAAGGCACCAAAATTAGATTTAAAGCTCTTCAGAGTGGACGCATTGTGCCAGCAAACATTTTATGTACAGTGCTGTGTAATAATTATTATTATATCAAATTAAAACTTGCATTTTATTTGTCCTTATTAAAGTGATCAAAATTGTAAGCAAACTGAAATAAAAATAATAAAAGTAATTGAATAGACCCTCTTTTGGCCTTTATAATGAATATTTGTTTACCACAAAGTCTAAATCAACTAAATCACTTCTTCTCAAATTATGCACTTCTTTTTACCAGCCTCAGTATGTCTCTATCTCTATTCATATATCTCCATCTCTCCTTCCTTCACCCCTTCTCTTTTCACATGAACTCCTTTCTTACCTGCGTCCTCTGACACCAAACAGCTATATCCCCTGCACTAAAAAACACCCCTACAAATCATCCTCACACATCCTTTTTCTATCCACGCTTCTCCTCCTTGCTTCTGGGGATATCTCTCCCAATCCTGGTCCCTGTCTTATTCCTACATGCGCTTGTCCTCGCCTGCCAACTGCAACCTCCACTCCTTCTGGTGTCAACCCCTCCAACCTCATACCCATCCCCTGCCACCCTCCCTCCCTTTCTCCTGTGCCCTTTGGAATGCTTGCTCCCTTTCTAACAAGTTCCTCTCTGTACATGACGTTTTCCTCTCTCACTCCCTGCTCCTATTTGCTATAACTGAGACCTGGCTCACTCAGTCTGACTCTGCTCTGGAAGCTGCCCTCTCCTATGGTGGCCTTTCCTTCTCCCACTGATGGCAGGGGTGGAGGCGTAGGGCTCCTGCTCTCCTCTCTCTGTTGTTACCGAACCCTTCCTATTCCTCCCTCTCTTGATTTTCCCTCCTTTGAGGCTCACACTGTCCAGATTTTCTCTCCTCTCACTGTTCATGTGGCGGTCATCTATCGCCCACCTACGTCTACTCATTGTGGCGGTCATCTATCGCCCACCTACCTCTACTTATCCCCCTTCTGCCTTTCTCTCTCACTTTGAATCCTGGCTCTCTTTCTTCCTCTCCTCAGACTCCCCTGTTCTTCTCCTTGGGGACTTCAATTGCCACATTGATGACCCCTCTCTCCCTTGGGCTTCCTGCTTTCTTTCTCTAACCTCTTCTTTTGGCCTTCAACAGTGGACTGCAGCCAGCACCCACAAGGATGGCCACTACTTAGACCTGGTTTTCACTAAGAACTTCTCTCTCTCCGATTTCTCCATTTCCCCTTTTCCTCTCACTGACCATCATCTCATCTCATTCTCTCTATCTCGCTTCTCCCCTTCTCCACCTCCATCTACACCCCGGTTCTGCAGAAACCTGCGCTCTATTCACTTACCTGACTTTGAGTCCACTTTACGCTCCTCCCTCTCCTCTCTCAGCTCTGCTACAGACCCCGACAACCTGGTCAGGAACTACAACTCTGTCTTGTCCTCCTCTCTTGATCTACATGCCCCACTTTCTCTCTGCCGCACTCGCCCTTCTAACCCTAGACCCTGGCTAAATTCCCACACACGCATGATGCGTTCCTCCACTCGTTCCTCTGAACGCCTCTGGAGGAAGTCTCACACTCTCGCAGACTTCCTTCACTACAAATTTATGCTATCCTGTTTCAACTCTGCCCTCTCGCAAGCTAAACAAGCCTACTTTTCTGCACTAATCAACATGCACAAGTCTAACCCACACCGACTGTTCTCTGTCTTTTATACTCTACTCAAACCACCCTCAGCTGCCTCTCCTTCCTCCATCTCCGCTCAGGACTTTGCAGACTATTTTAAGGAAAAGGTGGAATCCATACGTCAGAACATCCCCTCTGTTTCTTCTTCCCATCCTACACCTCTTCCTAACTCTCCTCCTGCCTTCCTTGACTCTTTTAGCACTGTTTTAGAGGAGGATGTGTCGCTGTTGATCGCCACTTCTCCCTCTACCACTTGCCCTCTTGACCCCATTCCCTCCCATCTCCTAAAACCTCTTGCTCCTACTATAATCCCTACGCTCACACACATTTTTAACTCCTCCCTCTGCTCTGAAACCTTTCCATCCTCCTTCAAACATGCAACAGTCATACCATTACTCAAAAACAGCAAGCTTGACCCTACCTGTCTTTCTAACTATCGACCTGTCTCCCTCCTGCCTTTTGCCTCTAAACTCCTTGAACGTCTTGTATTCTCTTGCTTGCTCCATTTTCTCAACACCTATTCTCTCCTAGACCCTCTACAATCTAGCTTCCGCACTGCTCACTCCACGGAAACAGCCCTCACTAAAATAACTGACGACCTCCATGCTGCCAAAGACAGAGGTCATTACACTCTGCTCATATTACTCGACCTCTCTGCAGCATTTGATACGGTGGATCACCCTTTCCCCTTCACATTCTCCATACTCTTGGTATTCGGAACAAAGCTCTATCCTGGATTTCATCCTACCTCTCCCATCGTACTTTCAGTGTCTCTTCTGCTAACACCTCCTCCTCCTCTATTGATCTCTCTGTGGGTGTACCCCAGGGCTCTGTCCTGGGATCTCTTCTCTTTTCTCTGTACACACTCTCTCTAGGTGACCTAATAACATCTTTTGGGTTTAAATATCACCTCTATGCTGACGACACACAAATATACTTTTCAACACCCGACCTTGCACCTGCTATACAGACCAAAGTTTCTGAATGTCTCTCTGCTATATCATCCTGGATGGCCCTCCGTCGCCTTAAACTCAACATGGCTAAAACAGAGCTCCTCATACTTCCTCCCAAACCTGGCCCTACTACCTCCTTCCACATTACTGTTGTAACTACGATCATTCACCCAGTAGCCCAAGCACACTGCCTAGGGGTCACACTCGACTCCTCTCTCACATTCGCCCCTCACATTCAAAACATTTCTAAAACTTGTCCCTTTTTCCTCCACAATATAACAAAGATACGCCCTTTCTTCTGTTGCTCGACTGCTAAAACTCTGAATCAGGCCCTCATTCTCTCCCGTCTTGATTACTGTAACCTCCTGCTGTCCGGAATTCCTGCCTCTCACCTGTCTCCCCTACAACCTATCCTAAATGCTGCTGCCAGAATCACTCTACTCTTTCCTAGATCTGTCTCAGCATCTCCCCTGCTGAAATCCCTCTCCTGGCTTCCAATCAAATCCCGCATCTCACACTCCATTCTTCTCCTCACTTTTAAAGCTTTACACTCTTCTGCCCCTCCTTATATCTCAGCCCTAATTTCTCGTTATGCACCATCCCGACTCTTGCGTTTTGCTCAAGGATGTCTTCTTTCTACCCCCTTTTTATCTAAAGCCCTCTCCCGCCTTAAACCTTTTTCACTGACTGCCCCACACCTCTGGAATGCCCTTTCCCTCAGTACCCGACTAGCACCCTCTCTATCCACCTTTAAGACCCACCTTAAGACACACTTGCTTAAAGAAGCATACGAATAGCACTGTAAACATTCTGAACACATGATACATAAAGCTTGGCCCCCTGCAGACGCACTTATCAGAACTCCCTCCTACTGTCTCTGTACGTTCTCCCTACCTACCAATTAGATTGTAAGCTCCTCGGGGCAGGGACCCCTCTTCCTTAATGTTATGTTTATGTCTAAAGCACTTATTCCCATGATCTGTTATTTATATTATCTGTTATTTATTCGATTACCACATGTATTACTACTGTGAAGCGCTATGTACATTAATGGCGCTATATAAATAAAGACATACAATACAATACAATACAACAGGTGTCCCTGGCGCAGATTGAAATGTGCAATATAAAGTGCAGATTAACCCAGTGATTAATTAAACATTGATACCACACAATACTGTTATTCCATAGACCGAAATCCTCTGGTGTTGGGACTCCTTGTAGACCTCATATGGAGAAGAAGACACAAATGCATAGCAAATAGTGCATTAACACTTTACTCAGATCACAAACAACACAGAGGGGAAAGGGACGATTCGCACTCTCCCTGCTAGCAAAAAGCATGAAGTGATTCTGGGCGCACTCCAACCCCTCTCCCAAATCAGCTGTTTGACTTTTGTGTGCACATGTGCACGCTCTACCCGGTCCGCGGCTCTCACTCGCGTTCTGGGATTCCTCCGTCAGCCTCACGCGTCACAACTGCCTCAGCCTCAGGTCATCACCCCAGAAGAAGTCGCAGGACAAAACGCGTTGGGCCTTTTGTAGTTCTGAGGCCACCGTACCAACTCTGAAAATGGTGTGAGGATCCCTATTGGCTGAGGCGGTTCTGATGCGTGAGGCTGACGGAGAAGTCCCAGGATGCGAGTGAGAGTCGCGGACCGGGTAGCGCGTGCACACAGAAGCCAAACAGCTGATTTGCGAGAGGGGTTGGAGTGCGCCCAGAGTCACTTCCTGTTTTGCCAGCGGGGAGAGTGTGAGTTGTCCCTTTCCCCTCTGTGTTGTTTGTGATCTGAGTAAAGTGTTAATGCACTATTATCTATGCATTTGTGTCATCTCCATATGAGGTACACAAGGAGTCCCTACACCAGAGGATTTTGGTCTATGGAGTAAGAGTATTGTGTGGTATCAGTGTTTAATTAATCACTGGGTTAATCTGCACTTTATATTGCACATTTCAATCTGCGCCAGGGACACCTGTTGGTTTAGATTGGTGTTGATTGCGGTTTGGGAAGCCGCTCTTGTTTAGGCAGCATTTTGAAAAAAAAATTATATCACGTATTTTATGCGCTTTATTTATTTATTGTTTATTTGTTTTACCACAAAATGTCTTTCCAATTGCTCCACAAGTTACATAAATAAATTACATTCTAGTGGCCCAAAGGGATGCGTTAACAGAAAATGTAAAAATAATCTGAACTAAATGTAAGTACAGTAGCATAATTTGAGATTCACTGTTTTATATAATGTTATATAATAATGTAATAGTTTACTAAGCAACATTCACAATGACCAAATTTCATAATTTAACTTAAATCGCCAAAAACTGCTTTGATAACAGAAAAAAAAGAGAGAGACTGTCATACTATTTTTGTTAGCACAATAACTAGTGGTGCACTGAACCTCAGAGTACAGTACTATCCCTTGAGTATCAACTATTAGATAACATCTGGCAAATGATGTTTGTAAGTCTTTTTACACAACAAATTCTGCTTTCACAGTTTCATCTAGAGGCTTGAATTGTGAGTAGAATAATAATGCAACCTGCCTTATTCCGTCATGCCTCAAAGTATTTTTTAATAATGCTTTGCCATAGTAATCAATTTATTTGAATTTTTAATCCATCTGTGCTGTTCTTTATGGTCAAATGCTTATAAGCCGCTTAAAACATAGCTTAAAGCAAACAACTAGATATTTAATCTAGTTATTAAAAGCTGAAGCAGCATTTTATCTTAAAAAATGCAAGATACCACCGCTCAATAAATAAAGCATGTACTGTATATAGATTAAATACATATTGATCTAGAAGCGCTTTACATTTGTTCTCCAGACTCCCTCTCATTTATTTATTTATAAAAAATATTTTACCAGGAAGTAAAACATTGAGAGTTACCTATCGTTTTCTAGTATGTCCTTGGCATAGAGTTAAGATGACAAATAATACATGGTTACAATTACAGTTACATAATTGAACAGGGTATATATTATATACAAGACATTGCATGCACAGTTAAAGACAATATATATTATAGGTGTATGTAACAGTTACAGACCAGATTAAAATGTGAGACAGCTTTAGTATTGAAACAACTTAAACTGGTGGTGGCTGTGAGAGTCTCCGGTTGGTTGGTTCCAATTTTGGGGTGCACAGTAAGAGAAGGAAGAGCGGCCGGCTTCTTTGTTGAGCCTTGGGACCATGAACAGTCTTTTGGAGTCAGATCTCAGATGATAAGTGCTGCATGTGGTAGGGGTGAGGAGCTTGTTCAGATAGGTGGGTAGCTTGCCCAGAAAGTATTTGAAGGCAAGACAGAAAAGATGAACTTTGCGCCTAGACTCAAGTATGACAATTCTAGTTCTTTGAGCATTTCGCAGTGATTTGTGTTGTAGTTGCATTGGATATCAAAACGGCATATTGAATTGTAAAGGGTGTCAAGTTTGCTAAGATGGGTTTGGGGTGTCGAGCAATATACTATGTCCCCATAGTCGATAATTGGCATTAGCATCTGCTGTGCAATACGCTTTCTGACCAGCAGACTTAGGGAGGATTTGTTCCTATAAAGTACACCTAGTTTGGCATAGGTTTTGGATGTCAGGGTATCAATGTGTATCCCTGAATGTTAAGTGGGAGTCAAACCATATGCGCAAGTATTTAAAACTAGCAACAGGAGTTAGGGTGGTGTTAGCATTGGTTCTGATCTGGAACTCAGTCACTATAAGCTTTAAAAATGTAGTCTTGGTCCCAAATATCATTGTTATAGTCTTGTCAGTGTTTAAAAACAGTTTGTCGTAGGACTCTAAAAGCATCATGGAAAAAGGTAATGAAGGGGTTAACTCCCCCCGCAACCCCCCCGCAATGCCTAAACAGCCACTAAGGGCCAAATTCCCCCTTCACCCACCCTCGCTAGCCAAAGTATTCTATTGTATTGTATGTTTCTTACAGTAAGCCTGGCACGGGTGTTTAACCCCTTCATTGCCTTAGTGGTTAGCCGCTAAGGTAATGAAGTTGCTGTACATGCATGTTTCCTGCCTCGGATGCATGCTGGGGGGGGTCCGGAGCTGCTATTAATGGCTATCAGCTCCGGAGACCCCCGGCATCAATCCGAGGCAGGAAAGGGGCCTGATTTCTTCTAAGTCCCGACACATTGCAGCTCATTGAGGCCATCTCCCCACCAATTGTCCAACAATTTTGTGGGGAATTGGATTTGGGGAGAAAATAATTTTTTAGGGCTGCGATGGGCTGCGATAGGCCGCGACACCCGACTCGCGAGTCTCTGAATAGCGGGAGTTTATCAACCATCCGAAAATGGTCGATAAGCAGCTGATCGCTGCTCAGTCGGCAAATTTCGGATGGAGATAAAATTTTGCGTCGATACAGGCCGTTATCGAGCACTTATCGAGGCTATCTGAATACGAGTGCCCATTTTGGGCGATAAGTGCTCAATAAAGGCCTTATCGAGGCTTTCTGAATAAGGCCCACAAGCACATCCCCAACACAAAACACAAATGCCAGTAAAAATAGTGACATGGAACGTAGAAGGCCTTAACAACCCCATCAAACGTAGGAAAATTCTGAACTACCTAAAAAAAAAAAGGGTAGATATAGCGCTACTGCAAGAAACCCACTTAGATGCTAAAGAATCAGCAAAATTGAAGAGAGACTGGGTGGGACAATGTATATTCTCTCCAGCTACTCACAAGAAAGCCGGGGTGGCCACATTAATTAAGAAAAACATCCCAATAGAAATAATAGCCACAGAAGCAGACACAGAAGGAAAACTCCTGATTGCCAGAGTCAGTAGCATGGGGAAAGAATATATATTGGGAAACATATATGGCCCTAATGATCATGACCCTCAATATTTTAAAGACCTAACCCAAAAACTACTAAGCTATAAATGCAAAAATACGGTAATAGGAGGAGACTAGAATGCAATACAGGATACATACTTAGATAGATCAGGAAGCAGAGGAAAGACCCCATTAGTAAATATCCAAACAGAAAACATGACACTCATAAAAGACTCGTTAAACATGGTGGACGCCTGGAGAACCTACAACCCAATATAGAGGGAATATTCATTTTATTCAGGAGTACACTCCACCTTCTCTAGAATAGATGCAATCCTAGTGGACGTAGGGATGCTAAGTAAAATTTCTAAAACGGAAATCAGTGAGATTATTCTGTCAGACCATGCCCCGGTACTAACTGAGATAGACTAAGGTATATTTTTAAAAGGCCCAAATACTGGAGGTTTCCCAATTACCTTGCCCAAAATAAAAAATTTAAGGAATTCCTAATCAAAAGCTGGAAAGACTACGAAACCAACAATGAAACACATAGAGAAACCCCAGTGCTGTTCTGGGAGGCCTCCAACGCAGTAATGACCTCATGTAATGTAATGACACATTATTTCATTTGTCAATAACTACAAAAAGGAAGCCAACAGGGGGTTCAACCTTGCTAGCACAGATTTAAGCAAGGCATATAAAACGCTAAAAAATAAAGACACACAATAAAACAGGGAAAACTACTCCCAGAAAAAAGTAGATTGCGAGATTTTGCTAGACAAGCAATAATCCAAAAGAAAAAACAGCCAGGGAAATATCATTCTTTAAATATGGGAATAAAACGAGCAGATTATTGGGAAACCTCATGAGAGGCTTCAATAATATAAAACCCATCACCAAAATGACAGACACAAGAGGCCAAACCACAATTATACCAGAGCAAATTAGTAACATTTTCAAAGAATACTACGAAAAACCATATAGCAAGTGAAACATCAATATAGAGGAAAGAGAAAAATTCTTCAAAGAAATAAAACTACCAATAATTAGTGGAGATCAATTGGAGTATATCAATTATCCAATTACACCCGATGAAGTCACAGGAGAAATTAGGAACCTGAAAAACTTCAAAGCCCCAGGCCCTGACAGGCTCTCGGGAGAATACTACAAAATACTTAGAGAAGAGATAAGTGCCTCGCTAGAAAAAACATTCCAAAAAATACTAGAGAAAAACAAATCATTGCCCTCTAGCGAAATGGCCCACATTAAAATAATTCATAAACCCGGAAAGAACCCACTATTACCCGAGTCATACAGACCAATATCCCTGATCAATGAGAACATTAAACTCTTTACAAAAATAATGGCAGACAGATTGGCCCAGATACTACCCACAATTATACACGTAAACCAATCAGGATTTATCAAAGGTAGATCCGCAGTGAAGAATATAAGAAAGGTCATCTCTGTAATAAAGTGGGCACAAATAAACAAAAATAACACTCAGCTCTGATGGCCATCGATGCCGAGAAAGCATTTGATAACATACATTGGGATCACGTAATATACACCTTGGAAAATTTGGGATTTAAAGGGAAGTTTAATGATGTAATAAGGACTCTATATAACAAACCTAAAGCTAGAACTATTGCGACTGGGTGCCTATCTGACTCCTTCGCACTATACAGAGGCATGAGACAAGGATGTCCACTGTCCCCCTTACTTTTTAATCTTGCCATAGAGCCTCTAGCCCACTTTTTGCGACAGCTAACAGATTTTGAGGGAATAAAGATGGGAAAAAATAATTTTAAATTAGCAATGTTCGTGGACGATATTCTTCTATTCCTATCTAACCCCAGTAGATCATTAGAGAAAATTCTCGAGACTATCTCAAGGTTCGGTTCCTTTGCCAGATTTAAAATAAATGTATCCAAAACTGAGATTATGTATATAAACAAGTCAGATGGAACCATAAAAAACAATAAGCTAACGATAAAAGTAACAAAGACCCCGATTAAATACCTAGGAAAATACCTAGAAGCAGATCTCACCAAATTATACGAAAATAACATCAAGCCAATAGTAAAAAAAATCCTGGAAGAGATTACATCCTGGATGACATTTCCACTGTCATTCTTTGGCAGAGCATGTGTCATAAAAAATGATATCATTTGCAAAGCTATTGTATCCCCTCCAAACACTCCCACTGCTAATCAAGCATAGCGATGTTAATGAACTAAATAAGGGGATGAGTAAATTCCTTTGGCAAGAAAAAAACAGAGAATAGTACTGATAAAACTACAGATGGCCAAGGAAAGGGGAGGAATTAACGTACCAAATATACGAGACTATAACCTAGCCTGCATGCTAAGGCATGTGGGTAATTGGATCCAAGGGAAAGATTATTACTCCTTCCAGAATTAGAAAAACATTTTGCAGGTGAGTTCTCACTGGCAGAACTACTACACACAAGCTGGAATAAAATGCCCCAAGAGATCAAATCCAACGTATTGATTAGGGATACAGTGGTTATATGGCGAATAATTAGGAAAAAGTTTAAATTGTCTTACACAATTTCCAGATTCCTACCTATACAGGGAAATCAGATGTTCCCCCCAGGAAAAGAACAAAGCCATTTTAATAGCTGGGGTAAACAAGGGATAAGAAACCTAGGAGACATTATAAATAAGGAGAAGAATGAGTTTATGTCATATAGGGAGCTAATATCAACATATAATATACCGGAAAACCAGGTATTTCAATACATCCAACTACTCAACTATGGGAGAAAACTCCAAGACTACAAAAAACACATATTAGAAAACAATGCAATAGACACGTACTTCAGTCAAGACACAGATACCAGATACTCGCTAGCTGATATATATAAACTTATTAGAGACCAAGACATGGAGAAAAATAACAAAAAAAATCTAGAAGCATGGCAACAAGACTTCCAAGAAATTCAAATGATGGAAGATCTAACGATTGGGTATGTCAGAACTTGTAAAATAATTACATCAGAAAACTGGAGAGAAATGCAATTTAAGATAATGCATAGGGCATATATACCCTTCACCAGACAAATTACCAATATAGAAGCAGACACAACGAAATGCCCCAAATGCAACCTCCCTAAAGCTAACCTCAAACACTGTCTCTAGACATGCGTAAAGATTAACAAGTTCTGGACACAGGTCCTACAATATATTAAAGAAGTTATGAAAATTAGCTGGGTAAGACACCCCCTCCCCATGATATTTGCCAATACTGAACCTTGGACAATTAAGATCAACCAAAATAGGGGGGCCATTCTCCCAACAGAGATGATTCTCCTGGTAGCCAGAAAAGCCATTATGATCAAATGGCTAGATTCACAAGCACCAAACATAGAACTTATAAAATCCCTCTTGGTCAAACTGATCACGATAGACAGAATATCTACCGATCAAGTAGGAAATAACCAGTATGACAAATTTGATCGAAAATGGGGGATGATTATAAACTCGTTTCCCCAGCTAGAACAGAATAAATTCAGATGACACCCAAGATAAGATGGTAAACTAAACTGGACGAAAAACCGGATAAAGGAAATATAAAATAAGGAGAACGTCCTGCATCACAACATAACATAACAACATGACAGAACAGAGTAAAAACAAAGAGCCTAGTCTAAACAAATACAATAACTAAAAGAAAGAACGGGAGTCACAAGCAAGCTATGATACAAGGTTTTAAGTTAAATGGTCGAGATATTAGATCAAGACCAGTTATAAGTTCGAAAAAAGAAAAAAAAATGGGTACAGCAAATATGTATTGAACTGTGTAACATTATACGATAACCTACTGTATGTACATGTAAATACAATATGCTACAATGCAATATTTTGAAACGTATCTGTAAACACCCTAATAAAAAGATTGTTTAAAAAAAAAACCAGTTTGTTTTGGGAAATCCAGTTTAAGAGTCTCAAAAATTCAGATTGAAGTTTGTGTTCAAGATAGGAGAGGCTATGGCTGTGAGGAAATAAGATTGTGTCATCTGCATACATGTGTACTGAAGCTCCCTTACAAACTGGAGGAAGATCATTGATGAACACTGAGAAGAGTAGGGGCCCCAGAAGAGAGCCTTGCGGGACACTACAGGTGATATCCAAAGGGTTGGAGTTATAGCCTGACATGGACACAAGTTGGGATCTAACTCAAAGGTAGGAATGAAAGCAGTTTAAAGCATGTTTCCCTATTCCACAGCACTGGAGTTTATTAAGCAGGATAGCATTATCAACAGTATCAAAAGCCTTTGCAAAATCTAGGAATATTGCACCTGCGAGTTGCCCCCATTCCATTCCACGCTGGATTTCATTGCAAACATTTAGCAGGTGTGACAGAGTCACTGACTCAGTAGACTGGAACAGTGAATTGAGAGACGCTGCAGCCAGTACACAGAGCGTTAATCTCCTCAGAGAGCGAGAACAGCAGCTGAAAACTGATTAATCTAGGGCTGGGCTCCTCAGTATTGTATTGTATTGTATGTCTTTATTTATATAGCGCCGTTAATGTACATAGCGCTTCACAGCAGTAATACATGTGGTAATCCAATAAATAACAGATAATATAAATAACAGATCATGGGAATAAGTGCTTTAGACATTAAGGAAGAGGAGTCCCTGCTCCGAGGAGCTTACAGTCTAATTGGTAGGTAGGGAGAACATACAGAGACAGTAGGAGGGAGTTCTGGTAAGTGCATCTGCAGGGGGGCAAGCTTTATGTGCCTGTGTTCAGAATAGCCACAGTGCTATTCATATGCTTCTTTTAGCAAGTGTGTCTTAAGGTGGGTCTTAAAGGTGGATAGAGAGGGTGCTAGTCAGGTACTGAGGGGAAGGGCATTCCAGAGGTGAGGGGCAGTCAATGAAAAAGGTTTAAGGCGGGAGAGGGCTTTAGATACAAAGGGGCTAAAAAGAAGACATCTTGAGAAGAACGCAAGAGTCTGGATGGTGCATAACGAGAAATTAGGGCTGAGATGTAAGGAGGGGCAGAAGAGTGTAAAGCTTTAAAAGTAAGGAGAAGAATGGAGTGTGAGATGCGGGATTTGATCGGAAGCCAGGAGAGGGATTTCATGAGGGGAGATGCTGAGACAGATCTAGGAAAGAGTACAGTGATTCTGGCAGCAGCGTTAAGGATAGATTGTAGGGGAGACAGGTGAGAGGCAGGAAGGCCGGACAGCAGGAGGTTACAGTAATCAAGACGGGAGAGAATGAGGGCCTGAGTCAGAGTTTTAGCAGTCGAGCAACAGAGGAAAGGGCGTATCTTTGTTATATTGCGGAGGAAAAAGCGACAGGTTTTAGAAATGTTTTGAATTTGAGGGGCAAATGTGAGAGAGGAGTCGAGTGTGACCCCAAGGCAGCGTGCTTGGGCTACTGGGTGAATGATCGTAGTTCCAACAGTAATGTGGAAGGAGGTAGTAGGGCCAGGTTTGGGAGGAAGTATGAGGAGCTCTGTTTTAGCCATGTTGAGTTTAAGGCGGCGGAGGGCCATCCAGGATGATATAGCAGAGAGACATTCAGAAACTTTGGTTTGTACAGAAGGTGTAAGGTCGGGTGTTGAGAAATATATTTGTGTGTCATCAGCATAGAGGTGATAATTAAACCCAAAAGATGTTATTAGGTCACCTAGAGAGAGTGTATACAGAGAAAAGAGAAGAGGTCCCAGGAAAGAGCCCTGGGGTACCCCACAGAGAGATCAATAGAGGAGGAGGAGGTATTAGCAGAAGAGACACTGAAAGTACGATGGGAGAGGTAGGATGAGATCCAGGATAGAGCTTTGTTCCGAATGCCAAGAGTATGGAGAATGTGCAGGAGAAGAGGGTGGTCCACGGTGTCAAATGCTGCAGAGAGGTCGAGTAATATGAGCAGAGTGTAATGACCTCTGTCTTTGGCAGCATGGAGGTCGTCAGTTATTTTAGTGACGGCTGTTTCCGTGGAGTGAGCAGTGCGGAAGCCAGATTGTAGAGGGTCTAGGAGAGAATAGGTGTTGAGAAAATGGAGCAAGCGAGCGAATACAAGACGTTCAAGGAGTTTAGAGGCAAAAGGCAGGAGGGAGACAGGCCGATAGTTAGAAAGACAGGTAGGGTCAAGCTTGCTGTTTTTGAGTAATGGTATGACTGTTGCATGTTTGAAGGAGGATGGAAAGGTTCCAGAGCAGAGGGAGGAGTTAAAAATGTGCATGAGCGTAGGGATTATAGTAGGAGCAAGAGGTTTTAGGAGATGGGAGGGAATGGGGTCAAGAGGGCAAGTGGTAGAGGGAGAAGAGGCGATTAACAGCGACACATCCTCCTCTGAGACAGTGGAAAAAGAGTCAAGGAATGCAGGAGGAGAGTTAGGAAGAGGTGTAGGATGGGAGGAAGAAACAAAGGGGATGTTCTGACGTATGGATTCCACCTTTTCCTTAAAATAGTCAGCAAAGTCCTGAGCGGAGATGGAGGAAGGAGAGGAAGCTGAGGGTGGTTTGAGTAGAGTATCAAAGACAGAGAACAGTCGGCGTGGGTTAGACTTGTGCATGTTGATTAGTGAAGAAAAGTAGGCTTGTTTAGCTTGCGAGAGGGCAGAGTTGAAACACGATAGCATAAATTTGTAGTGAAGGAAGTCTGCGAGAGTATGAGATTTCCTCCAGAGGCGTTCAGAGGAATGAGTGGAGGAACGCAGCATGCGCGTATGGGAATTTAACCAGGGTCTAGGGTTAAAAGGGCGAGTGCGGCAGAGAGAAAGCGGGGCATGTAGATCAAGAGAGGAGGACAAGACAGAGTTGTAGTTCCTAACCAGTTTGTCAGGGTCTGTAGCAGAGCTTAGAGAGGAGAGGGAGGAGTGTAACGTGGACTCAAAGTCAGGTAAGTGAATAGAGCGCAGGTTTCTGCAGAACCGGGGGGTAGATGGAGGTGGAGAAGGGGAGAAGCGAGATAGAGAGAATGAGATGAGATGATGGTCAGAGAGAGGAAAAGGGGAAATGGAGAAATCGGAGAGAGAGAAGTTCTTAGTGAAAACCAGGTCTAAGTAGTGGCCATCCTTGTGGGTGCTGGTTGCAGTCCACTGTTGAAGTCAAAAAGAAGAGGTTAGAGAAAGAAAGCGGGAAGCCCAAGGGAGAGAGGCGTCATCAATGTGGCAATTGAAGTCCCCAAGGAGAAGAACAGGGGAGTCTGAGGAGAGGAAGAAAGAGAGCCAGGATTCAAAGTGAGAGAGAAAGGCAGAATGGGGGTGAGTAGAGGTAGGTGGGCGATAGATGACCGCCAGATGAACAGGGAGAGGAGAGAAGATCTGGACAGTGTGAACCTCAAAGGAGGGAAAGGCAAGAGAGGGGGGAATAGGAAGAGTTCAGTAACGGCAGAGAGAGGAGAGCAGGAGCCCCACACCTCCACCCCTGCCATCAGGGCGCGGAGTGTGGGAGAAGGAAAGGCCACCGTAGGAGAGGGCAGCTTCCAGAGCAGAGTCAGACTGAGTGAGCCAGGTCTCAGTTATAGCAAAGAGAAGCAGGAAGTGAGAGAGAAAGAAGTCATGCACAGAGAGGAACTTGTTAGAGAGGGAGCGAGCATTCCAAAGGGCACAAGAGAAAGTGAGAGAGGAGGGAGGGTGGCAGGGGATGGGTATGAGGTTGGAGAGGTTAACACCAGTAGAAGTTGCATGTGGAAGGCGAGGACGAGAGCAAGTAGAAATAAGGCAGGGACCAGGATTGGGAGAGATATCCCCAGAAGCAAGGAAGAGAAGCATGGATAGAAAGAGAATGTGTGAGGAGGATTTGTAGGGGTGTGTTTTAGTGCAGGGTGTATAGCTGTGTGGTGACAGAGGACACAGGTAAGAAAGGAGTTCATGTGAACTGAGAAGTGGGGAAGAAAGGAGATATGGAGATATATGAATAGAGTTAGAGACATAAGGAGACTGGTGGAAGGAAGTGCATAATTTGAAAATAAGTGAGGTTGCAGCAAATACTGCTGCGGCACAGTTTATTCGAGCATTTGCCCGTTCTGTGCCGCAGCAGTAGCCTGGCGCGCGCCCGAGTGTGACGGGCGCGCGCCGAAGCAGCGGAAGAGCGCCCTCCGATCGGGGCGCTCTCCCTCCCGCTGCCGGGTCCGCCGGGTCCCCCGGAACCCCCTGCCGCTGTCCCGCGATCGCGGGACACCAGGGCTCCCTCGGGGAGCCCCTGGACGCGCGTGCAGGGGGCGCACGCTCCCGAAGACGCGTGACCGCGCGTCTATGACGCGCGGCACGCCGAGGGGCGGCCACTAGCAAGCCGGGAAATCTCCCGGCTTGCGGATCTGGCCGCAGTGCAATTAAATGTGTCGCCAGTGTATAAAGACTAAAGGCGGCATCACAGCAATAGTTAAGTGTTGAGATGTGCAGTCTTAGATAGATGATATCCTCTTTTCCAACGTAGATCAAAAGCAGGAATCAGAAGCAGTAGGTGAAGTCCACTTTTCCACTTCTTTTTGAACTTCCTTTTTAAACTTCATATTCTACTTGAAACATTTCTACTTAAAAGCATATCTGCTTACAAGCATGGCTGCTAGCAGCAATGGCTGTTAGGAGTTTACTTATATACTATATAGAAAGTCACCTGGTTGGCACAACAAACTTAATTAGCACATGTGAGGGTAGTTAAAGCAAATGGTTTTTCTAAGGTGGGTGTTGCCTTGCCTTGCACAAGTGTGAAAGCTGAATTAAATTAAGACACTAGGGGGATGATTTACAGACAGACAATTGGAATAAGTTTTTACCTAGATAGAACTAAATACACAGCAGGGGAGGATATCATGATAGACAGACAATTGGAATATGTTTTTACCTAGATAGAACTAAATACACAGCAGGGGAGGATATCAGGATAGACAGACAATTGGAATATGTTTTTACCTGAGGAAAGAGAAGAGATGAGATGAGTGAGTGATTCAATAGTCTTCCTTCCTTTTTAAACTTCATATTCTACGTGAAACATTTCTACTTAAAAGCATATCTGCTTACAAGCATGGCTGCTAGTGAAACAAGTGCTTTAAAAGACACAGGAAACTGCTGTATAGAGAGACTGCTTTAGTCCACAGAGAGAGGGGAAGTGAAAGTTCTCCCAGCCGGGGAGAGTCTGGCTGTATCAGACCCTAGGACTGAAAGGAGCAGGGCTGCGGGGTCCAGCTGGGAACAACATCCAGGATAAAGACAAGGACTGACAGATAAGAGAAAACCCCTTTATTTGTTCTGTGCAGAGACTGTTTTTTTGTTCCATATACCAGGGCATGTTTTTGGGCTGACAACCCCGTTAGTAAGGGCCACCACAAAGGTCAGTTAGTTTCCCTGTCATGGAGGATTTTATATAATTATTTTTGTTTTGCCTTAAAGGGGCAGTAGCCACAATGTTTTGGTTGTTGTTTGGTGGCAAATAAACCACTAAAGTTAAAAATAACACAGCGTCTATTGTCTTACTGACCCTGCCTTGAGGCTGTCCTGCCACATAGGGTAGTTATGGTGGAGTGTTAGGGGCAATAGCCAGATTGGAATTTGCTAGGGAAATTTGTCTTGGTATAGTAATCGCTAAATTGGGAGTGAACACATTTTTCCATGACATTGGATAATATTGGATGAGAGATTGGCCTGTAGTTTGAGACAGTGTTTTTGTCCCCACTTTTGAAGATTGGGACAACTCTGGCAGTTTTCCAGGTCTTTTCGTGATATGGCCTTCAGATAGAATAAAGTTGACTATGGAAGCGATTGGTTTGGCAATGGCTGGGGCAACTTAGGAACTTAGATTGTAGTAAGTCAGGTCCACATTGGCAGCTTAGTTTTAATTTGAGGAGCGTTTGTGTAATTTCCTCTTCGGATACTGGGACAAATTGAAAATTGTGGGCAGTGTTGGGAGAGGGTGGGGCTATAAGGGTACTCACAAAATGAAATTCATGTTTGTGGTTTGGTTTGCGTTTCGCTAATAAGTTATTAGCACACCCCACAAAGTAATCATTGAATGCATTTGCAATGTCAGTGGGGTTTGTCAGGGTAATATCCTCCTTAGTGATATTACTTGGTTGTTGATGATTAGAAGGCTGGAATATGTTGTTGATAACCTTCCAGAAGTTAGCTGGGTTTGATGTATTCTGGAGAAGATTGTCAGAGTAATATTGTGCTTTTGCATGTCTTGTTTACCTTGTGCACATGTTCCACAGGCATCTGTAGTTATTGAGATCCTTGGTATTGCCAGTTACTTTGTAGGTTTTCCACAAGGCATCCCTGAACTGGTAGAGTGCTATATGGTTAGTTGTAACCCACGGAAGGTGGGCCCCCATAACCTTATTCTGCGTAGTGGAGCATGGGTATCACAGAGTTTTAAGAACTCGGATTGGAAATAGTCCAGCACAGAATCATGGTCGGGAATTAAGACGAGGCTGTGCCAAGGGCAGTTGGTAAGGTCAGTCAGAATCTGTTGTGGGTTATAGTTTCTAAACGTTCTAGTAAGGAGAACTTTAGGGCTTGATTGGGGTGGCTTAATTTTCCTTACACAATATACGATTGCATGGTCACTAAAAATGTCAGGAAGGATGCCAGAGGATTGGATTCTGCTGGGATTTGAGGAGAGAATCCAGTCTAGCAAGGAATGGTTGTGCAATTTCAGGTTTGTCCATGTGCATTGGGAAATGAGTTGCCTTAGGTTAAGTGACTTGAGTTGTATCTGGATTTTGTGGTTTTTAGGGTAGAGCCAATTAAAGTTGAAATCCCCAAGAACTAGCAGCTCACTCTTCTCATTCAGAGAGGAAATGGAGCCAAGGAACTGGGTGATATCAGTCAGGGACTGTAGAGGGGATTTAGGAGGGTGGTAGATGCCCGCCACCAAGATGGGCTTAGAAAAGGCGAGGCAGATTTTGCCAATTAGTGTTTCAAAAGAGGGTGGGCTTGGGGGGCGATGTGTAACAATTAACAGTGTAAATTGTAACGTATCTGCAATATAAAATAAGACAGGAAAAGCCAGAAGGAAGAAATACGTTTTACACTGTTTCTTATACATTGGTAATCTCAATATGCACCTGAGCTCTGGTAAGTTCCAGACCTCTGAAGCTACACACGAATAGTCTCACCCACACTGAGTATGGTGCAGCACTCTTGGAACAGAGGTCGACCCCCACTCCCTTAATGTAAGGTATTGCCAGGCCAACTCTCAATTTGGGTGACATCATAACCACTCTGGCTATCCTTACATTTTTCCTTTGCCAGATAGACAGAATAAAATATTTCAATTTATCTTTTATATCTTTGGCATGGATGCAGATAGGGAGAGTATGGAAATGGTGTAAAAGTCTAGAGAGAATGTTCATCTTTACCAAGATATTTATTAGATGTCCAAGTTTTTAAAACATCTTTTCATTTATTTAAATATGGATGGATAATTGCATTTGTGTAGAGAGTTGTAGGAATTAACTATATTGATACCTAGATATTTGAGATGATTTTCAAACCATCTATAATTAAAGATTAGTTATATACTGTAAATTTGATATCATAGTAAGGCAGGGTCAAATTCAATGCTTCCAATTTATCATTATTTATTTTGTATCCTGAAAGTTTACCAAATTCCGTGAGACTGGCTTGCAAGTTTGGAAGTTGTGTCAAAAGGTTTGCGATTTATGATTTTGTGATTATATCACAGCAAACAATGACTTTTGTAGTTTTCTATCTTGATTTCTATTCCCTTTATATCTGGATTAGCTATAATTGTGACCGCTAGTAGCTCTATGGATAGTGTAAAGAGTAGAGGTGAAAGAGGGCAACCCTGTCTAGTCCCATCTTTTATTTTGATCCTGTTCGTATTACCTCCTGGGATTTTTAGTGTTGCTGTTGGTGTTCGGTATAATGCTCAACCTCCTTCGAGATATGTGCCTCTGAATCCAAATGCTTTCATTGTTCAATCTAGAAATTTCCAGTCAAGCCTGTCAAAGGCTTTCTCCACATCTAAACTTAGTAGAATTGCTTTGGTGTTTGATAGGTTTATATTTTAGATCAAATAATAATTGTTGTGGTATTATCGGAACCCTGCCACTCACTAATAAATCCTAGCTGGTCAATATGAGTCTACCATGGTAGGATTGGATTCAGTGTGTTAGCTAGGATTTTACAATAAATCTTCAGATCTGTATTTAGTAGGGATATTGGGCGGTAGCTACAGTACTACAGCTCATGGTATCTTTTCCACCTTTATGTATTATTGCTACATTATGTTAGCTCTAGACATAGATTCCGGAGTTTCTTTTCACTCTAGAAAGGAATTAAATAAGTCTAGAAGGTAAGGACCAGGTGATTTTGATGATTTTAATGATTTGACTAATTCTGCTAATTCGGTTTAATTATTTTATCATTGAATTTCAAGAGTTCGTCTCGAATCAGTTTTGGAGGATTTCTCTAAGTATTAAGAGATCATCTCTGAATTTGATTATTTGGGGGATGAATGTAGTATTCAAGTTATATAAGTTTGTATAACATTCAGAGAATTCCTTTGCTATTTTTTGTGTGCTAATGCGTAGTTTCATAATTTTTGGTTGTGATAGCTGATATTTGTGTTTTTAGATTATAGCAATTCTTAATTTGCTCGCTAGTAATTTATCTGCTTTATTGCCTTTTTCATAATAAATCTGTTTCATCCATTTCAGTGCTTTTCCCAGCTCTTCAATTTGGATCTGATTTAGTTCTCTCCGCACTAATATAATATTTTTAGAATTATTTTTTGAGGGACATCTTTTCTGTTTCTCTCTACAGTAGCTATACTATTTTCTCCATTAGATCTTTTATAGCTTCAAAAAATGTTTTCTATATGATGCTATTGAGATAATTGTCCCCCAAATTGTGGCTTTGTGCGCTTTCCATAAAATTGCAGGAAAGTTTACTGAGCATTTATTTAGATGAAAGTAATCCTCCAATTAGTTCTTGGTCTTGTTCTCTATCTTGTGATCGTTTAATAATGAATCATTTAAGTGCCAGTGCATTTGCTTGGTTTTGACATAAGGGGTTCTGAATGTAAGACAGTATTTTATTTATTTTCATTTATTTATTTATAAAATGTTTTACCATGAAGTAATACATTGAGAGTTACCTCTCTTTTTCAAGTATGTTCTGGGCATGGAGTTATGATACATGGTTACAAATACGTCGTTACATAATGTAGGTGAACAGGGTATACATTATATACAAGACATTGCATGCACAGTTAAAGATAATATATAATAGGTGTATGTAACAGTTACAAACCAGATTAAAATGTGAGACAGCTTTAGTTTTGAAAGAACAGAAAGAATGGGGCATGATCAGACCATGTTATAGGGCCTATTTCCGACTGAGATGTATCTTCAAATATTTCTTGAGAGATCAAAATGTTGTATATTCTTAAATATGAGTCATAGGGTGTTGAATAGTATATATAGTTCATTTGGCATTGGTGCATTGCTCTCTATACTAGTACATCTATGAAGAAAACATACTTCATCATATCCCACAAATGTTTAGCTGTTTTAAGAGCTGTTGCAGTATGTGATTGTCCTGAAGTACTGGATTTATCTATCTCTGGGTTCTGAATTGACTTAAAATCCCTTCCTATCGATGTTTTTGAGAATCGGTTTCCATAGATTCCAGGACCTTTCTTAAGAATTGTGCTTGCCATTCATTAGGGCATATATCTTTATTAGTATTTTATTAACTCCTGCGAGAAGGCCATGAATGATTATAAATCTACCTTCTGGGTTGCTCGGTCCCTTGGATTTTAAAGGAATATGTGATGTCATTAGAATTTCCGCCCCTCTTTATTTGCTATTAAAAGAGGAGAAATATGTGGTTTGATATGTTCTTTTAAATATTTTGGGGGATCACAAAAATAGTATCCTATTAAAAAAATATATCCCCTTTCAAACTTTAAAATTCTGATAATGTGAGTCTTCTCTTTCTATTAGACAATAGACCATTCAGATTTAATGGAATACGTTTTATTGGAAGTTGTTTAGTCATATTGAATTATTGTAGTACTTAACTGGGTTGTATGCATTAAATGATGATATCCTAGTAGCTTTTGAAACAACTGTCTCACCTTGAGCACTATTGGTAAGCCTGCTGTCTAAAAGCACTCCTAAATCCTTCTCCATCAAAGATTGATTACATTTTGTCTTATTTCATTTGTTGGTAGTATGCTTATTGCTGCTTCTCAAATGCATATCTTTGCATTTATCTGTATTAAACTACATCTTTAATTGTGTGTCATCAGCAAAGATGGAAATATTACTGTCCATGGCTACCTCATTAATAAAAGCAGTGGTTCCAGTACTGAACCCTGAGGCACTCCACTTATAACTCTGGCCTAGTATGAACATTTTCAAGGTATGACAACTCTCTTCAACCATTTCTGAACTCATGTGCAATTATTGGCATCCAGATACATTTCCTTTATTTTGTATATTAACCTTCAGTGTTGTGCCATGTCAAAAGACATTGCAACATTTTAAAAGATCACACCAACTGCATTGTCTTGATCTCTATTACTATTCATATCCTTAAGGAACCTAATAAGATTAGATTGGTATGACCTATACCTCATGAAAATGTAGCCCTGACTGGTTTTGGGCTATGTCTGCCCTCCTCCTGGCAGTAATCCCTACTAAGAGTAGGTTGCCAGGAGTAATCATGGGTTTTCCCCACACCTTGCAGCTCAGTGAGTCAGAGAAGGTAGTGCAATCAGGTCTGTTGACCAATCAGGGACAATGGGCTGGTTCTTACTGGAACTGACTTAAGGAGCGGCACTTCCTCTATTTAGGAGTTGTTGCCTCTACCGTGATAGAGGTGTAGTCTCTCCAAACTAGTGAGCAGGGCTCTGCTTACTGTGTGCCTTCCCTGCGTGGAAAGGTGGAAGACTATTCCCCTTACCCTACCAGGGGGTAAGGGAAGAGCAAGGACTGCTCCTGGTGGCCAGTGGCCAGGAGTTTAGGTCCAGGGACATCCTAAAGGTGAAGACCTGAGTGCTAAGAATTGAATCGGTGTAAGTTGTACACTGCCATTGATTGAGAGAGAGACAGAATAATGATCATCTGTTCACAAGAACCTTGCCTGAGACTGAAATCTATCAGGAAGGGAAGAGGTAGTTCTCCTGCAGAGATTTCTCCCCACATCTCTGGGGGCTGCAAGAGATGGAGGCGCTGTCATCATGAGTATGATTCGGGCAAGATCCCAAAAGCCTGTCCTGACATCCCACATAACACCAGGCAGGAGACTCAGGGCCCCCTGTTACCAGCAGGTCTGCACCACACTACATGAGAAACCAGAGTACCTTTTCCCAAGATAGACCTTATATGAGATTGGGTGGGGGAAACAGGGTTTCAAAAACATACTGACTATTACTAATAGTCTTATTATCCATAAAGTATTCCGGAATATAATCCTACAGAGGTGGCACACTTTATTCGAACACGGCTAGAGCCGCAAGCCGCGAGATTTCCCGGCTTTCGTGTTGAATCCCCTCGGCATGCCGCGCGTCACCGATGCGCGGTCACGCTTCATCGGGAGCGGGCGCACACAGCGTGCGTGCCCAGGGCTCTTCGAAGGGAGCCCTGGTGTCCCGCAATGTGGGGGATGGCAGTGGGGGGCTCCGGGGGACCCGGCGGACCCGGAGAGGGCAGGGGGAAGCTCCGATCGGAGGACAAATCCTCCGAGGCTCCGGCGCGTGCGCGGGAGAATGCGGCGCGCGCCCGGTATCTGTCGCGGCCGAGACCGGGTAAATGTTAGAATAAACTCGGCCGCGACAGTATATTAAACTTTCTAGTAGCTCCTCCACTATTGATGTAAAGCTTCCAGCTCTTTAATTCCCTGGTTGAAATATATGGAACTCTCTTTTGAAATAAAGGCACCACATTTGCTTTACATTACTACCATGGTACTGAACCTATGCAAATAGAATCCTTGAGTATAAAATATAATTGTCTGACTCAAAACCATTAAGTGAATGACATCAGTGCCAGGTGCATTTCTTGCTGTGTTACGCTAATTATGTAATAATCCCCTCAGAACAGGGCATTACTGGCCAATAATGCCCTGGCTGGAAGAATTGAATGCCCGAGGAGAAGCCGAGGGACTTTAACCCAGCGAGGGCATTATTGGCCAGTAATGCCCTATTCTGAGGGGGTTATTACTATTATAGATGTAGCCAGGTCCCCCTCTGTTTTGCTGCCCCCCCCCCCTCTGGGTACTCACTGCGGCGGTTGGGAGTTAAGCAGCCACTCGAGGGGATGTGTGGGGGTGTGTGCGCGCATAGCGCGCCTCTCTCGAAGAACGCAGGTTGCCAGGGACGTGTGCGGTTGCGTTGTTAGGGCTCCGACGGATCCCGGTGCAGGGCGCCGCCATAGTGAATTGCGCACGCATGCGCAGTGGAGATTTCGGTGCAGGGACCGGCAGGAGAGTTTGCGCATGCGCAGGACAAGCGAGCGAATGCTAGCCTACCAGGGAAGGCTCTTGAACGGGACTACAAGTCCCATGAGCCTCGGGGGCGACCCCATGACGCCAGGGAGCCAATAGGGCGGCTGGAGCTCCCTGCTTGCAGGGAATTGATACATTTCGTGCGCGCGGGAGAGAGTTAGTTCTGGACCAGGAAAGCTAGGGGAAGGAGGTGAGTGCAGGGGTCTGTGACCCACTGCATTAGGCCAGCAACCCCCTAGGCCCCAGATAGGTCTTGAACTCCCCAGCTTGTGGTGCTACAGGGACATGCCCTAGGTTAGGGACCCTGTCACTGTAGTACTAGTGTTAGATAGAGACACAGCGGATGCTGCGCTCCCCAAGAAGAGACTTGGGCTCAAGTCTGTACTAAAGAGACAGAGACTATCTCCAGGGTGGGATCGCCCCTGGGGACCCTCGTGCGAGGAAGCATCGGATGTCAGACGGGATCACCAAGCGGCAGATCCTTTTGAAGTTGATTGCTGGCCCGAGTGCTGGAGCGCTCGGCAGGTACCTTCTTAAGTGCACCAACGTATCACATATATTCTTATCACACATAGTGGCAGCGCTGACCACGGGACAAAGGGGTTAGGCTCTGGACACGGTGTGGGGATACACAGTGGTGGGTAGGTACACTCCTAGGGGAGTGAAAGACACTTTGGGACTGCGTTATAGACGGTGGAGTTACCCCTTAGGGTGAGTGTTATTAAGTGTGTATTATTCTTGCATATATATAAACTGGGTATATACATCTCCGTGTGTGTACTTATTATATATGTGGGTCATGTGTAGGCAACCTTCTACATTCCTAGAACCCTACATAGGTGGAGGCGCTGTGAAACAGATCGAGCTGAAGGACTCACCCCAGGTTCCCAACAAGCAGAGGCTCAGGCCTCTTGTGAACCTACAGGTATATGCACCACACCTGGTAACACATAGGTTTCCATCCACACACACTATATCTGTGATTGGGATAGAGGGAATACCCATTACATAGGCTAAATGTAGACTTTTTTCATAAATAATAGACACTTTTGTATAGTTATATAGATTTTTTAATTAAAATAAAATGGTAAATACATGAAACAACCTCTATACACGCTTAGACTGCAGATATCTATATCCACACACTGCCGCCCCCTCTGTGTACACACACACACACACCCCAGATCTACACACATACAAACTGCTGCTACACACACACACACACACACACACACACACACACACACACACACACACACACACACACACACACACACACACACACACACACACACACACACTGGAGCTCTACACTCACAACACAGCACCTCTACACTCACAACACAGCACATCTTCACTCACAACACAGCACCTCTATACTCACAACACAGCACCTCTACACACACACACACACACAAAACACAGCGGCTCTACACACACACACACAACACAGCAGCTCTACACACACACAGCAGCTCTACACACACAACACAGCAGCTCTACACACACAACACAGCAGCTCTACACACACAACACAGCAGCTCTATACACACAAACTCTGCTGCTTCACACACGCTACACCCATAAACACTGCTGCTGACACACACACACACACACACACACACACACACACACACACACACACACACACACACACACACTGGAGCTCTACACACGCACACACGCACACACAGCAGCTCTATACACATACATCAGCTCTACACACACAACACAGCCGCTCTACACACAACACAGCTGCTCTACACACACATATAACAGCACAACACAACACACACACTGCACTGCTACTGACACACACACACACAAACACACACACACACATCAAAAATGCAGCCACTTACTAAACTTTGCAGACTCTATCCCCCCCACCCCCAATTCAACTGAATCTGCTCAGAAAATCTCAGTCAGCTCGGGAGGGGGAGGAGTCCACCCGTGGCTAATACTTCCTGACCAATCCCCTGCCATGTCTCAGAGCTGTTACTTCATTCTGACCAATTCCCTGCCCTGTCTCATCTGTTCTGAAAGCTGATTGGCTGGAAATAAACACATTGAAAACTACACCTTGCAAGCTGCTAAAATTCTGGGCATTACTGATTGGATAATGCCCGGAATTTTAACCAATCAGAGAGCAGGGTTTTCAATAATGACCGGAATTTTACTGCTTTAGCCTATAATGTTATTTAATGTTTCTTTTGTTTGCGTTCTTTTACTTGAATACAAGCTCAAGTAGCTCCCTTTGTATACAGAGAAAGAATTGTTTTAACACCTCTGCTTTCTTCTTATCACCAATAATTTGCTTGCCCATTTTACTATAAAGGGTCCTAATCTCTTTTCTTTTTATTAATAATATACTTGGAGAACTTCATAGGATTGTTTTCACTTTCCATTGCAGTCCTTATTTCATTTAACATTTTTGCTATGCTGATCACACTTTTGCAATTTCTGTAATGTTTCTTATTATATATTTGTCAAATAATGCCTCAATGCTTACTGACTTGAACAATCTAAAGAACCTTTCTTTCGGTTTCTACCTGTTTGTTTTTAGTCGCTTTGGGTTTGATTTACTTCTGTTAAATTTACATATATGGCAGCCATTTTTTTTACCCTCTAATGCATTTTGGCGGCAAAACCATGACATGATATTTTGGAGCGGCTCCATGCATACACTTAATGCATTTCAAAAGTCATGGGGGAAATCACATTATCTGTGATCTTCTAACAGTGAGAGTCAGGCAGCTTAATGTATGTTGGGGGCAGTTCTATTGGGTAGGTAATAGATATTGATTAAATGTAAAGAGAAGTAACCCAAATTGAAGCGCTCAAGCTCCCGGTCTGAATGATTAGTTTGGTAATTAAAATAAACTTTAATAAATCACAATAAACTAAAATATTGGGTGTTAAAAAGACAAATAAGACGCACACAAGATCATATGTCGAGTATAATATAAACTCTGGATCCTAATAATATTGGGAAATGAAGAATAAATAGTTCAACAAATACCTATTGCAATCCTTAATGCAATGGATCCACACAGAGTGATGATTAAGGGGGAGAAAGGATATGATCCGTTCTCCGCAGTGTATGTAGACAAACACTGTGAGCAGTTTGTACTGGAGTAACCTTTGGTGATTGCCCGTAGTGCGGTGGTGATGTCTGTAATTTGACAGGTATGCACAATGGCTTGCAAATCTCAAGATCTTATTGTCAGTAAACTATCCGTATACTGCAGGCACCATTCAGAGGAACTGTAGTGTGTAAAATTGTGTACCTAGACCCAGTACACGAGTGTTATACCTATCAGACAGTGGGAATTAGATGTATATCTGCCACTTCGACTGAGTTTAAGGACTCATGCTGTAAGTAGTATGTCCTGGAGTGACCTTTCCATTTCCCAGTGGATAGGTGGTAATTAAAGTTACATGCCTTAGTGCTGTTTGCAGTCTTGCGCAGTAACAGATAATAGCAGAGACCTCTAGTCAGTAAAAGGGTCTGTGTAATTTACTGTATATTACATTCACTATGACCGAATGAGCCAGTGTCTTTGGCAGTGTATCTTAAAACACAGTAATAAGTATAAATTGTGGCTGGTATTGAACAAGCCTGCCCAGTAGATAAGTATGTTAGCACAAACTAAGAGAAATACTGTACATGGCAACCCATATTCATGAATGGGTTCCTATTGCTATAGTAAAATATAAAACTATCCTTTCTTTAAAAACCCTTGATTGAGACCTCTTGTGCCTGTCTGGACACTGCAAGAGGTCTGTATTGTGCAGGAGCAGGGAGCCGCAACTAATCGCTATGTGAAATCAGTGAAAGCGGTGTGTGAATGACCCTGCATGTGCACGTTTATTGCTGGTGCTGACGTGCATGTTTCACGATCAAAAAACGCTTTCCCAGGGCTTAGTCATGAAGGGGGCGTACATAGACGCTTGCTGGTATATATAGCGGTGCCTCAGGTAAGTGTTGTCAATCTTAACCCTTTGTGCGCTTGGCGCATGTATGAGGTGTGTAGGACAAAATACCCTCTTTGTTGTATAGTTGATTACCTTAGTAAACATTTGTTTGCTGTATCAAATACTCATTATAAAGCATCCGTTGTACAGTAACAATGTAATTACGTCTGGGCTAATGGTGGTCATTATTACATTTTCGTTGGTAGAAATGCCCTAACTACTGAGCAGTGATGTTTATTGGATGTCAATCTTACTGCTTCCCATGCATTAGATGGGACAAGCAAGGGAGGGGGAAATAGTCCCTTCGCTGTTGAGTGAAAGGGACATATAATAGTAATGGAATAGGGGAAGGGGAGAGGGGAAAGGAAGTTGACTCTCGCTTCAGCTTGGTTAACAATCAAATAGATGAATGGGGACAAAGGTGCAGAGGGGGAATGGGTCAATGGGTTATAGTGAAAGAAAGGAAACACACAGAGTGAAAGGGACAGTTAGCAATAATGTTAATGTTCATATACATAGCTCCTGCCAATCCTAGGATTGATAACTATGTGGGCTGAACTGACTTCAGCGTGACGAGTGGGTGCAGAGGTACCCCTAGGATATTTAAGATAAAAAATGTATACGTGTTAGGACTGAGGTGTACTTGTAGAACAGTATATGGCAGAATATTGAAGAGTGTAATCTCATGTAGCTGACAAACTACTCTTTGATAAAGTGCCATGTGCACGAAACATGTCAGAGTGCTTGTCAGGACCTTGTTTTCATGTCCTTTTAATGTAATAAATCTTTGATAAATACTCCTCGTGTCCCATGTTACATTGGTGAGGCTGTGCTCGGGTTCCTGATTTTGATCCCTTTCTGCTGTTTATCTACCTGGAGACACGCCCTTCTGGAAACACTATCTATCAGGTTTATATACATCCACTTCAATCCTTCCTCTCTGATACCTGTGGAGTGGAGTTATTGATTCATGGAGAGACTGCGCAGCTGGTGAACAGTTTGCTACTCCTCGTGTGCATCCGCTTGGCGTTTGGGAGCTCCGCAGTGTTCTGTCTGAGTGACGGAGGATCGTGCATCTTTCCCTGTTGGCGGATGCTTGTGACCATATGTGTGCCCACCTGATGTTTGGGAGCCCTGCTATTTGACTACCCACACAGCCGGAGATCATATACTTACCGTGGGAGCGCATGCGCCCTCGCTTGGTGCTCAGGGAGCCCGCGGTGGATCCGCCTGCGCGACCGGGGGCTGTGTGTCCCTTCCTGGCAGACGCCCACTTGGTGCATGTCTTTCCTACCGGCATCGCGGGGTTTTCCCTTTGGGTCCCCTTGTGAGGAGACATGTGTCAATGCAGAGGTGAAGATCCCCTAAGCCGCCAGAGCCGCTGGTCTGTGAGTAATCCACTAAAACATCATTGTGCTGAACGTGATCAGCCAGTTGTCAGTTTATGCCATACTAGGATCATCTCTATGGAGACATTGCTATACATACTTTTTATACCTACAGTGGCTTACATCTTTCAATTTACAGAGATAAGATAAGACTCTATCTGGACTCTACACTATAATGTTTCCAGTGACACACCTCTTTAAAAATGTTGTTGGGGCACCGGACAAATGCGCTTTTGTTTAGCTCATCACTTTTCATGCTGTATGAACTCATAAGGTTAATATTCAAATTACAATTACACACACTTGAAGAACTGTATGGCAATAAAAGACAGGTTGAATTGCAATAAGATTTTTAAGACAACCCGCGATCACCCACTTGAGTTTCTCGACGGTATTCCAGACAACGCTAAAATGCTATTTTCTGCACTCGATCAAAACACTAGTAATCTTGCGTCTTAACGCAAGAATATTTCGAGAAATCATGCACCATAATCCAGTAAGCAAAAGGATACAACGCGTGAAAGTTTAGAATAACGACCTCTGCATCTGTAGTTATCAATCCTTGGATTGGCAGGAGCTATATATATGCACAGTAACATTATTGCTAACTGTCGCTTTCACTCAACATGGGCTATTTCCCCTCACTTGCTTGTCACATCTAATGCGGTTTTAGATTTGCAGTAATACTAATCTACGTTCTACAAAGGTATTATAGTTTGGCGATGTTACTCCTAGCATGCATTGCATCTACGGTCTGCATGAGGCATAATAGATATGCGATACTAAGAAGACCACTTAAGGCTATTTAAATGCTGCTATCTACAAGCATTAACCACATTGGTAACTACATAAGTGAAATTACCATTTGTGGTATCATTTTATACAGAACTACTTAACTTTAAGCCAGGAAAACGGAACGGCAGCACCAAATACACAGTGCTGTGTTTTACTCATGAAAACCAAAACTGTGGCTATGCATGAAAGTTAACACTATACTTCCTAATACAATGAGGGTTAAAAGGGATAAATCCCTATTTCTTGGCAAAACTACATTATTAGGAGCTACAGTTAATGTTCTTCATTCTCTCATCGTGTAGAAGAAGTGTATAATTACATCACTACAACGCCATTATGCCATTGATAATTCAATTTTAATATAGGGACTATATGTGTTTTAAAATAATTATTTCTGCCACATAGTACAGTACTAAGGTCTAGTTTGCAATCATTCATCAGTAAACCATACAACACTAGTAGGCAGATTTGTCCAAATAGGGTCTAGAGTCTCACTCCCAATCCTCTTATTCTACCTATGACAGGGGAGTATCGAATAACCCCCTGCATTATATTTTAGCAAGTACCTATGTACAAGATTAACTAATCACTAGCCTAGAAGTTACATTTTGAGATCAGTGCTATGTAGCAGTTTCGGTCTGCATCTATTCTGTAACAGACCGTAGGGTGTCTATACACAGGTTTGCCAATGTAGGCAATATATGTTTGCCAGGTATAACCTGTTTCTGCCAACTGTAGGTTAACAACAATAACCACTGTGCTATATATATATATATATATATGTCTCATGACAGTGGTTTTTAAAGCTGTACCATAGCTCTTTAGGGGCTATACCTATATTTGTGGCACACTTATTAACCCTATTAATATTTGTGTTTATTCACTTAGGGGCCTATGCAGAAAGCTCTGATAAGTCACTTTTCGCCAGCTTCTCATCCCCAAAAAGCCTACTGCGGTTCAGTAAGCAGCGAGAAGCTGGTGAAAAGCTAAAAAATCAGCGGGTTTTTTAGTGAGAAAAAAAATTCCCTCTTCTCGCCACTGATCGCCAGTTTCTCAAACTCGTGTTATTCTAGTAGCCCCGATCATCTTCTCACAGCTGATCGCAACTCTAGAATTGAGATTTTAATGCCAAATTGTCCCGCCAAAAAAAGTTGGCAAGAAGGTGGTGAGAAGCTGCCGTGACGGCACTTAGAAAAAAATGCACTTTTTCTGCATTGAATTGATGCCAGGAGACTCCGGAGCTGATATCCATTAATACCAGCACCGGAGACCACCGGCATGAATCAGATGCATGAAACATGCATTTACAGGCAGCTTAATTACCTTAGCAGCTAACTGCTAAGGCAATGAAGGTGCTAAACACCAGTGCCAGGCTTATTATGGGTAGCGGGGTGGGTGAAGGTGGGATTTGGCCTTTGGTGGGTGTTTAGGCCTTGCGGGAGGGTAGCGATTGGACTTAACCCCTTCATTACCTTAGTGGTTAATACCGCTAAGGTAATGAAAGGGTTAACCCCTCCCGCTACCACCCGGTAGGCTAAAACAGTCATCCTTGGGGCTACTACCCCCTTCACCCACCCTCGCTACCCACAATACGAAACAATACACACAACAGCCCTACTAGCCACCTCCTATGCCCCGAATAAACCATTACAATATCTAATACACAACAATACACAACCCACACACCCTGTGCCCCCACATACTGTAAAACCAATTAATACCCCAGGCAGGGGTCCCCAGTGGTCCCGACAGGTGTCCACAGGCCCCACAGTGCACCCTGGGGGTTCCATGGGTGTCTGGGGGCCTCCGGGCGGTCCCCGCTAGGCTCTGTGGGCCTCCATGGGGTGAAGCCATCCTGCAATGGCAACACCACTTATGCATGAGATTTGTTTAGGAAATTGCTTTTTAATTAATTGAGGATGTTATGCATAAGTGGTGTTGCCATTGCAGGATGGCTTCACCCCTTAATTACCTTTGAGGTTAGTACCCAATAAGGTGATTAAGGGGTTCATTGGTATGTGAATGCCATTGCAATGTATTGGCTATTTATTATTTTGGCAACGGACCACAAGGATGATGCTGGCGACGGGGCCTTCTTATTGATGAGGTTAGCAGAATTTTCTTTATTTTACTACGGTATTTAATGGCCAAATAATGTATTATCCCTATGTGGATAATAGTTATTTGGCACATTATTGTACTGTATGTGCTGGGGGGACGGGGGTTTTGGCCCCAAGGGTATGTGGTAGGACTCCCTTGTGGGTACTGGGTGAGGGTGGTTAGGCCTCAGGGGGTAGGGGGGTTAGTGGGGGAGGGTATGTGGGTGATGGTGGGTTAAGCCCTTAATGACTGTAGCGGTTAATAACCGCTATGGTGATTAAGGGGTTAGGGGACATTATATTGGATGTTTTTATTCTTGTGTCTGTTTTGCAGAAGCGGATGGGGCATGTGCAGGATGAAGATGAGGATGGCCTTCATCGTGGCAGCCGCACATGGGTGAGTGCAATATGTATTTATATTCTTTATTGTTCTGTATGTATTTTAAATGGACACATGCACTATTATCCATTTGTGGATAATAGTAATGTTGCCCATTACTGTATTGTATGTTGTGTATTGCTGCTATGTTTATTGGGGGCATTTGTCCCCAATAAACATGCTATTATGCGTTAACCCCTTCATTGCCTTAGCGGCTATCCGCTATGGTAATGAAGCAGCATTAATGTATTTTAATAATATTGTGCGGGAGCAGGGGGCCCCCTGAGCTGAACCGCATTGATTTGTGGCTCAGAGACCCCCTGCTTCCCGAGTTACAGGCCCCGGTTTGGGGCATCGGTTACAGTGTGGACGCCATGTTTATTGCGGGCACGTAGCGTATGGGACGCTATAAACATGGCGGCAACACTGCCCATCCGATCACACATACCGGGGCCTGCAACTCGGGAAGCAGGGGGTCCCTGGTCCACAAAGTGATGCGGTTCAGCTCGGGGGACCCCCTGCTCACTGTACAGTATTATTAAATAAATATCCGTGCTGCTTCGCTACCATAGCAGATAGCAAAGGTAAGGAACGAGTCTTTATTGATATGTGTGTTTTATTCATAGCGTAGATGTGCAGAGGGTCTCCGGAGCTGAAGCGCTTTGGTTTTAGGTCCGGGGACCCCCTGCTTCCCGAGATACAGACCCCTTTAGGGGGTGTCGGTATCCCTCTGCTTTGTTTACATTCCGCGGTCACGTGATCGGGACCTTTAAATGCAGAGGGATACCGGCACCTCATAAAGGGGCCTGTATCTCGGGAAGCAGGGGTCCCCGGACCTGAAACCAATGTGGTTCAGCTCTGGAGACCCCCTGCACATGTGCACTATGAATAAAAATGGTTTCAAAAATAATTTTTAATGTGCTGATGTTTGCACCGAGAGAGCAGCGGATCTCTCTTTGCTGCAGACACATCTCGCCAGGGGACGGCTTCTCGGCAGTTTCTCGACAGGCAGCCGTCCCACCACCGGTTACACGCCATTTCATCAAATGGTGGTGGCTAATTCATTCGCCAGGGATTCGCCCCTTAAAGCATACAGTCAGTTTAACACGCCAAAAACATGGCTAATTGCTAAACTGGCTAATGCATTTTTTCGCTGCTTACTGCATGATGCCCTTGAACTTCTAAATGAATGGGAAGTCATACACTCATGTGCAGGAATGTAAGGCCATGCTCGGGAAGATTCAAGCCAGAAAGCCATCCATTACAAATGAATGGTGTGGGAGAGGTGTAGATTAGAAGTTGAAATCCTTGAGCCTTGTGTGTGTGCGGGGGCTAGCGGGAGAGCGCTGTATGATGGATTATCAGTTCAAATAAATATTTTCAAAATTTCATCATAATGTTTAATGCGCCGAAATGTGATACTGTAACGCGCCTATGCGTTTCAACAATGTTCAAATGAGACATACTGTACAGTACACGCATGCGCATAAAATAAACAGTATGAAAAGAAGTAAAAGTATTGATTACTAAATAATACATATACTGTAGAAATGTGATAATTTTATATTCGAAGAAGACGCGACGTTATATTTTTGTAATACTGTATAAATCTTCAAATTTACAATTACTGCGCGCGAACACACAGACTTGCAGAAAATGTACGGCTGTACTGTAGGTTGAATTGCTATTAGACTTTTAAGACAACAGCTCGCGATCGCCCAACTGAGTTTTTAGACGGTACTGCAGTATTGCAGACAGCGCTAAAAATCCGAGCACTAACATATTGCAAACCGCTACGGAAAAAAAGAAAACAGACCGCGTCTGGCCACGGTTATCAGAGCGGCGCGGCTACGGCCGCCTTAGAATAAAGGCGGTCGCAGCTGTAAATAAAAACCGTTCTACTTACCCCAGGCATTATGAAGGGCATCCTCGTCAGGATACTGCAGGTCCCTGTCCTCTGTTGGTGTGTAGCTGTCATGCGCTCAGGCTCCCCGCTATGTGATTCAAACACTTATAGTGTAAATAGCTGAAAGGGAGGCCAACGGAGCATAGAAAGACCACTATGATAGTCGGGGCTCAGAGGTAAAGAAAGATAATCTTACCCCTGTCAGCTCTTCCGTCTTGGGTCCTGTTGCTCCTTGATGGCACTTCCCCTAGCGTGCATCCGGCAGAGTGAGCATGTAGAAATGAAGAGAGAGTGTCCGGTGCCACAGCAAATAGCAGGTCTGACGTCAGTTCCAAGGATTGTACAAAAGAAGCTTTATTGAGATGAATACACACTTGTAAAACAGCAGGCTACAGCACAGCCTCCTCCTCTACGTGTTTCACGCTGTACTCTCCAGAAAGCATACATACAGTAATAAATACATTCTAATGTCGCCTACCTTTTATCACCTTAGAAGTTAATAACCACTATATTAATTAAGGGGTTAACCCACCCTGCCCCGCTACCCACCCAGGAGGCCTAACCACCCACCCTGGACCCACTATACTAACCCTGTATCCATTAAGTTGCATAGTGGTACCTCGTACCCACATAATAATATGGGCCTGATAAGCCACTATAGCACTCAATGGGCATCCTAATCAAAATACATTAATGCACAAAAGACACAATAATAAAACATTTCAAAGCACTGAAACACCACAATTCACTAAATAAAAAAAGTAGCCAACAAATGTAATTAATAAAAGCACTAACTAGCTCAACAAGGAATTAATTAAACCATTAACCAATCAAACCAATTAATTAATTAAACAACAAAGAATTGATTGAAACAGTAACCAATCAAACCAATTAATAAAACAACAAGGAATTAATTGAAACAGTAACAAATCAAAACAATTAACTAATAAAACAACAAGGAATTAATTGAAACAGTAACTAACGAAGAAATTAATTATTAAAAAATCTCGGCAACACAACCATTAAAAGCATTACCCAACACAAGACATCATTATTTAAAAACGAAAATCAATCGCCAAAAAAATTAAAAATAATGCAGCAAAATGACAAACAATTACATCCACAGAATAAACACACACAGAAAAAATCACACTCAATACAAAGCCGTTATAGGGTGCCTGTATCCCCCTGCATTTTAATGTCTCATGTCACGTGACCGTGGGAATAAAATGCATAGGAGATACCGGCACACCATAACGGGGCCTGTATCTCGGGAAGTAAGGGGTCCTTTAGTATATTCATGACTGTTTATGTCCCATTTATTTTAAGTATATACCCAATAAAGGTTACATTTTGATTTAGTCACTATTCAGTGAACAGAGTGCTAGTCTAAAAGGGGTCCTGATCTTGTCTTGGCAAGTTTTTGTACAGTATCAACCATTAGCCCCAGGCACCTGTTCAACACTATCAGACTGTTGCAAGAGTTATTCTTTCCCTTACCCCATTCCCCTAATGAACTAAAACAAAAAATAAGAAGAACCAGAGTGAGCTGCAAGAATACTTTAAAAAACATGGTCGGCTGGCAGCAGACGGAGGCAGCGGAAGCCCTTTCCCAAGAGCAATGGGACCCGGACTCGAGCTCGGAGGTCGAGACCCCCTCCACTAAGAAGGACATACTTATCCTCTTTAATAACAATAAATCCCTAATGCAAGTGGCAGTGAAGGATCTTAAGGAGGAGATATCTTCCCTCAGGGAATGCATCAGCTCTCTATAATCCAAGATGGATGCTACACTCAGCTGGCAATCCCACATGGACGCAGAGCTCACAGAGGTCCCAACTTCTGGACATCAAGGACAGACAAGAGCATGTCGAGAATAGGGATAGCAGTGAATCTCCAGCTCCGGGGGATCCCGGAATCAGAGATGGATATTGAGGATTTTATGGGTAAGTGGCTAACAGCAGCCCTCGTAGATTTTTCCAAGGAGTCCCTTGCCCTTGATAGATGCCACAGGGCCCTAAGAATGAGACCCCAGCCTGGATATAGACCAAGGGACAAGGTGCTGAGGTTCCATTATTTTAAAACAAAGCAGTCCTTCAGCACGGTGGCAAGAGTTTCCAGGGACCTCAAATTCCAAAACATCCCTCTGCAGGTCTACATGGATCTTGCGCCCTCCACCCTGCCCAAAAGAAGAAGCCTCCATGAGTTATCGGCGAAGCTAAGAGATCGCAAAATTAAATATAGATGAACCTTTCCTTTTGGGCTCATGGTTGTTAAAGACGGGAGGCCCCAAACAGTCAGGAATCCGAATGATGGCAAGGTTTTCCTCAACCACCTGGGCCTAGGACCCCTCATTCCAGACCTGCATCATGAGGTGGGAGCCCACCGGCTTTGGAGCCATCATGGACCGCAGCTCCTCCGAGAAGGTCCTCTCAACTAAACTCTCCAGCAAAACAGATGGCCCCCGGTGAGGCCAAATCCTGATCTAGGCAGAATGCCCAGGTCCCCGATGAGGATTCTATCCTCTCCCCATGGAGCTGCCATGGCATTTGGGAGCAGATCCGTCTGGTTGAAACACGCTGATACCTTTGCAGCTTGATCTTGTGCTGGGTTTACCTCTTCCATTAGCCCCCATCAACTTCACGCACTCCAAGCACAAACTTTGTTCCCTGCTTCCCTTATCCCCGTGTCGGCACCATCCGAAACACACTCAGCTATAGCTCATCCCAGAGGAGAGAGGGTGGGCCCCACATGGGATCCATGGCAGGCCCGCAGGGTCTTTGGCCCACCCGATGTAGCAGATGTTCCATGATCCTTGACCAACCTGGACTCTAAATCAGGACTCTAATTCCATGTCTCCGGACTGAGGTTTGAGGTTTGGGTTTTTTTTCTTCCTTTTTGCTCCCTCCTCCCATCCTACCCCCTGTCCCTTACACAATACAGCCACCAGGTGACAATCACAACAAATGGACAGTCGTGTAGCTTAGGGACCTTTATTTTACCTTGTCTGTGATGTTACACCAAAACCATGATGTCACTTAAAGTAATACAGTAACACTAAATAAGAAAGGCTTTTTTTTGCCCCAAAAAGAGAAAGATGGCAATGACAGATCTTACAAAAAAGGGAGCCGACGTTCTCCTTTTGCAAGAGACCCATTTTAGAACCCTGGACAACCCAAGCTACTTTGACAGGTCCTACTCCTTCTCCTCTGCGATGGTCAAAAGAAGGGGAGTGACAATACAGCAGCCCTTCTAGCCGCGAAGGTTTCGGGCTGCCATGAGCAGGGGGCAAGGTCTCCCTCCCGGCTGATTGGATGCTGATGTGGCCAGGGGACGGGAAGGGGAGCAGCAAGTGGAGCAGCAAGGGGAGGAAGTGGGGGAGCTTAAAGGACACTGCCGGGAGCGGGTGCGCTCACTCTTCTAATGGCTATGATGGTTTTCCCAACCACCCATCCCTTATGGTTAGAAAGGATAACATGTAATCAGTCTTTGGCCATTCATTTTGACAACGAGTCGAGGAAACTGTCATTGTTGTAGGCTATTGAGCAATATTGCTTGAGAATATTGTTAACTTGTACCATTTTATTTTACAGGATGAACCCAAAATACTTTGTACGAACAAAAAGGACTGAAGTTCTTAAAGGAGGGATCAGTTTGACAATGAAGCAGTTTGCCAATGTCGCGGCGGCAGTTGGGGGGCAAGTGCTTGTCCTTGCCAGATGAGGCTTGTGGGCTGATAAAGCCTGGGGGTAGAGGTGAGTGGGCGGGGTCAGCTGGAAGTAATTTCCGGGAGCCCACTCGCGATAATGGACAGCTCACATGGGTACGGCTACGGTTGATGGGGCCAGCATGTCAAGGCCCGTCTGACCTTTCACTTAACCTATTAAGCGAGCATTCTGGCAGGGACTAGCATTTACGCTATTATTATATAATCAAAAATGTCACTGCCTTTTTTATACCTCAAGACCGAGTCTGTCATTATTTATATGTGTTTATGTGGCTACTAGTAAAAGAAAGGAGTGGGGCTTCCTCGCAGCCTCCCTGGTCATGTTTCACAACCGTATCGCTTTCACACACAAAATTATGAAAGCAAACAGGAATGGCAGATATGTGATATTACTAGGGGAACTACATGGAAAGGACACGACCATATAAACGGATTATGCCCCGTATGAAAATAGTGCTAAGTTTTTCAAGCAATTTTTTACAACCGTAGGCAACATAGCTAGAGGTCAAATCATACTGAGAGGGGATTTCAATCTTGCCAGAGAACCTGACATGGCTAGATCATCCTTATTGAAAACCGGCCCATCTAATCCTAGATCTCAAGATGTCAAAGCTCTAAAAAGGAGCCTTCTATCCCTTAACTTAGTAGATACATGGGGAGAATTGAATCCCCATACGAAGGACTATACTTTCTATTCATTACAGCATCAATCGTACTTACGCATTGATTATATTTCACCAATTCAGGCTTGATTCCTCATGTTCCAGACTCAATCATTCACAGAATCACCTGATTGGATCATGCCCTAATGGAATCAACAATTACAAACTTAAATATTAAATTCCCCAAGGCAGTATGGAGATTGAATAAATCTCTGCTTAAGGTCCCTGAAATATTAGGTGAGATCGGAGGGGAAATTGAGGCCTTCTTCCTGTCTAATGTGGCGATTGTGGCCTCAGGTAGGCTCAAAGTCAGACAGGAGAGGATTATTTCTCTCCAGTCCAAAATTGACTTTCTCTCCAAATTGCACAAAAATAACCAGTCGCCGATTTTGTTGGTGATCTTGAAGGAATCCAGAGAATAACTTAATTTGTTCCTAACTTCAAAAGTGGAATAGTCCTTAAATTGGTCTTGAGGAAGTTTTAGGAAAAAGTAAACAAATTGGACTCCCTACTAGCAGCCAAATTACGAAATAGGCCCCCGCCCTATAACATCCAATCAATTCGGCTACAATCAGACACCTTGACCTCAAACCAGAAGCTATAGTGGGAGAATTCCAGTATTACTATACTAAATTTTACAATGGAAGGAAAGTGTTACACGATGCCAATCAGAGGCCAGAATAGCTAGCTACCTCCATGCCACGAATCTGCCCTCTTTGTCGGAGCCCCAGCAGGGGGGCCCTGAACCATAGAATAAACTTAGAAGTTCAATCGGTGATGTCCTTTTTGGGAAGTCAGCAGCCAGAGTCCAAAGAAGGATTTCCACATCCCTCCAAACAAGATACATGAAGAAAAAGGGTTTACTCTGGCGCGAAGACTCAAGTAATTGCAAATATATGAAAATGTAAAGTACAGGAAAAGTAGTATATTAATGAAAAAATTAACTAATTCAATTGTTCAATCGCTTGAACTGGTATATTAACGAGGGCTGAAAACAAATTAATAACCATATTGTAACAGCCGCAAGATGTTCCATAGCGAGCCTATGGAAACTAAACAAGCTACCGCCAATTCAGGTCATTAGGATTAAGGTATGGTTTACATGCATGATGGAAAAATTCATTTTATTCCTGAACAACACATGCAATAACTTCCAAAAATTCTGGCTACGCTGGATTTATTATGCGGGTAGCTCACAGGTGGACATGGGTTCCCTGGGTCTGTAACCTCTCGCAGTCAGTTTCCTGTAACGTGTAGAAGCACGCCAGGAGGATCCCCGGTATTAACTAAGTCTCACACTCAGTTTGAGATCAGGCTAAGAAACGGGAGGTATTGAAGTGAACCCCTGGGCAGGGCTAACGGCCCCCTCAAACTGTTGGCACAAACTGTGTTAACAATGAGTAAAGCACCATATAATGATGTAAACCTGGCTTGCTTGACCCCCCCGCCCCCACTCCTTCCTTTATTTTTGTACCCCTCCCCCCTATTATCCATATTGTGAAGCTTTATTTCTATATATTTTTTGAAAAAAAACAATAAAATTTAAGTTGAAAAAAAAAAAACATTACAGTGCAGAATGTTTAACAGCCACAAATCTTCCAGCTTTTCAACCATATAATCACTGCCTGAAAGCTGCAATTGGACTTTCCCCTAGAAACTAGCAAAAAATTGATAATATTCAGCACAAATCACAATAGTCAACAGCATTTCTGCTTTTGCGAACTCCACTAGGCATAAAGGTGTTTTAAAGGTAGGGTGACCAGATTTTCAAAATGAAAAACCGGGACACATTAAAAAATTATTTATAAAACAAATTACATCACATGACGCACCCCGTTGCCATGACAACGAGACACTGACATCAGGTGGTGATATGTTGCCATGACAATGCCTCAGCGCCATAATGCGTCCCGTTGTCATGTCAACTTGATGCTGCGTGACGTCACGGAGCGGCTCGTTGTTATGGCAATGTGCATTACGTGACGTCTCGCAGCCATGTTATCGGAATTTGGAGGGGAGGATACAGCCAAAGGCAAGATAAATATATAATAAATAGATCTAAAAAAATGTTATCTTAACACAGAGCCACTGATCCACACACCCACACACCCACTGACCCACACACCCACTGACCCACAGAGTCACTGACCTACACACAGATTGCCACTGATCCACACACCCACGGAGCCACTGACCCACATACCCCCACCCCCCCACACACGGAGCCACTGACTCACACACACCCACACACTGAGCCACTGACCCACACACCCACACACAGAGCCACTGACCCACACACACGGAGCCACTGACCCACACACATGGAGCCACTGACCCACACACATGGGGCCACTGACCCACACACACGGGGCCACTGACCCACACACACGGGGCCACTGACCCACACACATGGGGCCACTGACCCACACACATGGGGCCACTGACCCATACCCACACACAGAGCCACTGACCCACTGACCCACAGAGTCACTGACCCACACACAGAGCCACTGACCCCCACACACACACAGAGCCACTGACACACACACACACACAGAGCCATTGACCCACACACAGCCACTGACCCCCACACACACACACAGCCACTGACCCACACACACACACAGAGCCACTGACCCCCCACACACACACACAGAGCCACTGACCCCCCACACATACACACAGAGCCACTGACACACACACACACACACAGAGCCACTGACCCACACA